>NC_092630.1:40957528-41557528 GCF_039555335.1 Amphiura filiformis
CCAATCTACATAATTCTTTTTCATTAATAGGAAACAAAGAAAGATGAGTCGATGAAGAAATCAAGATAAGCAAATAAAAAAGAAAGAAAACACAATAGTCTTAAATTTTGTCATTTTTGAGGTCATTTGAAGCAAAATAATAAGTGTACGCGTCTTGTGCAAACAAACGCCAGTCGTAAATAATTATCAAATTAATTTTCTAACATTTACCATATCTCGTTCAAAAATGTTTTGCAACTTAAAAAAACACTGAAAACAAAATAGATTAGAATTAACTTACGGAATATCGTCTATCCGCCATTTCCCACCACTGCCATGGCCTTTATGGTACTGACGTTGCTATTTTACCAATTGCAGACAGTCAGGTTCAATGACTGATTCAAATCCAAGGTGATTTTTCTTTCTTACGTATTTTTGTTGTTCCGCATTATGCGCCGTCCGCTTTACTTTAACCTTTTCAAGTACAGGTGAATTATTTTTTCAATGATCAATAACATTCGTATCAATTTTTAGCAAAGTCATAGTTCATTAAACTTACAACCGTATGACAAAACAGGCGAAAATAAATTAGAAACTGTTTGCACATGCAAGATTTCAGCAGGCGAGACTTGTGTTTCGAGAACCGACTTGTTTAATCCATCATCATTTCGGCGCTATGGACAATAAGTGTGCTCTTTATATAATATCTTCTTGCGGAATTAACCGTATTACATACATTGTACAGTCCATGATATAAGTTAACAACACAATAAACACTTAAACTGTACTACCCCCGATTACAGAAAAATACAGCACTATTTTTTTAAATAAAAAATATTATCCTGTTTTACCAAATGAAACATAGCTGAATCTTAATCATTTAGTAACTTAGTTCTAACTGGAAATCATAAAGTTGAGTTTTAATATCTTTGTGCTAGTAATTTGAGAGGAACATGAAAAACAGCGGCTTTTTTCCAAAAATGTTTTTTTTTTTGAGAGGAAATGGGCCACAAACATGCAATTTTGCTTGATTTCTTACAATTTTGGCACAGGTCTAAGCATTCAAAATATGGAGTATTAGGCTATGATTTTACTCATAAATTTATTAATTATTTTATGTTAATTTTGATAATTGGGATCACTATGAAAGATATTAGAAAATGTGTTTTTCAAAAATTAGTATGCATAACCTTAGTCTTAGTACAAGTCTTTGGGATTGATTGTCACAGAATACCAAAAACATCTTTAAAAACGCATGTTTTGTCCCTTTTTTCTAAAAATATGTGAAATATATTTAAAAATGGACTTTTATTGCCAATTAGAACTAAGTAAATGAATATGATTTAGCTACTTCACTTTTGCCAAAACAGGATAATATTTTTTAATCCCAACGAATTAATGCTGTATTTCTCCATGTGTTCATGAAGGCTTGATGTACCACAAATATTCTATTTGGTCCTGGTCCTGTCTAATGTGTTTTTATTCACACGCATGAAACAAGAAGTATTAAAAGAACTATGACCAGACATTCATTGCATCACGAAGTCCATGTTCAAAGTACCGTGTCACTTTTGTGATATAATCGTTATATATCTACCAAAAATATACGTGGTAAAAGACGCACCAACGTTGAACAATAACATTTTGAGTCTTCATCCTTTTTCAAACTTGGTCTCAATCCTGAATTCAAAAGATACCATACATGCTGCTATTCTTATTTTCGCTTTGACATAGTTTATGATGTGGTGGGTTTTTTTCAGCTGAAAGTAAAAAGTTTATTCAATATTGGTATCAACATGGGTAGTGATCTCTTCAAAATAAATAAGTAAAAATTAAAAATAAATATTACTCTCATAGCCTATGGTTGACTAACCTTGTAATGACCAAGCGGGTATTCGCCGTAGAAGTGATAATAATCGGATCAACTACCACAGCAACAAGTTAAAACAATTGGTTTACAAAGCCCTCTATTGATCTACTGAAATGGGTATATACAGTATCAAATAAAAAAACACATCAAATTCAATCCAAATTTGGTACAGTAAATTAACAGTGATAGTGTCTTGCAAATGGTTTAAGCTATATTCCTGAGCTAATAAACATATGATGGTGGATGCGATCTCGGCATTTTTGACGTCGCCATTGGATTAACAGTCACACATAATTATGAAATCTTCACGAACAATTCTAAATTTGTTATGTGGTGTCAAAGCAAATCATCTTACTCCAAAACCGTCGGGGTACGACAAAGTACCCCACTATAAGTATATTAATTTTCCATTTGCAATTGCTAACCATGTATTTTGAATGGGGCTGACAGACCTGTATCTTCGCCAGCCTCACGTCACGTGTACGTCACGTGTTGCGCTTCCTACGCCGCCTGGCTATTACTTAAATATGGCACCCCCTATTTACCAACAGCGCCCACTTTTATGAGTTTACTTATCTTAAGTAACTCCGTTTTATATGTGAATTACTGATTTCTATCTATTCTGATACCGTCAACTTTTACCAGAAGAAACAAACACTTCCTGGACAGGATATTGATGCAAGCAACCAAGGAGAAATAGATGGCTAGTGAGCCCCAGTTCCTTAATGTCCTTTTTATGATCAAGCACACTCAGTCGCCATGATTCGTCATAGAATCCCAGGGGAGGCACTCCCTATCTGAAATGCCAGGAATGTGCCTCGACCATGTTAAAAGTAGGGGGCATTCAGGTCAAATGTACAATTACAAAAATATGGGGTCATTCAGTACACAACCTGAATAAAAATGGGGTCATTCGGTATGAAACTTTGAAAAAAGTATGGTCATTTGGGGTAACAAATTGTAAAATGGGAGTCATTGGGTACAGGATTGCCAAAAGAGTATCATTATATACACATAAATAAGTGACAAACTGCGAAAAACAACTTGGCCACCTTGGAAATTTGAAAAATCTCATTATTTCTGGAGGAGAACACAAATACCACCTAAATTTGGGAATTAAAAAGGGGGTCATTGGGTAGCAGGAAATAGAAAAAAGGGGGGTCATTGAGTACATGATTTTTTAAAGGGGGTCATTGGGTAATAGGTAGGACCATAACACAAAAAGGGGTAATTCGGTACAAGCCGGTTTAAAAGGGGTCTATCCTGAGGCACATGCTGCATATCTGTTATGGAAGTGCCCCCCGGGCATAGAATGGATATTATCAAGAAGGCAACACAGATTCCAGTCTTCACAGTCGATCAACCATTATGTTATTGCAAAGCAAAATCAGTGGAATTGGCCAGAGACACACGGAGAAGACCTCTTTATAGTGGTATTTAGAAGCCTCCATATCGAACTTTGATCTAAGATGCCTTGGGGACTGGTTTGATGGCAGTGGTTGTTGTGCTTGTCCAGGCAAAGGTGGCTAATAACGGCATTGCCGACTCCTTCCTTATAAAGCATCACATTACACTCGCACTAGGCGTGCACACCAGCCCAGCAAACACAAAAACGTTTTAAATAAGTTATATTTTGGCGTTTGGTTTAGGTAAAACGTTTTAATAACATTAAAATGTCGGGTTATATAAAGGTCATGATAACGTTTTAAAACGTTTTGTATGAAAACACACTACAACAATATTTTTAAATGTTTTCAAAAAAATGTTATTGTAAACTATTTTTGCAAACATTTTTGCCAAATATTTTGTCAATACTTAAATAACATTATGTTAAAATATTTGAACCCAGCAAATACAGAAATGTTCTTAAAATGTTTTTTCAAAACCTTTTAATAACATTTAAATTTCAGGTTATATAAAGGTCATGAAAACGTTTTTAAAACGTTATTGAAAATATTTTGGGCAAACATTTTCGAAAATATTTTTCAACCCCAAAATAACATTCTGTTTAGAATGTTTTGTATCAAGTTTTCAAGAATGTTTTTGGAATGTTATTAAAACGTTTTTATACCCTTTATATAACCCGACATTTAAACGTTTTTGTAAAACATTTTTGTTTGCTGAGCAGTAGATTATCAAAAAATGTTTTTTAAGGTTATGAAAACGTTTTGTACTCTTAATATACCCTTTATATAACCCGACATTTAAACGTTTTCTGACAACCTTTTACAACCTTTTTGCGAATGATGTCGAAAACGTTTTGTGTTTGCTGGGAGATCACAGCTTCTGCTCTCTTTTAATATCATGTTTATATTAACATTTATAGAGCCTACTAAAGATACTAGGATATTGCCAACATCAGGTATGAAAGTCCACTTTTGACAAACTGTCTGAATAAGCCTGAGAAACAGTGCGAAAATGACCAGAATGGCCACATAATGGGCTGAAAATAAAACGAAATTGCATAAATCTGGTCAACAAAAAAGTCTGAATTCAGCTACTTTGGTAATATGATGCCCTCAAGTATAAGCATCTCAGTATTGCTCGGCAATTTGCAAACGGCATTTTGTAGTTCATAAGACCATGCGCCCCTTTCAGCTATGGCGATTGATCAGGCCCATGAACAAAATAATGGCTTGAGTTAAGGGCGACGATGGCACAGCAGGACTGTAACAGGAGACCCAAAGGCATTGCTTGAATGGATGGTTGCAGGCAGGCGGCATAGGAAGCGCAACACGTGACGTACGAGGCTGGCGAAGATGGCTGACAGCCCCATTCAAAAGACACGGTTAGCAATTACAAATGGAAACTTAACATACTTGCAGTGGGGTACTTTGTCGAACCCCAACGGTTTTAGAGTAAGATAATTTTGCTTTGACACCACATAACAAATATGGAATTGTTTGTGAAGATTTCATGATTATGTGTTAATCCAATGGCGACCTCAAAATTGGCGATATCGCTTCCATCACCGCCTCTTTGCAGGGCCGGAAACAGCAAGAGTCATATGGACAGCAACACACTTGATAGGATAGCCGGCCGAGCACTCAAACACCACAAATCAACCAAGTAATTTCAGACCAAACTTGACACTGATGTAAAGACATTCGTCGATGCTTTCCCCAGAATAGGAAACCCTTTCCAGGAGAGCTTGGTTCAGATGTTAAAGCTAGTCGAGAAGTGACCTCACTTGAGAAGATCGAAAGAGAGCAGTATGACACCAATGTCAAAGACGGGGTTATTACCGGGGGTTATTACTACTGACAATGCCATTTCAGTGATGTCGACAATCAAAGAGAACATCTGGCTTTGTTTAGTCGACAAAAAGAATCGAAAGCCCAATAAGACACAGACGAAACTGACATCTTTTAAGAGTGACTGCACTTTATTCTCCAGATTGCACATAGGGTGTGAGACACGGGAAGGTAACATAGACGACTTCTTCGCTTATGAAAACCACGCGTTTCATCCTTCACTCTCCCAGTTTGGTGAATTTAATCTGGGAACCAAGTCTGATCTTGTAAGAAAGAACAGCACCAGTTAAAGATATGCCACAAATTGACGTTATCATTTTGGATGGGGCGGCAGCTGCTAACATGCTCATTCCCAGATTGATTTGTGGTGTGTGAGTACTCAGCTATATCTTTATCAAGTATGTTGCTGTCCTCAAACTCAAATGAAACCATATATCGCAGCAGTACCTTCAGATCTTCAGTTAATAATAATAATGATAATAGAACCTACATAAATACAAAATTGGTCTGATTTTGGGAACTTTTGAATTTGCATTTTCTTACATGACATACTTAAGAAGAAAAGAATAGCATGATAATGGGAGTCATTGTTATTTTTGTCATTTTTTCAAAGATGTCCACCATGTAGAGCCTACATGTATAAAATGCGATATAGAGCTAAGTCTATTGTAAAACGGGACTACTTTGTAAAACTAAAATAATAATAATAATAATAATAATAATAATAATAATAATAATAATAATAATAATAATAATAATAATAATAATAATAATAATAATAATAATAATAATAATAATAATAATAATAATAATAATAATAATGATAATAATGATAATAATGATAATAACAATAATAATAATAATAACACTAATAATAATAATAATAATAATAATAATAATAATAATAATAATAATAATAATAATAATAAAACCTACATAAATACAAAATTGGTCTGAATTTTGGAACTTTTGAATTTGCATTTTTCTTACATGACATACTTACCGCATTGTCTGTGATTTTTTCTAAAGAGGGGCGTTTATTGAGAGTGAATTTTCAGTGAAAAAATTGTAAAATTGGGTTACATTTTCTGATGGTGCTCATGTAGAAAGGAGGGATTTATGACCGGTAATAGGCTTATCGGACATAACACGTCGGACATACGCTGGCGAAGTGACGTAATTAATCGGAATAATTACCATAGCAATAGAGGAATCCAAATTCACGCATTCCTACACCTGACTAACAGCCTTTAGTTGGGTAGTCGTCGGCTACAATGCACTCAATTTGAAATGATTCGGCCTTGGCAGAAATTTTTAACTGCATATTTCCATCACCCGTTTTATACACCTTCCGCGAAAACACAGGTAGACAAAACTGGCCCTTCGACAAAACACACAGCTGGTCTATTCGCCGTTGACGTGACAAAATAATCGAATTAACTACACGCGGTATCTATGCATTGATGTACTTGCAAACAAAAGGACTATGTATGAATAGATGCGACGGGATTACCTGCGGAATTATCTCCATTATATATATTATTAGCTATTATTCTATTAACCCTCCTCGTCCTTGCATCTTCTCTAGGTGTTAGGCGGCTTTTATTTGCACAATTGGACGCGACGGGGGGGGGGGCAGCGACATTGTTTGTTGATATTTTTCCCATTCGCCCATCCCCCTGTCGTAAATAACGATCGGTCCCTTAGTAATTAAAAATCGGGAGAATTTTAAGAAATCAATGTTTTAATTTACCTGTCGGCATTACAACTCGTGAAACACATTAGTGATGTGCCTGGGTGACCTAAATCTACTAACCTTTAACGTTTCCTTTATAACCCTCCTGCGATATGGCAACTATTGTCTAGACCTAGGCTACATCTTCCGGTTTGGTTATGTAACCTAGGATGCTTATAGATCCCTGTCTTCCTTCACGGCCCTGAGTCGTTGTTCTGCTCCTCGGACCCTACATATGGATCATTTAGCCTGCGGTGACCTATTGTGCCTGGAATACAACTATAGACCTGCCCAGATGAGATTTCCCCAGCCCAGAAATCAGCTTTGGACTTGATATATCATCCAGCTGGATCGATGCACCAATTGGACAATATCCTAATAAACAGCAAGTGGGTAAATATTTTCTGCAACTGTTGTACCTACAATACAGTATAACTGGATTTCGACGAACCTATTTGTCACTTCTGCGAACTAGCAAAAGGAAGTCTGTCAAAACAGACGTCAAAACTTTATAACGGCTGTGTTACTTTTTGTGCAGTCTTTATTTTGCATCATACTAGACGAGAATGAAAATTAATATACTTAGTTCTCTGGGTTAAGGGCTGGGGTATGAACGTTTGGACAGTATTTATTGTGGGACATTAGAGCACATCAGACATATCGAACTGCATTCTGAATACGAAGAATGTCATTCTGATATCAAATAATTTTGATTTTTTGAAATTCGCAATTTAATACACATTTTATGGCAAATCATTAAAAATTGATATTTTTGATATTTAACAGTACTTGAAGTAAACTTGTTAAATCTGATGATTTATACTTGTATGTAGGTGGGATGAAAAGCCGACGATCAATTGAAAATTTTGACCTTTCGTATTGAAGATATGGATTTTTTCCCAAAACACCAAAAAAATTAAGTCTTTTGGGGAAAAAAATCCATATCTTCAATATGAAAGGTCAAAATTTTCAATTGACCGTCGGCTTTTCCTCCTGCTACTACATACACTTTAAGAATATGTCATTAGATTTATATAATTTACTTCGAGGACTGTTATATATCAAGAATTTGAAAAATATCAAATTTTTATAATTTGTCATAAAATTTGTATTATATTGTGATTTTCAAAAATGAAAATTATTTGATATCAGAAAGACATGCTTCATATTCAGAATGCAATTCGATAGGTCTGAGGTGCTCTCATGTCCCACAAAAATACTGTCGAAACGCAATAAACGCTCATTTTAGATCCCTTAATAGGATGAACAAATTTTAATCTTTCCCCAGAGTAGGCCAGTGCACATAAACGTTGAAAAAAAACCAGTGCATCCGGCCGGATTACTAGCACGACGCTCTAACCAACTGAGCTATATAAGCACGATGGAGAAGAGCGGAAGATTCTTTATCAGTCTTTTTTTTAAAACTTGCTGGTCACGGCTACCGCGTGACTCTAATGGCAGATTCTCATGTTCAATCGCTAACTTAAGGATGATTTCCTCGTGTTTACGGGGATGGGCGTTGAGGGAGATTGGATTGATGAATATCGATAATTGATTATCGGTAATTGATTATCGATTATCGATAATCGATGCATATGTGCTAGTGACGTCGTTGTGCTATGTAATATGTAGCAGAAGAAGCATTTTGAAGGTATTTGGTTATATACCCTTATGACCCCAATTCTGTGAGGTACCTATAAGCACTTGTTATAGCCGTTGCTTAGGGGTGGTGCAATAATTATGTGTACCCGCGGGGTGGTAAATTATAGGGGGGGCAAGCATTTTTTGGCAGGTCAAAAAAGGGGGGTCAAGGGGGGCAAGCAATTTTTGGCACAGATATTTTGGGTACCGTTTCTATATTTCGCCCTAAAAAGGCGTAGGAAAACATAAGGAACACATTCAAATATGCAAGATTTCCTGCTCGCTGCGCTCGCATTATATTATAAGACAATGTTTTAAATTCAGGTTCCCAAAAATCTTGCATGTGTAAGGGGGGGGGCAAAGATTTTTTGGCACGTCAAAGGGGGGGCAATGGTTTTTTGGCAGACCATTTTGAGAATTCACCCCCCTAGGGGTACACATAATTATTGCACCACCCCTTATGTACATAATATTACTTGCAGGATGAAGCATTTCCCGCAAAAGACACATCTTCGACCTCCGTGACCCCTCTGTGACCCGCACCTCCCCCCTCAGGGTCATATGCCATGTACTGCCATGATCAATACCTATTGTGACCAAGTACGGCCAAATTGAGTCAAAGCTTGCCTGAGCTAGAGTAATGTTGACAGGAAAGGGCAGAAAAGGAGGAGGAAGCAGAAAACGTAACACACGCAAAAAAAACCGGGATGTACCCCCCAGCTAGGTAAATACTATAATATTGCCATATTAACCAGGATGCTTCATTAAACCATGGTAAAAAAGGTCAATGCTCAACACTATTTTGCATATTTGAATGTGTTCCTAATGTTTTCCTATACCATTTTAGGGTGTATTAGGGAAAGAAAATAAAAAAAGTTCAGCTGTCATCACTTGTTAACAGGTTAACCCCATACTTCGCTACAACAGCGCTTAGGGCATGGGCAATTCTATTATTGTCCCGTACTTTTCACGTTTCCCCGTGCACGTTTCATTAGGGACGCACCATTTATTAGATATCAAGGGAGGCTGGGTAGATTTTTGAAGAAAAAAAAATATCTCGCCGTATGCATCACATGAGCAAAAAAATTGCTCCACCTCAGACCAAAAACAAATTTGCTCTGCCTCGAACCAGAAAAAAAAAGATTTGTTGTCAAGGGTGAAAAGAATATTAATCTCATAGGCCTATTTGATAAGTGTAGCTTTTACGTAAATTGCAAATTTACTCCAAAAATGTGTTCCATTTTTCATCATATTTAATAAGTATTTTGCGCGCACTTCACGTTATTCTATGAGCGAAAACGTCTTGATTCAATCATAGACCTTCAATAGTCTATGATTCTATCTACTTCAGATTTTCACCAAAGTCTACTACCCAATGTGGGGCCCACATTGTGGGTGCGTATTGGGGTTTTACGTGGAAAATCTTTTGTTATAAAAGTAAGTAATGGACATGGATATCCTTTGAAAAATTTCCTCGCGCAAAAAACTCACCATATGAATTATGAACTCATTTAACACAAAAATAATAAGGTCTTTCGCGGCACGTGGAATTAATGGGTGCTACAAGCGTTAAAATGGTATATAAAAATATGGACAAAATTTGTTTCACAAATCTAAAACACATTGTTGAAATTTTCGGATAACTTTACGATTAAAAAACCGAAGTACTGAAAAGAAAATATGCTTCACCGAGGAGCAAAAAACCAGCTGTCACGACCCAAACTACCCAGCCCCCCTTGACATTTAATGGTGAGTCCCTTTATATTTCGCAGCTCGTACTTCAACTGACCTGGATAGTAGATGCCTTGTATTTGCATTGAATTGATATGCTGGCTGTTGTGAACTTATATCATACTCATTTGATTCTTTCTCTCAGTTAGATATCATGATATCACAGATAATGGCTGACACCACTGAAAACAACGGAAGTGCAGAGTACAAGAAGGTGCCAAGCATTGCCAACGATCTTATCCGCGATGATGAAGACGAAGAAGATGCAATTAGTTTGGATATAAGCAAGAACTTGAAACAAGTTAGTGCAGCGAGACAAGACGCCGGTGTGTTGTATTCCATAGATGAAGTACCCCCTTTCCAGCTCACCGTTTTACTTGGGATGCAGGTAACATTTTTACATGAAGACTCTGTTAAATCAAAGGTTGCACTCAGGGTTGCACTGCACAAATACATATATATTAATAGAGGAAGGACAGCGATCATCGATTTTGTGAATTATGACATGCGAGCACATTATTCATTGGGCTGCCTTTTCCCAGATGGCTTCAATGGGCTTATCAGCTTTTGCCATCTGTGTATCGTGTTCTTTGCCATAAATGGGTCACTTCTGATGCCAAAGTTCCCAACCGTCTTCCCAAATGTCTTATGTTAGATTTTGTACCCAACACTATTATCACTATGATCCACAACATGCTCATCTATCAGGGCATAGTTCTTCATCTCCAATACATTTGTACATTCATTGAATGACCTTTGAAAATTTGGGTACAAATACTCATACTCTGCAACTTGAGGTCAAATTTTGTACTATGATTGTTTGATTGAGGTTATTGAACTATGCCATTGAGATGAGGCCATTGTGGTCCATAGTGAATGCAATCTAAGGCCAAACATAGAAGTACTAGACACTACATACCTGCAGGTAGAGCATGATTGAGAATAGGAGGGTACAATACCCCGGGATTTTTACTTATAGTTGATCAGGTCAATGTTATTATAGAGGCCATGACCTCACGGCCAGCACACAATAGAAATCACACTGGTTTTAAAAGGTCCAACAATGCATTGTAAGTTTTCTCTAAATTCGCAATTAAGTTAGTGCAGTACATTTACCAAACTAAAATTAACTTGAAGGAATATTATTGGAAAAGTATTGGGCTACCTATGTAGGCTTACAGCAAACTCAACTTTAAAGGCCCATTCAGTGATCCCAGAGTTAGTGTAACAAAATAAAATTGTAAATAAAATTCTTAAAAGTGAAGGATACATCATTAAGATTGCCATTAGTAATTTGTTTAATTCAAAATTTGGTAAAAATCCATTGATTGAAAAGGTTACCCCTGCGTCCCCTAGCCGCTTGTCTTTTTCCATGTTATCCGATTCATTTTCATTCAAATATTTGACGATATTCTGTTATGTCCACCTCAGCATTGTCATACTCGTCAAATTTCAATTTTTATCTATTCATTTGTGAGGAGTTAATTTTAAGAGTGTGGTTGCCTGGTTACTTTAATTTTGTTAGAATTTTGCAATTTCTGCAATCATCGTTATCAAGTATGATAAATATACAAGGGTCATACGAATATTACCGATACCGGGATTGTTCCCTTATTTTAATACAGCATTTTCTAACTATGTTCGGCGGAGTGATATCCCTGTCACTTCTTGTTGCCCAAAACTTATGCATGGAGGAAAACCCAGTGGCGATAAGTCGGCTTCTAGCAACATCTTTCTTTGTGTATGGCCTGGTTACATTGCTGCAAACTACATTTGGCGTCAGGTAAACGTAACTTTCGTTGTTTTTTATTCGCTCTTTGTTTTTCCGTCTAATTTAGTATAATTCTATAAGCATGATCTTAAGGGATGGGGTATGAGCGTTTGGACAGTATTTATTGTGGGGCATTAGAGCACATCAGACATATCGAATTGCATTCTGAATACGAAGAATGTCCTTCTGATATCAAATAATTTGGATTTTTTGACATTCGCAATGTAATACACATTCTTTTATTACTATTATTATTACTATTATTATTTATTTTTTTCCAGTGTACATTTTACAATCATAGTTTACTCAGATAAATTTGATTTTTATACACCATGTGTTTTTTTTAAATATTAAACAATACATAAACAGTACCAGCACACACACACACCCACATACATAGTTATATAGCATTTGAATTGTCTAGCTTTTACAATAAGAACAAAATGTTTAGTTGAAAAGTCCCTTCCAAACCTGCCATTTATTTTGAAAAAATTGGTATTTTGAATCTTTTAAAAGAATGAACCTTTCCAATTTATGATAATATTCTATTTCCTTCTGAAGAGGGATAAAAGAAAGGGTTGAATTTTGGCATCTTTTTCTGTATAAAACTTAGTTAAAATGAGAATTTGATTTAGAGCACTATTTAGTTTTCCTAAATCTGTCCCGAAAAGAATATGATTTCAACCGAAATCGTAATACACATTTTATGGCAAATGATTAAAAATTGCTATTTTTGATATTCAACAGTATTCAAAGTAAACTTTATAAATCTGATGATATGTACTTAGTGTATGTATTTGGGATGAAAAGTCGACGATCAATTGAAACTTTTAACCTTTCGTATTGAAGATATGGATTTCCCCCCCCCAAAAAAAAAAAAAAAAAATTAGGTCTTTTTAGGAAAAAATCCATATCTTCAATATGAAAGGTAAAAAGGTAAAAATTTTCAATTGATCGTCGGCTTTTCCTCCCAGCTACATACACTTTAAAAAGGGGAAAGGAGAGAAGGAGAAAAAGAGAAGAGAAAAGCGAGAAAAAGAGAAGAGAAAGGTTAAATTGCGCGTAATTGAGTAGGCCCGTGCCTAAAAAACTGCACAGTCGGGTCGATCGAAGGCCTAATTGAGTTCGGGCTACAGCATTTTTTGTTTAAAGCAATGATATAAATGATGCACCAAATGGCTTCAGGTGGAGCATCATTTTGCAAAATTTCCCCCTCAGATACCCCTACGTATGCGTAAACAACTGGCCGTTTTCGCTTTTGTTTTGGGCACCCGTACACTTTAGGCCTATATTGTTTTAAGTAATGACTTAATGATTAGGCCTAGAGTAATAGTGAATAATGGTCCACAAATGACTTCGATTGTGCCTTTGTATCACACATTTCCGAACTTTATCTAACTAAAATTTTGCACAATAATAGTGTCAAAATCGTCCACCAAATGGCTTCAATTGGACCTTCATTTTGCACAATTTTCCAACTTCTCAGGGGGCACACCCCCGTCAGACACCCCCCCCCCCTGCGTCGTGCAAACAATTGAATTTAATAATATTGAAAACTTGTTCATGAATGGGAAATGAGCCGTCATGATCATTTCACAAATTTTCCGCTCTTTCAAACTCAATTTTTTTCACAATAATAGTGTCAAAATGGTCCTCCAAATGGCTTCAATTAGGTCTTCATTTTGCAACAGTTCTACACCACATTTCGCCATACTGCATTTTAGAAACGTTTGCTGTTAGAATAAGAAAAATTTTAATTGTAATTAGTGCACAGGTCACGGCAGCCCTGTGACCTTTCCGGAAAAGGCTGAGTGGCAGGTTTTTCAAATAAATATTTTCCGTGTAAAAACTGTACCATCAGATAGGTAATGGAATATATGAATATTAACTGTATATCTATCATAACAATTTTTGATAACAACAATTGATCTAGTATAGAAGGTAGAGAATTTATTTCAATCTTATATACACCTTTTTTTGGGAATTAACTGAAAATAAATTCTGTAAAAAGGGTAATTTTTTAATGTAATTTTGACATTAGACCCCACAAAGATTACCGTATTGTTGTTATGATAATCTAATCTTTTGATTTCGTAAATAAAATTAGGGGTCTAATGTGGATTCTGGATGCAAACTGGAACAATCCAATGCCTTGTCAAAAGTATTCACTTCAAAATGGAGTTCGGATGCATTTCGTAATACAACTTCCGCCAGGAGCACGTGGCCGAAATCAAAATCGATTTTATGTATCGTGTATGTATCATAGGACGCTCGTATTAATTGTAAAGAATTCAACAATATAAATAATGGTAGCTCTATTATAATACACATTAATGTTTTAAGCAGATAAAATTCCAAAATATAATACGTTTTCTGCCTTTGCTTGTCACGTGGTAGTCCTATGTTGAAGTTGCGATTATATGTTTTAATAAGTTTCAAATGGATAACAACAAGACAAGTGGCCGAGTGGTCTAAGGCACTAGGCTCATAGAGTACTAAGCGGTGCGCCGTGGACCCCGTCTCTGCCAAACTTTAAAAGAAGCAAATTAAAATTTTACTTTTTTTTTAAATTTCATATTTGGGAAATGTGACTGGGAGAATTTATGTATGGCGTGGAGTGGTGTGCAACAGTTCCTGACTTCTGAGGGGGTGTGCCTGAATATGGGTTTCTGACCAAATTAACCTCATATTTGCCCATTGCCCCAAAAGTGCAAATACATACTTTTGCTGGACCAACCACCCTGCTCACATGCTTATACAAAACACACGGTTATTAATAAGTACAAATGTTTGTGCATTTCACAGGCTTCCTATTATTCAAGGTGGTGCCTTTTCCTTTGTTGTGCCAATCTTTGCTATCAGTAATATCCGAGGAGAGTGTCCCAAAGCAACTGGTGCTAACGGTAAGAAAGAATCATTATTGCATGCTCATGATCCTACTTGCTACCCTTATTCCTTTCACGTTGTAACGAAACGAAGCAAACAATTCACTTTAATTAATGCAATTGCAAATTATCTTGGAAACAGCAGAACCGTATAAACAATTGCAATAATTATTGGAAGGTTATTGATAAAAAAATGTTTGAATGATTTTCATATCTGAAAATGTTATAAACATTTTGGATTTTTTGTTTGACAAAACCAAGTGAATACTCACTACAATATTTCGTCCTACTCGTCGGAGGACTTCATCAGGTATGACTGATATGGTCATCTGATCCACTTTCCCGGCAAACAAGTTTGAGTGATTTCCGGTTTTCCTTAGTCTCTTTTGCAGACTTCAGTAGTGGATCATAGACGTGACTTAAGAGGTATGTGCCCTCCTCTCTGTTTAGGGTCTTGGTGCCCCGTCTCCTTATTTCCATTGCTTCCCGCACTTCTCTAGACCTATCGTGTTCCCGTCCAAGGATCTTAGATTCTTCCCAGTCTATAACATGGTTTGCCCGTGCAACGTGATCTGAAATTGCTGATTTTGTTTGTTCCATTTCGGATGTCTTTCGTTCAGAGCGGGTGTACTTTTTCTCACTCGCCTTTTGACTTCTGCCTGGTGTTCAGCTAACCTGGTACCTAACATGCGTGAAGTTTCTCCTACATAACTGAGGTCACAATTCTTGCAACCAATTTCATATATGCAGTTACCGGTTTTTGCTTTCTCCCGTTTGTCTTTTGGATGGACTAAAATTTGCTTGAGGGTGCGGTGGGGTTTCATAGCCGTGTCAACTTTATGTTTCTTGAGGACTCTTTGGATACGCTCCGAAAGGCCGCTGACGTACGGGATGACCACCATACCCTTGCTCTTTTCCTCAGTGGTCTTACTTTTCTTTGATCTTGATTTTTCAGCATCTTTGTTTTTATTATGCATTTGGTTTTTGACTCTGTCCATCGCCCAATCTGGGTAGCCACAAGTTTTAAGGCTGCACGTACACGCTCTTCTTCTTGGGTTCTGTCTTCCGTTTCTGTTACTACAGAGTTCATGCGGTCGAATAACGTTCTGATCACACCCATTTTTTGGTGGAGAGGATGTTCTGATTTGAAATTAAGGTACTGATCAGTGTGCGTTGGTTTGCGGTACACTAATAGCTTAACTGATCCGTCTGGTTTCCTAACAATGAGTGTATCTAAAAATGGGATTTGGCCATTTTCTCTTCTTCAAAAGTAAATTTTATGCTCTCAGTTTCATCTATGGTGTTCAGATGGTCGGTTAAGTTTTGCACTTGTCCTTCTTTTACTATCTCTAGCACGTCGTCGACATAGCGCCGCCAATACCGTGGCTTAAACTCTAATGGGGCAGTCGCGATGGCCTGCTGCTCTAGGAATTCCATGAAAAAGTTGGCTATGATGGGGCTAACTGGGCTGCCCATCGCGGCACCAAAGCGTTGCCTATAAATGGTGCCCCGAAATTCAAAGTAGGTTGTTGTTAATATGAATTCAAGCAGCTCGATTATGTCGTCGACTTCAAGTTTTGTGCGCTTCTTTAGATCTTTATCTTCAATCAGTCTTTGTTTAACAATGCCGAGGGCTTCTTTGATAGGTGTATTTGTAAAAAGCGACACTACATCGTGTGAGTTAAAAATTTCATGTTCTTCAATGAAAACTCCACTGAGCTCTTCTGCCAGGTCTTTGGAATTTTTAACATGGTGCTCAGTGTTTCCGATGAGCGGATTGAGTAAGTCGGCTAGCGCTTTGGATGTTTGGTAACCAAGAGAGTCGGTGTAATCTACTATGGGTCTTACTGGATTACCCTGCTTATGAGGGTAAGTCCTCCGACGAGTAGGACGAAATATTGTAGTGAGTATTCACTTGGTTTTGTCAAACAAAAAATCCAAAATGTTTATTTACTGAACAAACCTGATGAATCTATTCAATGAAAATGTTATACTTTATTATTCTTTTCTTGTATAGTCATGTCACATTTTTTTCCTTTTCAACTCGCATATATTTTTTTATTCAAAGTTATGTGGGTAGATTTTGTGGTGATAGTGGGCAAAACTTTTTCTCCTCATCTAGTGGGTGATTATATTTTTAAAAAAACCTTTCAGCCAATACATGGAAATCTAATGGTGCGTCCATTTTATCATTATATTACATTGTTCTCTCCAGAAACACTGAGTTTGGAAACAACGACTGAATTGTATTCTGCAGAAACTATGACTTCAAACATATCTTCACCAAAAGAGTACGAGATACGAATTCGTGAGGTAAAAATAAAACAGGGACTCATTTTCTGCCTGTGGGGTGCACTCTCGCTTGGGGTGTGAGAGAAGGATTGTGGGTACATATGATTTCCGCTGTTCATAATATTGCAACGGTGGCTTTTTTTTTCAGATCCAAGGGGCACTCATGATAGCGTCTATTGTCCAGGTCGTTGTTGGTTTTACAGGCATCATGGGATATATTCTTCGCTTCATTGGGCCCCTATCCATTGCACCAATAACAGCGCTGATTGGCTTATCTCTCTTTGAGGCTGCTGCTTATGAGTCCGGACTTCATTGGGGAATAGCTGTTCTGTAAGAAGATTTTTTTTATCTTTTAACATTATCAAGTCCATGCTAAATTTCCAGAATCAAAAAACGGAACGTTGGTTTACCCATGGAAATAGTTTTACATATTGCTTAACTTGATATTCAACCTTCCAATAAACTACACGTTATTTTTGGTAACTTGGTACACTTGTTGGAAGAAGAACTATAAAGTAAGCGAGATCTACGTAACTTCAAAAAATGAGACATTTTTATGTCAAATGGACAAATGTAAAGTGGCAATATCGTTAACCATGATCGATATATCGATATTAGCTGATATTATACATTAGGACGGGTTGGAGGGGAGAATGACCAAGCGGGGCTAGCACTCAAATAATGAACCTTATAAAGCTGACACACAAAAAGAATGGAATAGGTTGATCAATGCTTGATATGAAGGATATTATTTCTGCCCATGTGCATGATATTTCTTATGAAGGGGAAAACGACCAAAAGACCTTATATAAATGGGCTTCCTTGACTCATTATATATTAAGAAATGTACTGCAGTTCTAAAACTGTAAATATCTGGGTCCAGCCATCCTCTCACCATAACAACATTTACAGTTGGGTTTAACAATTATATAATACAATATTTCTTTTTTCAGAACAATTGGACTAATCATACTATTTTCACAATATTTGTCCAATGTGTCGATTCCATGTATTGGCTATTCGCAGAAGAAATTTCATAAGATAAAGTTTCCAATATTTAAACTATTTCCGGTAAGTGTTCTAGTCGATGTATCATTTTATTCTATGGTATCATGTGTTATAAAGTAGTCTTGATGAGTTGTAAGTAACCTATGTATAAGTTGTAATATGTAAGAAAATTATAGGCCTACAGAGTGTTTTATTAGTATTTTACTTTCCGTTCCAAATACTCAGAAATATAAACCAAAAACAAATTGCTCATACATCCATACTCGTCAGCACATTAAAGCGCATACTGGTGAATTCTCGATACCGCTCTCGTCGAATTGCCCAATTCCCGCCCTTGACGGGTTATCATTTTTCACCAGGCCTGATGTGGCAGTGACGTCAACGCGTTGAGGAGGCTGTTTCGCACTCGCATCTATGCGGTGTCCTTTATCGCGTACATCCATATTTTACCTCATGAAAATATTCTTACCATTGTACTACTAAACATTCAATATTTGTATACTATATATTTTCATGTTGCAGATTATCCTTGCCATCATGACAGCATGGTTAATAAGTTTAATCTTAACCGCTGCCGATGTTTTCCCGAATGATCCTAATCAATATGGTTCTGCAGCACGGACAGATAGAAATGCTCATGTGTTACGAGAAGCTCCTTGGTTTGCTGTGCCTTATCCTGGTAAATAGCCCCTTATAATAAGTCAAAGTCTTTCACCATCATGATAAATGAGTCACGTCTTTTAATGCAAGCTTGCCCTTGCTGGACATGCTGGAGTGCGTTACTTTTGGCAAACTGTTATAAAATTCGCATTTTTGGCGTTAATTGGTAATTTGTTATTTATCAATTTGTTACTTTGACAGGAGACTAATCAATCCTTACGAACCAAATGTTATTCACTTTAAAATCAATGGACAACAAAAGTAGACAGAAACCAATATGGCAAATTCACAGATTTTGCCACAATTATGGTGCGATTTGAAAAGTTGCAAATTCAAACAGATTACTATTTCGAATGTTGCACTCCCTGAAGCGAGCGATCGAGCAGTGTGTGTCGCCGATCGGTAACGGTCCACTCACGTGTAGAACGTTACCATTAAAACGTATCGTTTTTATACTCAGTAGAAGTACAGACACCTTTTCAAATTGCAGCAATTTTCGTCATATCGGTAAAATCTGGAAGATTTCAACCATACTTTACTACCAAATTTACTGCATTTAATCAATCGCATAAAAATTATAACCCGTTAAGGTAGTGTGGACTTTCTTCTTGTCTTGTGTTAAGTTAACAGGCATATTTCGTCACTTTACTTCAAATAACAATAGGTCAGTGGGGTCGTCCTACCGTTTCAGTAGGTAACGTATTTGGCATTATGGCAGGGGTATTTGCATCTATGGTAGAATCTGTTGGTGATTACTACGCATGCGCACGTTTATGTGGTGCTCCTCCTCCTCCTCAACATGCTGTGAATAGAGGAATAGGAATAGAGGGAATAGGATGTATCCTTTGTGGAGCCTTTGGAACGTCATCAGGGAGTACTTCATTTAGCGAAAACATTGGTGCTATTGGTATTACTAAGGTATATTATTTTGAACAAAATATTTAAATATTTTTCCAATTTCCAAATTTGCATTAACATCAATCAGACAGCTCTCTTTCCCGGTTCCACATATACCATGAATCATGTAAATGAATCCTCCATCCTCCATACATTTTGGATAGTGTACAACCTACTTCATTACTTCATTTGGCTTCGTAATTGTCATCTTCATTGTGGTTGTTGCTTTCGTCAGTAATATCATCATCTTCTTTTATATTACTGTCGTCTCATTTCCTCTACATGCTCTAATTGACTTACCAACCAAGTTGTTTAAATAAAGCCATATTATAATATTTGCTGAGGAGAACGCCCTCAAATTTGTTTTAATTCTGGTTTTTACACGATTGTAGTGTACTTTAGTCAATAAAGATACTCTGCAAAAATCAAGACTTTAAGTGCTGTAGTTTTGTCAAAATCCGAGATTATGAATAAACAACGCAGGAACCATCGTTTTATTATTACGCTGGAAATATTAGTCGAACACGTATGCACAGTACGTGCACGGCGTGCAGGATACACATACACACACACCCCAGAGGATCGTACCGTATTACAACCGCGGGAGTAGACTTCTCCGTAGTCCACTTGCCAATTGTGCACTACTCTGGCTATTACATTTAAGCTTAAAACTCTGATTTAATTAATGAGTGCACAATTGATAGATTTTCACAACTGATCTTTTCAGTCACCGTACGCCCTCTGTTTGTTAGCTTAATAAACTGGCAGAAATTAGAATTGTTCAGTATTGAAGTGTCATTATAATTATGCCATTATGATATGTTGCATTCAATAATATAAGCCTCCGTAGGGCCTATACTTTACTTTTACTGTCACAAATATAATTATATAGCCTAAACTTTTTCATAACCATTTTATACTAGTATTTTGATGTAGGCCTACTAAATATCAGTATAATTTCGAGTTCATCATGATTAATAATATTTTTATTTATCAAAAATCGACTATGGCATAGTCTACCGCGGGAGTAACATGCATTGACGCTAGTAGTAAATTCCAATTTTCTATGTTTTACCGCACTTGTTCGGCTCAAAATTAAAATGGAACATATCTGACAGTAAAAGCTAACATTTTATGGAAAATAAATACTAATCTGTATTTACAGAAATGTTATAATATGGCTTTAATTAATAACGTCTGTGTTGTGTTCGTGCTTATACCGTAGAGTTCCATCTACAAGCATGCTTCTAAATGAGGGTTGTTCTGACGAAGGAGTGGAAAGGCAGATACCTCCACAAAAACATCACAACAGATATCCTCCACTAAAACATCACAATAGATTGGTCTTGCAAATAATACATGTTTGTACAGCCGCATGTATCAATAATATATGTGTTCAAACACCAAATGATATTTTTGTAGAGGGTGTCTGCCTTTCGTCTCTGCCGCCCTAAACACCTCATTTCGAGGCTTACGGTATATGCTTGTAGACGGAATTCTCCGGTATCTAAATTTCTTTTTATTTTACCTTCTTCCGTGGACTTTCTCTTTGCGAATTCATACCACGTGGAAAAGGATACATGTATGATTCAATGTTATTTAGATACTCTACGTGATTTTTTTGTTCTTCAGGTCGGCAGTCGGGTTGTCGTACAAGCTGCAGGGTTAACAATGGTTCTGCTTGGGTTATTTACAAAGTTTTCCGCTGTTTTTACTACAATTCCTATACCAGTTGTGGGTGGTGTGCTGTGCTGTACATTTGGTAAACTTTTATAACAATTAAGATAATAAATATCTCACAGAAACTCTCATTGGGTCCTGCGCTATGAGTTGGGATACCCAATTTGGCGGTGGAGTAACACTTTTCCACTTTAAGTGATGTTTATCATGTCATATTTTCCATAATATTTGTCATACAATAATAAATTTGGTATCAGTTTAAAGAGTAATCTATACTCTTTCCATAGCAATAAATAAAATTGGTTCATATTGTTTCAGCTTTAATTATGATTAATTAATTAATGAATTGGTGATTGCGGTGGTGGCTAGGGAGCCGGTGGCTAGGAAGCCATTTTCACTTTTTTTAAAGTTAATTTTAAAGAAACATGAAGGTCCATGTGTCATGAAAACACAATTTCTGAATTAACAGACTCAAATACATATAAATAGACACCAAAATGAAATAAAAAGCTTTACAATAAGCGGTGGTGGCTAGGGAACCGGTGGCTAGGAAGCCATTTTCACTTTTTTTAAAGTTAATTTTAAAGAAACATGAAGGTCCATGTGTCATGAAAACACAATTTCTGAATTAACAGACTCAAATACATATAAATAGACACCAAAATGAAATAAAAGCTTTACAATAAGAAATTGACATCATTTTATTACAAATACATATTTTTGATACCCCCCCCATCCCTTCCTGAAAATGGTATTGTGGTCAGCACCAGTTCATTTCTTGACCAATTTCCATTAAAAAGGTGTCCAAAAGCTCAGGAAAAGAAGCCTCATCAAGTAAGATGTTACTTAGTTGCAAGATGAAAGCCATTGTAATTTTCAAAATTTCCATGTGTTACCGAAAGGGTCCTAACTCATGGCGCAGGACCATTGGGAACTTGACGTTTAATACAATTAGCCAAGATAAGCCATTGTAGTTATTGCGTGATACTTTGAAAGTTGTGCATCAAGCCGTTTTTCATGTGTGTCAAGCCGTTTTTCATGGTTCATAAAGTTCGATATGTTGCAAACACTCCATACTTTATGTTCTTATTTTTTATTGACACTAATTCTGGGCATGAAAAAAATCAGTTGCTTTCTTCAACATGTTGAAGTCGGTCATTTCGTATGAACTTCTAATATATGTTGCTGATTCTGTTAATTTTCTTTTATAGGTATGGTTACCGCAGTTGGTATATCTAATCTTCAGTTCGTGAATCTCAACTCATCTAGGAATCTATTCATTCTGGGGTTCTCAACACTCATGGGTTTAGTAGTACCACATTGGGTTAAACAACATCCAGGAGCAGTATCTACAAGTGAGTCCGTCAATCTTAATTTGTTCCAACTCTTCCTGTCCAATGCAAGATAGTAAGCATTGGTAAAGTATAGTCCAGTGTATGCTTTGCTCCATCAGTCCAATAGAGTTGAGATGTGTCCAAAGTACTGCAATTTGTTGCGATTAATCTACTGACACACTGAACATTGGGCATCTGCTGATTACCAGAAAAGAAACTCAGTTAGATGTTGCTTGAAGAATGTATTTAGGGTGATTATATATTTTTCCATGCAGAAATCAACTGGCATTTCTTCTCTTTCATTCTTCTCTCCTTAGTCAAAGTTTAACAAGACATCAATGATCTTACTATAGGCCTCTAACAGGAGACTAATAACTATCGATAATGTATTAAAAATTACAAGATTTTTCCCGGTTCACTGAATCATAAGCGCGCAAATAGCTCGGGCTAATCTTAACCATACTTCGATGCTCAATTTGAGCGGGTTTTTTTTACCTGTCACCTTACACGGGGTATAGTGGTCCGTTTGTTGAGGCCCGGCGGTTTTTATCTTTGTCTTTATTATTCCAAATGATATTGGGTTCAAACTTGAAATTTAAATTACAATAGTGATTTCTATTCTAATGATTTATACGATTTACTTCTCTTTATTTTTATATCTGTATAGCCATTCCTGAACTGAATCAAATAATAACCGTTCTGCTGTCAACCGGCATGTTTGTTGGTGGTGTTATAGCATTTAGTTTAGATAACACAATACCAGGTATGTTGTGTGAGATTATACAAATTACAACTATGATTATGTTGCCTAAAGGCTGGGATATCTAGTTCGATACCAGAGGATGATTAAAGGAAGCCCCATCATGCACTGCAAACGTGTTATCACTAGAGTTTCAACTGCCACTTTACTTTTCAAATCCCATTGAATTCTGTGCAAAAGATGTTGTTTAAGAATTGTGTGTGTGTCATTATTACTTGGTCGATTTCGGAACAAAAGTGATGTATGCATAAAGGATAATTCACACCTTCTGTAGGTAACATAAAATGTGAAATCGGCATTTTGAATGCGTTTTTATTGTAAATATATCAGTCCAAATTCAAATTTAACCATGCCCGTCAATGCAATGTCATGTGCGAGCAGTGGTGTCATGTTCACTCACATAGCTGTGCTAACCGCAAGTCAACACAGTGGCGTGGTGGGAAGTGCTTAAATCATCCTCTGGTTCGATACGGAGAAGCACCGAAACACAATGTCTGTCGCAGTTGAAAAACGCCCGGAAAACGTCGGAATGGCCTTTACAATCGTCACAATATAATACAACCAAGAAATGTCAATCGCGTCAATCCCCACTTTCATGACTTTCATCGACTAATAAAGTTTCTTCAGAACAAAGTGCTCGTCGTGCAAGTCTCCAATTTTGAGTTTTGCTGGAAAGTGTGCTTCTTCCAAAGGCAACATTGGATACTATTGAAATGTCCAGAATGTATAGTTTTAGTTTATGACTTGTTATACAATTAATCTCCAAATTATTAGGATCCTATGTTGATTTTTGATGAGACGCATCCATTATCAAAACTAATGGGTACCAATCATTTTGATACAGCTTGTATCCAGAATGAGCGTTGATTGAATGCCGGGATTTAATGCAACATATTCATAGCCATTTGAACACGAATAAAGTGTATGTAACCAGAGAGAACTTGTATTTATAACATAATTTGTGTAATCTTACATTACCCTATCGTTAACAATCATTACAGGAACACCTGAAGATAGAGGACTTCTAATGTGGCGAAAGCAATTCGTAGAGGATGAAGGTGAAAGGTCAACAGATGACCTAGATGAGGAGCAGAATGACCAAATACCAAGGGGGGCTAACAAGGCAACCTTAGGCAGTTATGATCTGCCATTTATTTCCAAATATATATTTGCGTGGAAATGGACCAAATATCTGCCATTCTGTCCGACCTATCAGGAAATTAAGTTGAAAACAAAAAGGTGCTTGGTTTGTAGGAAAAATAACCATCATGATGCGTGAGACAAAACAAACTTCAACCTGCATAACCGAACAAATTTGTGTAAAAATTATATGCAGAAGGTCACACAGTGGAATGTTTTAAGCCTTTTGTTTAAAACTTACAATGATGTAAAACTTCAGGTCGTATTCATGTTCATGCTTTATATTTTCTTATCCATTGTACCAGGGAACAACATTTTTATATTTTTTTATAATATTTCAGGTCTTTGTACGAACATGTTACCTTTGGTTTGGTTTGGTCCTGTGGGGGTGCACCGTACTTAGGTGATATGATGCCCTCAAGCATATTAGCATCCCAGTATTGCCCGGCAATTTAAAAATGGCAATTTTGTAGTTCATAAGACCATGCTCCCATCTCAGCTATGGCGATTGATCAGGCTCATGAACAAAATAATGGCTAAGTTCTGCTTCCCACAAAAATTAATTAACATAGCTGTCAATGTAGAGGCAGCAAGTCTAAACATTCATTCAACTATCGTCAATATTGCAACCAAGGACATTCGGAAGTGGGTCAAAAGCAAGGGGGCAAAATTTGTGTGGAACAAAATCGTTCCAATTTGACAGTCATTGTTACGTTTTGTACTGACGTCTATGGGGCAGCATTGGCTATAGCGGCGAATGTCAGGTTATTATTTCCCAGTCTTGAAAAAAAATTGCAGGCAGAGGTGGGAATCGATTTCGGTACCCCCACCGTTAAAAAGCACTGTGCAAGACCACCAAGCCAACTAAATATCTGATGTGTGACATTAATATTTGATATTGCTTAATGGAACAAATCGCGGATTTAAATAAGTAATAAAAAAGTAGATTCTTATTTAGCGGTCAAATTGGATAAAAGGGGAAATATTTGTCCCTTCTCTAAAGAAAATATAGGTTAGAAAATTATCAAATAAATTTAAATCAAAATTTGAGATTTTATATTTACTTATTTCACGAGGCGGCATTATCGCAGACAAACACTGTATAAGCTAAAAACTCGACCTTCATCACTAGATGCTGTCATAGCTCAGTGGTAGTGCATCTGACTGGTTATATTTATGATTTTAATGCTATGCTACAGTTTGTTTGGTTTTTTTTCGTTTATTTATTAATTAATTAACTTATTTATTTATTTATTTATTTATTTATTTATTTATTTATTTATTTATTTATTTATATGTTTATTTGTTTGTTTATTTGTTTATTTATGTAAATAATTTGATATATTTGAAAGGGTATTTGAGCAATTTCAAATTTTGACCCCAATATAATCCTATGGGGTCATTTTGAACCCCATCCCTCCCAAATTGCAAAACGCACAACACCTATGAGTTTGCATCATACATAATGATCAGTACGTCCATGTCATCATCATTAAAAAACATTCTATGTATACCTGACGCCGGCAACTAGACTACTAGTATCACATCCTGCTCAAGCAAAATAATACTTGCAAATAGATCATAGTTTACTAATCTAATCCTGTAATATAGAACAGGTGATCATTGTTTACATGGTTTGTTATGGTTGGAATTAGTGTCCGATCTCTGTAAATGAAGCATATTGATATATTGGTGTACATCAACAGCGTTGATCCTAACATTAAGTTTACGCAGGAAGAGTGTGAGAATAATAAGTTGCCTTTTCTGGACTGTTTGGTTCACCGCAACACCGATGGCAGCCTAACCTCCACAGTTTACAGAAAGCCTACTCACACGGACCATTACCTTCAATTTGGCTCCAACCACCCCCTCATTCACAAACTTGGGGTTATAAGAACCTTACAATACCGCGCGGACACCCTCATTAGCGAAGAGGAGTCCAAAGCTAAGGAACTCAATCACATCCAGAAATCTCTTAGCACCTGCGGCTGCCCAAACTGGGCTTTCCAGAAGCTAAGACAAAGAAAGATCAGACCTTGGCAAGTGCCCAGAACACGAATCAAATCACCAACTCAACGCACGTTACCATACCTTACGTCGCTGGCCTTTCAGAGAGGTTAAAGAAGACCTTTGGCATCAACACATCTTTTAAGCCCACTAACACCCTCCGCGGCAAATTAGTCAAGGTCAAAGACAAACCTCCAAAGGATAAACGTAGCAACATCGTTTATGGTATATCATGTGCGGAAAAGGACTGTAAGGACTCTTATATTGCAGAAAACAATCCCTTAGAGCTAGGATTGGCCAACATCGCAGGCCTAGCTCTAACGAAGCCCAGAACTCGGCTGTTTTCACCCACAACAAAGTCACGGGACATAGCTTTAATCCGGAAGACGTCATCATTCTGGACAAGGAGGAACGCTGGTTTGAAAGGGTGTGCGCGAAACCGTCTGGGAGAGAGTCGAAAGACCGTCGCTGAACAGAACAGGAGGACTACGCTTTCAACTCTCGCACACGTGGGACCAGGCACTGAAGGAATTGATCGCCGTCTCTCACGTGACCAATCGACCTAATTCAGTCACCTGATGATGTCCGATGGTTTCGGACAAAACGTCGTGTTAACGAAACGTAAGGTCCTGTCTTTGCGTCATTTCTGTACTCTTGAAGCATATTGATATTCAGGAAGAGTCGATCAGGACGATAGCTTTATTGTCCCATGAGATGTAGTGCGAAGTGCTCAAGCTGATTGTTCATTTAGTATCATAATCTATTAGGGAAAGATAAACACTATTCAAAATATCAATATACAAGAAGAAAGGGATTTAGAAATTTGTAATTGAGCAGTTTAGATGAATAAGCATGATTTAACAGAAGGTTCTTTCCAAAACCCACTCGTAATGAACAGGAAATAGGAAAACAGTAATACACGTAAAAAACGTAAAAACGTAAGTAACCATAGTTCAGGAAAAGAGGGCACTGATGGTCAATAGAGGGTGCCAGATTTAAGTAAATAATAGACGTATAACTTTGCAATCATTTTACTGATTTAATAGCGAACAATTCTTCATGTGATAGATGTTTCAAGATATTTTAGATTATAGTTTTTTAAAATACAGCAACTTTTGGAGGATTTTACTTGTTAGTGTTCTGCTATGGTTGATCACAAATTGGCATACTCTTTGATCGCGTCTAACTCAAAAAAAAAAATTCTGGCGAAGTTTAACATCCGTCACTATGTGATACACCCGACGATATGTGTGTATTGGGTTGTTTTTTCTAACTGGTCTATTGTTTTGTTGATCCTTCAGGATGTGTTGCTGTGTGTTATGTGGGGCAGTTTCCGACCCAGGGATCTGGATAAACAGAAGACCCTTCTGTTGGTTTCTTTTAGCAGCTGGTTGCCTTTTTTTGTCTGGTTGTCCTCTTCCCTCCACGGTCCTGTTCCTCGGATCATGGATCATTTAGCCTGTGGCACAGTGTCGACGTCCTATACGATAAATATAAATTTAATACTCCGTTGGTGAGCGACGGGCGAGTGGTATTTCACCGAACGCAAGAAAAGGAGTTCTATCTGATTGGCTAGCAATCGATCGCTTAGGTCGCTTAGTAGTCAACTACAAACTCAAAACTGAGCAATGTGTTCAATTCGATTGAAATCGATATTCTATTATTGCCGTAGATAAAGAGAGTGATAGTGTGTCAATAATGTACATTGTATTGCAGCTGGATTCTACATGCATTCCTTTATATTATTATTTTCTCAAAGAGTTTAATATGATCACAATTTTTACCCAGGATTTCAAATTTTTTATTTTTTATTTGCAGTTAAACATATCCACAGCAAAATACCGGTCCTCACTAATTAGTGTATTTAATTTCCAGTTAGTGTATTTAAGATAAAACCTGACAAGAAATAAAATTTTCTTGCAATAGAAATATCATATGGGATACTGGTATGGTAGGCCGCAACCGCCACAGCGTGGAGCTGCTACGCGTAGCTGACTTTTTGCTCCGTGGAGCCAAATTGACCAATCATGATCATGTTAGAGTTTTTCATTACTCGGAGGTAAAACTGACCAATTAAGTACGACTTACTCATTACGTGAAGCGAATTTATTCATTAAGAATTTGCCAGACGAGCGTCACGTAGTTGCAAGATATCCTCGGTCACGAAAGTTATGATTCAAAAAGTAGTTTATGAAAAGTACGAACTGACTTATTATTAAGATGGACATGCACTCATAAGAAACTCATACAGTATTGTACATAACTATATAGCTAGGCAGAGTGGTGGTAAACTATGCACACATGCGATCTGCAGTGTATCGCCGGGAGCTAATTTGTATAACTTGCGCGGTGTCCCTGCGGAATTCGACCTTCAGCAAACTGCAAACCAGTTCGGATTTACTTTATATACTAGTAGTAGGCCATACATACTGTAGTTACTGTCCGTTTTCCTATACACAATACTCAGTGCGCTCACCATTGACGCGTGACCTCTACAAATAGTGTATGTTAGAAGTGTAGGTCATTGCCTAGTTGACGTCACTGTGTAAAAAATAACCGGCCAATATTTAAAGTATTCTCTGAAATTCTAGAAAATATAGTTTGGTAACATGTCCTAAATTTTTAGCTAATTTAGGTGTTTGGAAATATTGGTACTTTAGTGTTTTAGAAGGATATGTAAACGACAGATAACACCAAAAAATATGAAGAAATTATTTCTAAACCGTGTTAAGTCATTAAGCTTCTCATTTTCAAGAACGCTGGTTAACAATAAGCAGACTATTGTCTCATTTCGTAAACAAAAGTCCACAGTATTGTTACCTTGCGTTCGCTTTATAATCGTTCTACCAACTGAAACTCTAATACCAGCTCATTGCTCATTGCACAGGTAAAACAGACACAAGTGCAGTGTGTATTTAACCAGAGAAGATCTGATGTAACATAGTTGAGCTGTTTTCATTGAGTGTTATCTTGGTTTAATAGCTTTTAATGGGGTTTAAGTCCTTCAAAGGTCGTGGTGAATTCTACTGTAGACATGACTGCATCATGATTATTTTAAAGTCAACAACATTCAACAATATGATCACCGTGATAGTATGACAGTATCAGTACCGTGGCCCGTGGGTGTCAGTGATCCTGGTCTGACACAATAGACAAACAAACAAACAAACAAACACGCCACATACATGACACATGCATGCAAGGTAACATTGACTATACACTAATCAAACAATGGTATTGATCCTGTACAACTGGTCGTGGTTTATTTACAATCGATTCATTTAAAATCCCCATAGTAAACATTAATTTTGGCAAGAGTTTTTCTCTCTGGAACGAGGATGCATCCACTGGCTCCGCGTAATGAAAAGATCTAACATGATTGGTCAATTTAGCTCCGCGAAGCGAAAAGTAAGCTACGCGTAGCAGCTCCTCGTTGTGGCGGTTACAGCCAGCCATATACTGATCATGCGAACATCGTAAAACATAGAATAGAAACAGTGTGGCAGGCTCTCAAAATCTCAAATTGTATGCTTAGCCTGAGTCGCACGGCCTATCTCGAACAAAATCACCATGCGTAGCTGTTGAAAAACGTGAGGATTCATCGTACTATCACGGCAATTTTTAACACGACGATATAGGGATGATGACGGTGTGTGTGGTGACCGATTGTTCTATATACATGTGCCAGGAATACAACTTTAGACCTGCCCAGATGAGATTTCCTCAGCCCAGAAACCAGCTTTGGACTTGATATCATCCAGCTGGATCGATGTACCAATACAATATCCTAATAAACAGCAAGTACTTACTAAATTTAGTACAATACAGTAGACATGGATTCCGACCAATGTATCGTCTGTATCCTGTTTTGTCACCAGTCTGCAAACTAGCATACACATACTTATAACTTTATAACGGCTGTGTTACTTTTTGTAAAGTCTTTATTTATGCATCAGAGAAGTACATTCATTGGTAGAGCACCAACGCAGTCACCTTCGAGTCTTACATCACCCTTATACAGATGAGCACTCCATTATAATGCCTCTTTAAAGGTGTCTTGGGAAGTATTTCTTGAACTGCATATTTCCTTTGTCTTGTGTAGGCATCAATCAATTCTCTGAGGTCTCTGGACTTAATAGGACCAGACTCTGGTGGGTTAAACCGGTTTTAAGGGATCCCAACCGTCCCGCTTCCCTCAGAGATACGATTTAATTAAACCATCATCAGAGATTGGGCACTCCATCCTACTTTCAGGCTAGGAACAACTGGCATGAGTGGCGTAAACCAGCGTGCTAAGTTAATGCCCCTATATTACCCAGCAGACCCTTGAGCTAGAGCTGAGCAGAGCTTGCACTGCTGGAACTAAGATGTGCAATGTCATTACGGACAATGACTGGTCACAGGAACCTAGTCTTACTCTAAGTTGTAGGGGTAGTTCATTTGTAGATCACCAGCGCGGTCATCTTCGGAGTCTAATTTCACCCTTCTTAAGATGAGCACTCCTGGTGTAGTTCTCTCTTGGAAGATGACAAAATTGGACAAATTACCTTGTTGCAGTCTAAATAACAAACGAACAAAATCATCTTGTTACACTAGCAAGTGCCACACCGTTGCAACGGTCCACCCGGGGTGATGTAAGGCAGCAGGCAGGACTAGTGTATATAGCTATGAAAAGTGTCGTTGAGGAATATTTATAAGTGTCACTTGGCATATTTAGGTCTGAGTGTCTTGTGCTGGTTCGTCTTCTTTATCTTCACATGGAGACGGTTTCCAGCTTTGAATCAGGTCTATCTGTCGGAATGCTTTGCTTTGACGGCATATCCATATCACATAGCTGGTTCTGAATGCGGTTTTAGAAGCCACATCCATGATGTTACGTCTCTTTCCACTTGGTACTCCGAGAGCAGCGATGCATTTTGTAAGCGATGTGTTGTAAATACCTCTGCTTCCAATTTCATTTGGGAAGTAGCGCGTACACCATCCCATATTTTCGCAGTCGGCTACAAGATCTTAGTATTTGCTTTTCTTTCTTGCATTGGCATTTGACAGGTTTACTTCCATTGGGACTGTAAGCTCAATTACTGTTTTGGCACTTTCAGAATAGATTGTAATATCAGGACGTTTTGCAGTCTCTGTGATTATGGGAGGAAATACTACTTGCTTATGTTACTCATCCATCAGAAATTTCCAGTCATTGGCCTTCTGTAAGAGGTTTGTTGGATCTCTTTGCAGTGCTCGATTCCGGTAGGTTACACCATCTGCAGTGCGGAATTTGATAGTAGTCATATAGTTGGTATCTTCTGGAGGTGTGTACGACTTATTTTGCCTCTTCAATGAAGGGCATTATGCCATTTGCTACAGCTTTCAGTGTCTGATCATGTCTCCAGTTGTATCTACCACTCTGCAGAGAATAGTTACATCCATTTAAGATATGGAATAGAGTGTAGTTATTATGATGACATAAATGGCAGGATCCAAGGTTGGTCTTTCCTAGAGTCTCAAATTAGCTGGTGATGGAAGTTGGTCGTGGATGGCATTGACATGGAAAGATAGGAGCTCTGGTGTCCATACATAAAGGTGCTTCTTCCAAGATGTGTCTACTTGCATGGCAGAGTCCCATCTGATCCATTGTCCTTGTTTGGCGCAGCCATAGAGGTACACAAGCATGTCATCTTCATCTACGTCTTTTACCAGACTAGTGAGGCATTTCCTGTGTTCTTGGGGTTTCATACTGCAGTTACTGTCCGTTTTCCTATACACAATACACAGTGCTCTTTCCCATTGACCCGTGACCTCTACAAATAGCCCTACGTTAAAAGTATGGGGATATGACTAGTTAACGTCGCTGTGTGAAAAATAACCGGCCAATATTAAAAGTACTCTTCTAAAGTTCTAGAAAATATAGTTTTTTAACATGTCCTAAATTTTTAGCTAATTTAGATGTTTGGAAATATTCGTACTTTGGTGTTTTAGTTAATGTTATAGGTAATAGTACATTGCCTAGATAACGTCGCTGTGTGAAAAAAATAACCGGCCAATATTAAAAGTACTCTTCTAAAATTCTAGACAATATAGTTTTGTAACATGTCCTAAATTTTTAGCTAATTTAGGTGTTTGGAGAGGGTCGCACTTTTGTGTTTTAGGAAGGATATGTAAACGACAGATAACACCAAAAATATGAAGAAATTATTTCCAAACCGTGTTAAGTCAACAATCATTATGTTGCTCCTCATTTTCAAGAATGCTGGTTTACAAAAAGCAGGCCATTGTCTCATTTCGTGAACAAAGGGACACATACCATTGTTTCCTTTCGTTTCCTTTATAATCGGTTACCCAACTGAAGCTATAATACCAGCTTTATTGCGATATCGCACATGAAAACAGACACATGTGCACAACCAGAGAAGATCCGATTTAATCAGTTGAGCTGTTTCAATGAGTGTTATCTTGGTTTAATAGCTTTTAATGGGGTTAAGTCCTGCAAAGGTCGAGATGAATTCTACTGTAGACATGACTGCATCATGTCATTTCTCTTAACAGTTTCTGGTTCATGGTTTAAACCAAGGCCTGCTCTCTCTGTTTGACTTCTGCACATCTCATTCAGTATCAGATATCGCTCTCTTTGTTCAAGTTCTCTGACTCCATTCTACCTTGATTGCTTTGTAGGCAGTCTTTGTAGAGAGTATGTGTTTTTCCATATATAGAATACTTGTTAAGATGGTGCTTGGTGACTTGCATGCATTTCACAGAAGTGGTGAGTCTTTTAAGGTGAAGCTCATACTCATTCCTGATTCTGTATAAAGCACTATTGGTGGTACATCTGCTTATTCCTGCCCATCTTTTCAAGTATTTGGTGCAAGTAGCTTCCAAGCCCTCGATGCATGTAATTGGGAAGTTGTAGGTGGTAAACCCCCATGTCATTTCGGGTAGGATTGCATTATTATATATCCACATCTTCATTATTCCATTGAGTAGACTTTTGTCTGTCTTTTTCAGCATGTCTGTTAGTTTCTGCTTTACAGACTCTCTGATTTCCTTATCTTTCAGGTCTTTGAAGATAAGCTTGCCGAGGAATCGCATGGGTTGGTCGTGGATATATACGCAATCTCTTCTCCATCTATTGTCAACTTTGGATCGTATGCCACATATTGGGTTTTATGTCCCTCTTGCTTTTGTTTCTTATTTGGGACAAATCTCTTCATGGCATGGGATCGACAATTGCTTTGCTTTGCCTTCATTGATTGAGTCCACCTCAGGAAGTCATTATAACGACGTTGACCAGTTTCTGACAGTGTTAGCTAGTCTTCTGGGTTTCTTGCAGTTAGAGTAAGGTCTATACGAGCGTAAATATGAATGGGTAAATAAAAGAGACGAGTAGAAGGCGGGATATTAGAATTTTCATGGCACAAATGCTCCTTTAACATAACCTATATCAAAGTGACAGAATGTTGTCAACTTTATTCAAGGTCAAACATCCTCATTAAAGGTGGGTCACCTGATTGACAGCCTCATTCCCCAACTCTAACCCTATGAAAATGCAGATTTTGGTGAAAGCTCATATTTTTTCTCATTAACATATTGAAATTAGGCGTTCCAAATCGGTATATTATTTATTATCTACATTATTATTATTATTTTTTTTTTTTTTTTTTTTTTTTTTTTTTTTCACCTATTTCTGAAAAGTTGATCAAATATATTTTGATATGTAAGGAAACCTTATGTTGTTAGCTTTAATAAACCAAAACAATTATTATATCAATCGACTCTGTCCACGGAGAAGGTTTGGCTACTTCAAAGATTAAAAAGCGAGGAGTACACATACCATGCATGAGTATCAAACATTCCTCAAAATAACTTTATTTATTCAATGGGCTTTACCGGTGGTTTATGGCAATGGATTTTGTTAATAGTGTCATTGATTTGTGGGTAAAATGGATGCCGAACATTGCCGAATGGGACTTCTTTTGCTTTACTTGCAATTACTTTTCTTAAGTCATTTCTCTTTTTAGGATAAAAGGTAGCCCTAAAAGGCTGTTTGGTTTGTCTTTGGTTCTTCTGAAGTAGGTTTACGGTGCTGCTCTGCCCTCTACCTGGTTGCCTCCTTGGCGAATACAGGTTTCAGCCCTGGTTCTCATTGCATCAATTGCGTTGCGTACCATCCCTGTGCGCCGGATACTTGAGAATGCATTCAGTAATACGTTCGCGAAGATCTTGGATTTTGCCACAAAGGGAAAAAATCAAGTGGTGTGAGGTCTGGTGATCGTGCAGGCCACTCCACAGCATGAGCCATCCCAACCACTATGTTTGCTATCCGTGGACAGAGTGAAAAATGGGTACCTTTGTTCTAAAGGGCATATCTTCAAAAGTTGTGAGCCGATTGAAATAATTGTTTTGGTTTATTAAAGCTAACGATTAAAGGTTTCTTTACATACCAAAATATGTTTAATTAACTTTTCAGAAATAGGGAAAAAAGAGGGCGCAATGAGGGGCCTCCTTTTTTGGGACACCCTGTATTATTCCTGTGGCGTTTTCTTAATGTACGATCTTTTTTCAGAATATACCTTTATTTTTTCAAAACCGATTTTTTTTTTTGGCATATTTGTAATACTTACACATGTTCCAACTTATGAGCAAACTGTCAAATTCGCCCTATTTATAGTAAAACGGGATGATTTTCTGTTGGTCCGACATATTATCATGATTTTTCAGATTATGATAAGGGACCGTTCACAAACACTTGTAAGGGGCGCCTGATGCAAAAAGAGAGGCCCTGAAAATTTTTCACCCTTCTAGGGGGGGGGCTGAAAAAAATGACCACGATTTTTCCTGGGAAAATGGAGTTTATATGCTTTTCTATGGGGTTGGCCGATAATTTTCATGTCGAAAAAGGGGGGCCCTGAAATTTTCGAGGTCTGTAAAGGGGGGGCCTGAAAATTTTTCGCGATAACACTTTTTTGCATCAGGCCCCCCTTTACAAGTGTTTGTGAACGGTCCCTAATATGTCAGAACAATCGTAAATCGTTGTCTCCTATGAAGCCAGTTTTCCACACATGTGGAGGGAGCGTAAACAAACTGGCTGCGTAGGAGGCTAACTCTGAGGCCGCACTCGCCGTCCTAATCCAAAAAGTGCCAGATATTTCGAGTGATAGAGATGAAGTTTTATAATATGATGTTGTTTCTTTGCAAATTTCCAATGTTTTTCGCATCCAAATGTATTGGGAACTTTCATAATGATTGCATATTAACTATATTATCATTTTGGAAGAAAAAAAAGAAAAATCTAAAATTTTTAAAAGATCGTACATTATGGCTTTAACATGAATTTTTCTTCTGGAGACATATACATCCTAAAGATAAATCCAGCACAGAAATCGAGAAGTTTGCCTTATCAGTGATGTGCGGATGCCATTCTAGTAGTTAAAAACAGAAAGATCGAAGGTCAAATTTGGGAACTCCACATTCGTCAATCGTGAAAAATGCTCTGAAGTCTAATTTTCACCAACATTTTCACATTTTCAATTTAATATTGTTACCTAGCTGGGGGGTTTACACCCCCCAGCTAGGTAATGTAATCGTTCGGGTTCTTCCGCTGGCAACAAACCACTGTAATCTTCCCGTTTTCTTCCGCTGGCAACTAAGTGAAATTGCACATGTTTTTGTACTTTATGCACCAAACCCTCTATCTTTTTAACCAAATATCCCACAGAGTTGTGCGATATGTCAAACTTTTCCTCTGGTCATAAAGAACGAAAAAGTCAGTGGGTCACATCGCTGTAGGATCATTGGTTAATGAGATATAGTCACTTTTTGTACTTTGTGTACTTAACCCTCTATCTTTTTAACCAAATATTCCACAGAGTTGTGCGATATGTCAAACTTTTCCTCTGGTCATAAGGAACAAAAAAGTCAGTGGTCACATCTCTGTAGGATCAATGGTTAATGAGATATAGTCACTTTTTTGTACTTTGTGTACTTACCCTCTATCTTTTTAACCAAATATCCCACAGAGTCGTGCGATATGTCAAACTTTTCCTCTGGTCATAAAGAACGAAAAAGTCAGTGGTCACATCTCTGTAGGATCATTGGTTAATGAGATATAGTGACTTTTTGTACTTTGTATACTTAACCATCTATCTTTTTAACCAAATATCCCACAGAGTTGTGCGATATGTCAAACTTTTCCTCTGGTCATAAGGAACAAAAAAGTCAGTGGTCACATCTCTGTAGGATCATTGGTTAATGAGATATAGTCACTTTTTTGTACTTTATGCACCAAACCCTCTATCTTTTTAACCAAATATCCCACAGAGTCGTGCGATATGTCAAACTTTTCCTCTGGTCATAAAGAACAAAAAGTTAGTGGTCACATCTCTGTAGGATCATTGGTAAATGAGATATAGTCACTTTTTTGTACTTTGTGTACTTAACAATCTATCTTTTTAACCAAATATCCCACAGAGTCGACTGTCGTGCGATATGTCAAACTTTTCCTCTGGTCATAAAGAACAAAAAAGTCAGTGCTCACATCGCTGTAGGATCATTGGTTAATGAGATATAGTCACTTTTTTGTACTTTGTGTACTTAACCCTCTATCTTTTTAACCAAATATTCCACAGAGTTGTGCGATATGTCAAACTTTTCCTCTGGTCATAAGGAACAAAAAGTCAGTGGTCACATCTCTGTAGGATCATTGGTTAATGAGATATAGTCACTTTTTGTACTTTGTGTACTTACCCTCTATCTTTTTAACCAAATATCCCACAGAGTCGTGCGATATGTCAAGCTTTTCCTCTGGTCATAAAGAACGAAAAAGTCAGTGGTCACATCTCTGTAGGATCATTGGTTAATGAGATATAGTGACTTTTTGTACTTTGTGTACTTAACCCTCTATCTTTTTAACCAAATATCCCACAGAGTTGTGCGATATGTCAAACTTTTCCTCTGGTCATAAGGAACAAAAAAGTCAGTGGTCACATCTCTGTAGGATCATTGGTTAATGAGATATAGTCACTTTTTTGTACTTTATGCACCAAACCCTCTATCTTTTTATCCAAATATCCCACAGAGTCGTGCGATATGTCAAACTTTTCCTCTGGTCATAAAGAACGAAAAAGTCAGTGGTCACATCTCTGTAGGATCATTGGTTAATGAGATATAGTCACTTTTTGTACTTTGTGTACTTAACCCTCTATCTTTTTAACCAAATATCCCACAGAGTTGTGCGATATGTCAAACTTTTCCTCTGGTCATAAGGAACAAAAAGTCAGTGGTCACATCTCTGTAGGATCATTGGTTAATGAGATATAGTCACTTTTTTGTACTTTATGCACCAAACCCTCTATCTTTTTAACCAAATATCCCACAGAGTCGTGCGATATGTCAAACTTTTCCTCTGGTCATAAAGAACAAAAAGTTAGTGGTCACATCTCTGTAGGATCATTGGTAAATGAGATATAGTCACTATTTTGTACTTTGTGTACTTAACAATCTATCTTTTTAACCAAATATCCCACAGAGTCGACTGTCGTGCGATATGTCAAACTTTTCCTCTGGTCATAAAGAACAAAAAAGTCAGTGCTCACATCTTTGTAGGATCATTGGTTAATGAGATATAGCACTTTGTGCATTTAACCCTCTATCTTGTTAACCAAATATACCACAGAGTCGTGCGATATCTGATATGTCAAACTTTACCTCTAGTTTTTTTCCACTTTTCCCCAGTTTCCCCTAGGTATTTCGTCTTTAAGCTTACTGATATACAGGGATTGAATACGAGTGTCACGGCCCTGGTTAGTGTGCATTCAAATCAGAGATCCCTGTTCAAGGCCATCTTACTTAGCCGTCGGAAATGATAGCAAATTACCCCGGGCAAATTACACATTTGTAATCATTTTGACCACAAAATATGATGTGAAAACACAGGAAAGCAATGAGAACAAGTCCTCAAACATTTGAAATTTGTAGCTTACTACAACCTGATGATGTACTCATCCCAGGCAAACCTTAGTTAACACATTTGCTAGTCAGCCAAATTCGCCGACAAAATGCAAATCAAGGGGTGACACTAAATTCACGGTTGTTCTATTAGCAACGCAAAATCTATGAAAAATTCAGCTGGTTTACTAGCTAGAAAGTGAGGCCAGTTATCGATCCGTTATAGCTCGTTATGAATAATTCATGTTCGACCCCTTGGATCATGTTAATTGAGTTTCGCAAATAACAACGTTGTTAGTTTTGCGAACTTTGCCTGTTCAATGAGAGTATAGCGCGCCCCAATACATCTGGGCACAAACCAGGCGAAAACGATCCAGTTTAATGAAATGGCGGACGGGTATTCCCATCAGGCACCAGTGATATGTTTTTTTCAAAGAAAGTCTACTAATTTGATATGAAATGACATTTTGCAATTTGCAAAGTCAAAATTAGGACTTGCTGGCAATAATATGAAGGAAATATGTGACAGAGGCAATGTGGGAAATACAAGTAGTATTTAAGTTATAATAACCTTTGATACCCGACCTGACCTTCCATCATGGCGCCTTATTCGTCTTATGTATTTCTATTATGCTCTCAAGTAAAATAAAATACCAATCTGCACTGAGTAGACAATGTTACTTGGCTCCCAGCAGGAATTATTGATTTTATACGGAGGTAAAGAAATGCACAGTGTACTGTGCATGATGTGCAAGCATACTCCAAATATTTACGGTAAATCTGAATAGTGGTCACATGTTGAAATATCATGTGTTCGGGAAATCACGTGGCAACATTTTAAGATTTCAGGCTTGTTTACTAGTTAATTGCCATTTGTACTCTTTATTATTTATCTTTGTTAATTAACATATATTTTAAATGCTGATAAATCGTGGTTGGCTGCCCATGATATCTGTTAAATTCAATGTTTTATGAATATAATTCTACCACGCAGAGGGGGTCACGCAGCAGAATTTCACATCACCTGACTTAGCTAGATTTCGAAGCTCTGCTTTTCAAATTCATGTAAATTTCAAAGTTTATACATTTAATATATTTAATATGATACTAATTTTTTTTTATAACCAACTGGTACACTAAATATACTAGCTTATTACCTATACAGAAAGGTGATTATCAGCCTTCACTCAGCAAATTGACATGCCTGGCATATGCAGCCATTCTCCGTCTGGGTAACATGACTGTCGCCCTCAATACGTCTGGGCACAAATTTAAATAACAATACGCTATTTACATATCAATGTGGCCTCATGCTAATTAAAGCTGCCCCATCCAGGAGTTCATCTATGTGCATATTTACATAGAAATTTAAAACAACTGGCCGAAGAAGGAAACCTACATAAATATGTTTTCTATACTTCACTTGACCCAAATATATGATTTTTTATGGTGATAAGACAATCGCACAAGGAATTTTAGAGGATTTTGATAGCAGTTCCATTAAAAAAAAGCTGCTATCATAATGAGACTAAGATCTAGAAACACCCCCGAAATGCCGTTTTGGGGAATTTTGCTAGCTGAATCTTTTTGATGAAAGTCAATCTTTGACAAGATTAAATTAAAAAAATACCTGTGATAAATTTATCTGTACAAATTGTCGCACTCCGAGTGACATATGGTATATTTGCAACCCTACTGTGGATTTGCAATTGACCTGGGGAACATATTGGAACATTTTGCACGGGTCAGCTCAAAAGACATCACTAAGGGACCGTTCATAAATACTTTGGTGGGGGGACTGGGCAAAGTGTGGGGGACACAAAAGTTTTGAGTTGCACAAAGGGGGGTACCAAAAAGTTTTGGTTACTAAAGGAGGGGGGTCAAAAAAGTTTAAACAAGAAAATACCAAAAGAATAAGAGCATACAAAATACGCATATGTACCAATAAACCCCTTTTTACCCCGATTATGACCAAAAATAGTGTAAAATACATTTTTGGCGCGTTACGCGCGCTCATTACCGGTATCTCATTAAAGCCGTTTTGGAATCTGAAAGACTTTACATGTATTCTACAGTCGCTATAAGAAAAGGGTACGGTATATGTATGTATCCCACTGATAATACCGGGTCAAAATGATGCAACCAGCTTTTTTTTTTCTTTGCCCCGAAATGTTTATTTCCCCCCCCCCCCCCCTGTCCAAGAAAGCTGGCTACGCCCCTGATAAACAAGTCTTAACTATTAAAAATCTTGAGTATGTGCCCAGATGTTGCTCTCAATTTCCAGTGGCATAGCCATAGCGACAGGGGGAAGGTGGGGGCATGTGCCCTGGGTGCCACTCTTAGGGGGCGCCGAATTGACCAATTCAGCATCGATTCTGCGCCCCTCTAAGGGATGAAAGTAAACATTTTTACAAAGTCATTTGAAAGATTAATTTAAGACAGATATTCAGCTTCATTATAACCAAAATCAATTAGTGGTAGGCCCTTTTTGTGCTCCGCGCGCAATAATTATTTAAAGAATCAGGAACGACATCTATCCTTAGCCCTGGGTGCCACAAGCCCTTGCCACTGTCAATTTCCCTTTTTTGTGTTACTTTTATTTATTGATTTGATTATTGGTTATACGAATGAAACATGTATTTTCAAAAAATTAGAGTGCATAAATTCAAATTAAACTTCATACAACTCACAGCATGTGAAAAACACCTGCAACTCGTGTTTTTAGGAAAAAGACCTATTTAAAAAATATGTATGAACAAACATGTAGGCCTATAATTGTAACTATGATTGTAAGAGTTTGCACAAATGGAGTAGCCCCCTACCCAGACTGTATTTTAACCTCTTGGAAATGGGGGGGGTCAAAAAAGTTTTGTCTGTATAAAGAGGGGGGTCAAAAAGTTTTAGGTTCTCTGGAGGGGGTCATAAAAGTTTGACTCAAAAATTTCAAGTGCCCAGCCCCCCCCACCAAAGTATTTATGAACGGTCCCTAAGTTCTGGGGCCAAATCTTAGAATTGCGTTATCTGGACATCTGTAAGAGGTACAGGGCTCAAACTCGGTGACAACTCATGACCAGGGGTGAATTATGGAACATCTTGCAGGGGTCTGGTCAAAGGTCATCTGGGTCAAAATCTTAGAATTGCATTTTCTGGACATCTGTGAGGAGTACAGGACCCAAAACTCGGTGACAACAAACCTCATGACAGGGGAACATTTTTGGAACATTTTGCAGGGGTCAGATACCTCCACAACACCAACATGCCCCAGCTAGGTTTGTGGTCTATGACCACCATTTGCCTCTAGTTCTTCTTTCATATACAATTCAAATAAAGAATACTTTGACATATTAAACAGGCTGCTTCATAATACACCATGGTGAAAAGGTCAATACTCACTATTTTGCATATTTGAATGTTTTCCTATACCTTTTTAGTATTGGTGAAACGAAAACAAAAGAGTTCAGCTGTCATCACTTGTTAACTTATAGACCCTGCACTTCGCTACAACAGCGCTTATTATTAGGGACGCACTATCAGATATCAAGGGGGGCTGGATAGATTTTTGAAGAAAACAATTGTCTCGCCATATGAGCAAGAACAAATTGTTGTCAAGGGTGACAAAAGTTGTCAAAGTTAGTGAAAAGAATATTAATCTCGTATTTGACAAGTGTAGCTTTTAAATTGCCAATTTTCTCGCGCTTCGAACTGATATGTATTTTTCGCGCACTAGTTCGTGCAAAGTTATTTAGTGAGCGAAAACGTCTTGATAGCTCTTAATTCATTCTACTTCAGAAATTTTCACTAAAAAGTCTACCCAATGTCAAAAAGAAATCTATGCCACACTGATGGGATGGGAGCCATTCGTGGGGATGGATGAGAGGATGGATGGATGGGTGTGAGGAAGGATGTGGATGGATGGATTTGGGGATGGATGTGGGACGTGGGTACGTATTGGTTTTTTTTGTGGAAAAAGTAAATAATGGATATGGATATCCTTTGAAAAATTTCCGCTCGCAAAAACCGACCATGTGAACTCAACAGTAAGGTTTTTATGGGTGCTACAAAGCGTAAAAATGGTATATAAAATACAGACAAAATTTGTTTCACAAATCCAAAAACACATTGTTGAAATTAGATAACTTTACGATTAAAAAAACGAGGTGCTCAAAAGAAAATATGCTTCACTGAGGAACAAAAAAAATTGTCACGACCCCAACTACCCAGCCCCCCTTGACATCTAAATGGTGAGTCCATGTTTCTTTTTTTGCGTAGTCATGGTAGTTAACATGTGACCAAAATAGTAGATGCTTTGTATTTGCATTGAATTGATATGCTAGCTGTTGTGAACTTATCATATACTCCTTGATTCTTTCTTCCAGTTTATACCAGAGTATATCAAAGATAATGGCTGACACCACTGAAAACAACGGAAGTGCAGAGTACAAGAAGGTGCCAAGCATTGCCAACGATCTTGATGAAGACGACGAAGATACAATTAGTTTGGATATAAGCAAGAACTTGAAACAAGTTAGTGCAGCGAGACAATACGCCAGTGTGTTGTATTCCATAGATGAAGTACCCCCTTTCCAGCTCACCGTTTTACTTGGGATGCAGGTAACATTAATGAAGAATCTGTTTAGTCAAAAGTTGGACAGCACATATTAATAGGGGAAGGACACCGATCATCGATTTTGTTAATTATAGCATTTTGGAGAGCACATTATTCATTGGGCTGCCATTTCCCAGATGTTACAGAAAAGAATCACCCCATGGCATGGCATTATTCATACAGCTGTATTGGCTTCAATGGGCTTATCAGCTTGTGGCATCTGTGTATTGTGTTTTTGCCTATTGCCATAATAAATGGGTCACTTCTGATGTCAAAGTTCCCAGCCGTCTTTTAACATTTATATCTTATGTTAGATTTTGTACCCAGCACTAAGGCAATCTATGGCCAAGTACATTTGTTGTTGAAGAACTGTGTCCTGCAGGTACTGAGAGCATGATTGAGAAAATACTCACTGAAAAGTCACAACCATGAATAGGAGGCCATATTATTTTTACTTACAGTTTCAGGTTAATGTTATTATAGAAGCCATGACCTTACAGCCAGCTTTGCAAATTACACTGTTTGCATATAAGTTTTCTCTAAATTCGCAAGTTTCTGCAGTACATTTTACCACACCAAAATTAACTTGGCAGGAATATTATTGGAAAAGTAAGTATTGGGCTACCTGTGTAGGCCTACAGCAAACTCCACTTTAAAGGCCCATTCAGCCTTGGCGGAAATTTTAAACTGCATTCCATCACCCGTTTTACACCTTCCGCGAAAACACAGGCAGACAAAAGAATAACACAATACAGTTCCCTTCGACAAAACACACAGCATGGTCTATTCGCTGTTGAAGTGACATAATAATCGGATTAACTACACGCGGTATCTATGCATTGACGTACTTGCGATGACTATGTATGAATAGATGCGACGGGATTACCTGCGGAATTATCTCCATTATATATGTTATCAGCTATTATTCTATTATTCTAGGTTTTAGGCGGCTTTTATTTGCACAATTGGACGCTCAAAACACCAGGTTGGTGCTAGCGGCTACCCAAAGATGTCCGACCAAATCCTGACCATGACTTGGCTCCTTGGATTCGTCTATAGTTTCAGTATTAGGCAAAGAAAAACATGTTTGTTTCCTGTAGCAGGTCTAAAAGTCAAATGCGAAATGCGGTTTTTTATTTTTATTTTTTTTTATAATCCATGTCTTCAAATTGGAATGGAAATTTACAATGGATCTCTCTAACACAAACAAATCATATTTCTTCATATTCAAGAATATTTATGATTCCCTTTCAACCTGCAGTAACAGTTCAAATTGACAAGATCTCAAACTCATTATTACCCAATGTTTCATTTTGACAAGATTATGTTATGTCCCCCTTGGACAAGAAAATCTATTCAAATTTGACCTTTATTGGTCATTTTTGACAAGACAAACTACTCTCAAATTAGAAAAGGTGAGCCTCCCGGAAATCGAACCCACGACATCAGGTTTACAAGACCGGTACATTAAGCTCTCGGCCGCGGGAGCTTCTTGATTAAGCTGGCTGAAATTGGAACCCATAAGCGGTCACTTAAACTTATCTCATCTCTGCAAATAGCCCATAGTAGCTAAGGCCGTAAATGCGGGAAATAAATTGTCATCCTCACTGCAGAGGAAATATGGAAAAAATTGACATGATTGACAGGAAACATATAAAATAAACATAATTTTTCACCAACTCCTGTGGCCGAGTGGTTAAGATACATGTCGAATAAACGTGAGGTCACGGGTTCGATTCCCCAGGCGGGTCGCTTTTTTCCATGTTATCCGATTTCATTTTCATTCAAATATGTGAATAGATTGACCATGTCATTTTGACGAGATTCCGTTATGTACACCTCGGAATAGTCATACTCGTCCAATTTCAAAATTTTTATCTATTCATTATGTTGTGAGGAGTTAAATTTAAGAGTGTGGTTGCCTGGTTACTTGCATCCTTTAATTTTGTTAGTACTAGCGGTTGTTTGACGCGATGTAATTGTTAGGCGGACATAGTAACTGATGCTCACTATTTTGAGGTCCCTGGATATTTTAAAGGTATATTTGCTCAGTTTAAGACTTTAATCACTAAGATTGAAAAAATGAGGTGAATATGCAGCGTAACTCGGTGAATGATAAGGTTTGCAAAAGTGAAATTTGCAGTTGCATCATCACCACCGTTCGAGTTTTTATCACAAAAAGTATTGCAACTCGGTAATTTATTATAGATTTTACCATTTCTGCAATCCTCCTCATCAAACATGATAAATATACAAGGGTCATATGGATATTGCCGGGATTGTTCCCTTATATTTCAATACAGCAATTTCTAACTATGTTCGGCGGAGTGGTATCCATGGCACTTCTTGTTGCCCAAAACTTATGCATGGAGGAAAACCCGGTGGCGATAAGTCGGCTTCTAGCTACATCTTTCTTTGTGTATGGCCTGGTTACATTGCTACAAACTACATTTGGCGTCAGGTAAACGTAACTTTCGTTGTTGTTGTTGGGTTTTTTTTGGAGGGGGGTCGGTCTTTGTTTTTCCGTCTAATTTAGTCTAATTCTATAAGCATGATCTTAAGATTCGTGATGGTATATACATCATGTACGTGTGTAGTCTGTATACCTTCCTCGAGTCGATAATTAAGATATTGTTTTTTATTGTCTCTAAATGTAATGATGAGAAGTATATAAAATTACGCATTTTTAGATGCAGGGAATCTAACTAGCATAACAGATTCCTGCAAAAATTAACAGTTTTTGAAAAAATCTCCAAATTTGATTATACTTTACTGACTCGAACTATTATAGACATGGTGTGATAAATGGATAAATACCACGATAAAATGTCATATTTATAAGAGGAGCTAGAACATGAAAAACGTATATGTGGTACAGTACCCTATGTACACGAATGGATGAAAAAGAATGTGAAATAAAAACATGGCACCAGTTTTAGTCAAATTCCCCCTGTAGGGGAGGGATATTTGGGGAATTAACACAAATGACCATACGCGTATGTTCCCCGAAAAGACCCTCTTTTTGGATTTGTCAGCTCCAAAAGGTTATTAAATTTGACCAAAATAGAGCTCCAAATGACCCTTGATTTGGATAATTTCAGCTCTAAAAGACCCCTAACTTGTTCATTCCTCACATTTCTGTTTTTTGTTTTTTTCAGGCGATTTGCAACCAGAAATCCAAATATCCCCATTTACTTGTTCGTAGCTCCAAAAGGCTCCTTTTTACCGGTACGCCCTCAGCTCCCAAAGACCCACCACCTCAAAATTCCGGGGGAGAATACCCATCAAAAATATATGATGTGGCACCCTGCTCACATACAAAACACGGTTATTTATAGCAGGGAGGTAAATAAGGATAATTTACTGGGTGGGCAATTTAATTTATTTTTGCCCTCAAATTAGGGGAAATAATTTACTGGGTGGGCAGCGATAATTAATGGCATTTTGGCGTTTGGATTTTCGGAAATGTACTCACAGATTAAAGAAATATATTTAATTATACCTGTTTTGGACGAGTGGCATTTTCTAAAATGTATTGAAATCATTTGGTAAGAAATTATGAAAATTTGTATTGTGTGATAATTATTCCTGCTCCGAAGTTGTAAACATGGTAAATGAATAAATTGGCAGATGTTAAAAACAGATACATTCAACATCACTTTCAAAATGCAAGTTGATTTCAAGAGATGCACGTTGGTAGGCCTACTACTTTTATGATAATTATTATATGGTGCCCAATTTTTTGTGGGCAAAATAATTTACTGGTGGGCACTTTTGGGCAATGGGCAAGTTAAATTTACTGGATGGTCAAAATAATTTACTGGGTGGGCATTTGCCAACCCAGTTAACATGTTATTTACCTCCCTGATTTATAAGTACTAACGTTTATTTTTATGCATTTCATAGACTTCCAATTATTCAAGGTGGTGCCTTTTCATTTGTTGTGCCAATCTTTGCTATCAGTAATATACGAGGAGAGTGTCCCAAAGCAACTGGTGCTAACGGTAAGTTATGGCATATTGATGACCCTACTTGCGACCCTGGTTCCTTCCACGTTCCAACGAAACGAAGCAAATTATCTTGGAAAATACAGAATTGCAGAGCCGTATAAACTTTAATACACAACAAGATTGTATTAACATATCAATTGCAATAATTATTGGAAGGTTAATGATAAAAATGTTGCATGAATTTATATCTGAAAATATTATACTAGTACTTTATTATACTTTTCTTGTGCAGTGAAAGAAAGTTTTTATGGCAATTCATTTATTAACTGGAGACGCCCAGGGATGCTGGATTTTTCTTTCTTTTCAATTCTCATTTCTTTTTGTATTCAAAGTTAAGTGGGTAATTTTTATGCTGAGAGTGGGCAAATGGTTTTTTTTATGTTGTTGTTGTTGTTTTCATTTAGTGGGTGATTATATTTTCAAAAATATTCCACCCAACACCCCCGGCCAACACCTGGAAATCTAATGGTGCGTCCCTATTATCATTATACTCCAGAAACACTGACTTTGGAAACAACGACTGAATTGTTTTCTGCAGAAACTATGACTATATCTTCACCAAGAGAGTACGAGATACGAATGCGTGAGGTAATAAATAATTATAGGGACTTATTTTCTGCCTGTGGGTTCACTCCGCTCGGGGTGCGTGTTGTGTGTTTGGTGAAGAGTTGTGGTAGTTATGGGGTGGGATCTGGGTATTTGTATGGGTGTGCAAAAGAGACCTGAACAGTCTTCCTTCTCGTATCAAAAACTCCGATACAATTTACCAATAAACAAGACACATCTCAAAACTCATCTTTTCAACCAGGTTTACAGCTGGTGCTTACAGCTGAACTGCTCACGAACCATGTCATTTCATCATTTCTGATTTATTTCTGATTATGCACTCTATGATTGATTCTTGTGCTTTAATGATTTCAGCATAATGTATATATATATTTGGCTGATTTTAGTCGTTTTAGCTTTAAGTGTAAATTGGCCCACCATTATTGATGTTTGTGTAATATTATGATTGCTGGTTTTATCCTGTTGTAGATTTATATTTAATGGGTTTTATGCTTTTGTAGTTTGAAGAAGTTTGTATAGTTTAGGGACCGTTCACAAACACTTGTTAGGGGGCCTGATGCAAAAAGGGGCCCTGAAAATCTTTGACCCGCCTAAGGGGGGCCTGAAAAAAAATGACCACACATTTTCCTGGGAAAATTGAGTTTATATGCTTTCTATGGGGTTGACCGATAATTTTCATGTCAAAAAGGGGCTTGAAATGTTTATGACAAGTGTTTATGAACAGTCCTTTAAGGTATTTTTCCTTTTGTGCAGCGCCTAGAGACCCTTTGTTTTGTGCGGTTTATAAATTATATTATTATTAATATTATTATTATTATTATTATTATTATTATTATTATTATTATTATTATTATTATTATTATTATTATTATAATCTGTGCCCCCCCCCCCCCCCTAGAATTGACCACCCTGGGCTACCTCTTACGATCTCCGCTATTCATAATATTGCAACGGTCTTTTTTCAGATCCAAGGGGCACTCATGTTAGCTTCCATTGTCCAGGTCGTTGTTGGGTTTACAGGCATCATGGGATATATTCTTCGCTTCATTGGGCCCCTATCCATTGCTCCAATAACAGCGCTGATTGGCTTGGCTCTCTTTGAGGCTGCTGCTTATGAGTCCGGACTTCATTGGGGAATAGCTCTTTTGTAAGAAGATTCTTATTCTCTAACACTATCTTAAAAATTAATAAAAAAACATTTTAGCCCAAGAATTTTTTTGTTACGTTTAACGAAAAAGAAGTGGGCAAAAAAAAGTTTTAGGGGTGTTGGGCCAAAAACGAGTATTTTGGTCCAAATTTGACTTCACAGATGAATATATTCAGTCTTTGCCATTCTAAATATGTATACTTTTATATACTTTACACCAACAATTTAATAATTAATAATTACATGGTTAAGACCAACCTTAAGGAGATCCCAAGGCTTGATATAAAGGATATTATTTCTGCCCCATGTGCATAATATTTTACAGCAAGGGGTTGGGGACAAAAAGAGCTATGGAAATATAAATGCAATTATTGGCTTCCTTGACTCATTTCTTATAATATCATTATATATTCAGAAATGAACTGCAGTTTTTTTAGTTAAATGTCTAAAACTAGAAATATCTAGGACATGCTATCCCATTCGCCATAACAACATTACAGTTGGGTAGGTTTACACCAAAAACACGTTTTCGTTCTTGCTACACACTTCATATATGGTGTCAAGGACACTTTTTTTGATAAAATATTCCATTTTCTAATGAGAGGAAAATCAAATCTAAAATAAAGAAAAATATGGATATTTTGCACACAATAGCGCCCTATATAATTTGATTTTATCTTTTCCCGAGAAAAAATCTAACTCCTACATTTTTTAGGTTTGTTTATTATCTTTAATTTAAAAAAGAATTAGGTTTATAACATGTTTCGTTGTGTACCTGGACTCTTTTGAAATCCGACACCAAATATCCAAAATGGCCACCGATAAAATATGCAAATTAAGTAATTTTTTCATCTTTCGCTTTTATTCACTAGTAGGTTTAATCAGAAAAAAAGTGTTTTGGTGAACACCTTCCCTTAACAATACATAACACACTATTTCTTTTTTCAGAACAATTGGACTAATCATTCTATTTTCACAATATTTGTCTAATGTGTCGATTCCATATATTGGCTGTTCGCTGAAGAAATTTCATAAGATAAAGTTTCCGATATTTAAACTATTTCCGGTAAGTGTTCTAGGCGATGGATCATTTTACTACGGTATCATTGTGTTCTAAAGTATCTTTCATGAGTTGTAACCTGTGTATAAATTATTAAAATTATATGCCTGCAGACTTGTTTTATTAGTATATTACTTTCTGCTCCAAATAATTAGAAATCCAAACTAACCGCATACTGGCGAATTCTCGATACTTATAATCCATTAATAGTGTATTAAAACACTATTAAATCGTGTCATTATTGTAAACTAATTGTAAATTAAGTATGTTAAGAACGAAAAATAAAACTATCGGCGGCCTGATATGGCAATGACGTCAACGTGTTGAGGAGGCTGTTTCGCGCTCGCATCTATGTGGTGTCCTTTATTGCAGGCTTTTAGCGAACGCTAGCAATGTGAATCGCTGTCCCATCAGGGTATAGGGGTGGTTTATAATAGTCACCTGGTATTCACCAATATACAGAAATCCCGAATATAATAAGTTTTAACAAACGCACAAATCTTGAGCAGTACGTCTGGATCATATTTTCGATACGGTTATTCAGTTTTGATGCAATAAACAAACATTTCCTGGATGGTCAGTGAAATTTTGTCGCTGGCTGTCACTTATGTATGTGGAGACTTGTATTAAAAACTTTTCTCATAACACTATTTCATGTTGCAGATTATCCTTGCCATCGTGACAGCATGGTTGATAAGTTTAATCTTAACCGTTGCTGATGTTTTTCCGAATGATCCTAATCAATATGGTTATGCAGCACGGACAGATAGAAATGCTCATGTGTTACGAGAAGCTCCTTGGTTTGCTGTGCCTTACCCTGGTAAGTAGCCCTTTTGATTTAAGTCTAAGCCTTTCACCATCATGATAAATGATTCACGTCTTATATAAAATGCGAGCTTGCCCTTGCTGGACATGTTGGATTGCGTTACTTTTGGCAAACTGTTCCCAACAAAACATAATGTTGTGTTAAAAGTTAACAGGCATATTTCGTCACTTTGCTTCAAATAATAATAGGTCAGTGGGGCCGTCCTACCGTTTCAGTAGCTAACGTATTTGGCATTATGGCAGGGGTATTTGCATCTATGGTAGAATCTGTTGGTGATTACTACGCATGCGCACGTTTATGTGGTGCTCCTCCCCCTCCTCAACATGCTGTGAATAGAGGAATAGGAATAGAGGGAATAGGATGTATCCTTTGTGGAGCCTTTGGAACGTCATCAGGGAGTACTTCATTTAGCGAAAACATTGGTGCTATTGGTATTACTAAGGTATATTATTTTGAACAATATATTTAAATATTTTTCCCATTCCCAAATTTGCATTTACATCAATCAATCTGCTCTCTTTCCCGGTTCCACATATACCATGAATCATGTAAATGAATCCTCCATGAGCAAACACAAAAACGTTTTTAAAACGTTTTAAATAAGTTATATTTTGGGTTTTGGTTTAGGTAAAAACGTTTTAATAACATTAAAATGTCGGGTTATATAAAGGTCATGAAACGTTTTGTATGAAAACACACTACAGCAATTTTTAAAATGTTTTCGAAATGTCATTGAAAATTATTTTTGCAAACATTTTTGGCCAAATATTTTGTCAACATTATGTTAAAATATTTGCACCCAGCAAACACAAAAACGTTTTTAAAACGTTTTAAATAAGTTATATTTTGGGTTTTGATTTAGGTAAAACGTTTTAATAACATTAAAATGTCGGGTTATATAAAGGTCATGAAATCGTTTTAAAACGTTTTGTATGAAAACACACTACAGCAATATTTTTAAAATGTTTTCGAAATGTCATTGAAAATTATTTTGCAAACATTTTTGGCCAAATATTTTGTCAACATTATGTTAAAATATTTGCACCCAGCAAACACAGAAATGTTCTTAAAATGTTTTATACAAAACGTTATAATAACATTTAAATGTCGGGTTATATGAAGGTCGTGAAAACATTTTGAAAACGTTATTGTAAATATTTTGGGCAAACATTTTTTGCAAAATATTTTTTCTGTAAAACATTTGTGTTTGCTGTGCAGTAAATTACCAACAAATGTTATCTTATGTTATGAAAACGTTTTATACCATTAATGTACCCTTTATATAACCCGACATTTAAACGTTTTCTGACAACCTTTTATAACCTTTAACGAATGATGTCGAAAACGTTTTGTGTTTGCTGGGTACTTGCGAATTCATATCTCGTGGAAAAGGATACATGTATGATTCAATGTTATTTAGATACACTCGTTTGTTTTTCAGGTCGGTAGTCGTGTTGTTGTACAAGCTGCAGGTGTAACAATGGTTCTGCTTGGTTTATTTACAAAGTTCTCTGCTGTTTTTACTACAATTCCTATACCAGTCGTAGGTGGTGTGATGTGCTGTACATTTGGTAAAACTTACTTTTATAACAATTAAGAGAATAAATATCTCACAAAAACTCTCATTGGGAACTTGAAGTTATATACAATTAGCTAGAATAAGCCAACCATATTATTATGATTACTGCGTGATACTTTGAAAGTTGATTCAACGTGCAAGCCGTTTTTTCATGGTTCATATAGTTTGATATGTTCCATACTTTATGTTCTTATTTTTTATTTACACTAACTCTGGTCATGAAAAAACGAAAAAACTTTCTTGAAGTCTGTCATTTCGTATAAACTGTTTGGGGAATACATTATAATTGTTGCTGATTCTGTCTTTTACAGGTATGCTCACCGCAGTTGGTATATCTAACCTTCAGTTCGTGAATCTCAGGTCATCTAGGAATCTATTCGTTCTGGGTTTCTCAACACTCATGGGTTTAGTAGTACCACATTGGATTAAACGAAATCCAGGAGCCATATCTACAAGTGAGTCCGTCAATCTTATATCTGGATCTGTATTATTTTATTTTTATTTTTATTTGTTTTATTGTTCTCCTGGTCTGTATCTTCAGGTAGAATACTTGCTTCTTGTGAAGCATATATTCTCACAATACTGTTCCATCTTGCTTTGATCTCTTTCTCCTCTGTAAGGATGTTGCTAAATACGCCCTTCACAACATTTAACCGGCGAGTTGGTTTGTTGGTCAGTAACTTGATGTTTCTGTACATGTCCCTGGTGTTATTATGGTGTCTTATGTGATGAATCTTTTACTGCATGCCTGATTTTTCCCACAGTTCCTCTAGTGAGGACTCTTCAAGATCATCTCCTAATAGTTTTGGGAACTTGTTTCTACTCTATAGCTTTCACTGATCTTGCTTACATGATACATCATATCCTGTTGGCTTTTTTAAATGCTTGATTCTTCTCAGCTTCAACTGCGTGGTTGATACCAGTAGTTGGTGGTATGATCCACAATTTCCTCTTGAGTAGGTATTTGCAGCCATGAAGCTGGATCGCCATTTGGTTCCGTATGCTATTATTTCCTAATTACTAGGTGTAAAACCTCCTTGGACATGTTGGATGTTTCTTGAAAAAAACAGTGGCTTTTTTGAACGGGAATAAACAAACTATGATGCAATTTTATCAGTTTCGCCGTCGAGAATGATTGTTGCTTGATTCCTTGCATGTTGGATGTTGCTTGATCATTCCTTGCAGTGCAGAAATCAACTGGTATTTCTTCTCTTTCATTCTTCTCTCCTAAGTCAAAGTTTAACATTAAGACATCAATGATCTTAGTATAGGCCTCGTCTTGTACCTGACGTATTAAACATGGGAGACTAATAGCTGTCGATAATGTATTAAAACTAAACCCATTTTTCATGGTTCACTGAAACGCTCATAAAAGCGCGCAAATAGCTCGGGCTAATCCTAACCATCCTTTGTGCTCAGTGTTTTTTCTTTTTTTGAGCTGCCACCTTATACACACGGGGGTATAGTGGTCGGATTATTGAGGCCCAGTGGCTTTTATTTTTGTCTTACAAATTTTTAATTTATATAATTTATATAAAAAAAGTGATTTCTACTCTTTTTTTATGATTTTTTACGATTTACTTTTATTTTTATATTTGTATAGCCATTCCTGAACTGAATCAAATAATAACCGTTCTGCTGTCAACTGGCATGTTTGTTGGTGGTGTTATAGCATTTAGTTTAGACAACACAATACCAGGTACGTTGCGTGAGGATTGTACAAATCACAACTATATTATGTTGCCTAAGGCTGAGATTTCTATTCCTATTCCAGAAAAATACAGCATTAATTTACTGCATCAGACATCAGTAATCTCAGTACAGGCCTTTTCCAAAAATTAGAATGCATAAATTGAAGTACGCGTCTTTAGACTTGATCATGTTGATTGTCACAACATTTTTTGGCCCTTAATTCATAATTTTGGCCAAATAGTGAAATTTAACTTTTGTTGTCCGTTAGAACTAAGTGAATGATTAGGATTCAGTTATGTTTCACCTTGCTTATATTATTTTAATCCCAAAAATAGTGCTGCCGGAATGGGGAATAGTTCGATGCTTTAATACGGGCGTTTTTAGTTCGCATGGGAGAAGCTAACATCTCTGCGGAGAACCGAATGTCTGTCGCAGTTGAAAAACGCCCGGAAAACGTCGGAATGACCTTTATAATCGTCACAATATAATACAACCAAGAAATGTCAATCGCGTCAATCCCCACTTTCATCGACTAATAATATGTGCCGGTCCGATCAAATTTCTTCAGAACAAAGTGCCCGTCGAGCATGGTTCCAAAATCAAAACAAGAAATCCGAAATATAAATAAATGGCAAATGTAGAGCTAAAGCTTAGCCAATTTCTTGAATGAAGTATCTATAGAAAAAGTCTAAAAAGTAATTATGCTGAAAAAATGTGGAAGGTAGTATATGAACAGGGTGTATCAAATGATTGATACCCATCAATGTTGATTTTTACTAAAAAGTCTGTCTCCCCAAAGACAACATTGGATACTCTTGACATGTCCAAAAAGTATAGTTACAATCACAAATTTCCAATTTGCGAGTGTTCTGTTTTTGGTCAGTTCTTCTTTCTTTCTTTCTTTCTTTCTTTCTTTCTTTCTTCTGTCAAACTTTTAACGAGCCATTGTAGCCATATGCTTTAGGCCAATGTAACCATATTTGGTCACAAGGACCATTGGGTAGGGGCACAAATATTACATGACCAACTCGAGGTCAAAGGTCATCCAAAGGTCATTATGGCCAAAATGCTTCTTCTTCCACAAATTACATAATACAATGACGTCACTTGCATACCTGCATCGCCTTTAGCCAGTGTCTAAAAGTTGTACAAAGAATTGGTGTCAACGGTCATTAAGGGGGTAAAATCTTACAATTGCATTATCTCGACATCCATAAGGGGTATGGGGCTCAAACTCGTTAACAACAAATCTCATGACCATGGGGAACATTTTACAGGGGTCAGGTCAAAGGTCATGCAGAGGTCATATTTTAGAAATGCATTTTCTGTACATCTGTAAGGGGTACGGGACTCACACTCTGTGACAACAAACTTGATGACCAGGGGAATATTATATTTGAACACTTTGCAGGCAGGTTAAAGGTAATCTGGGGTCAAATCTTATAATTTCTTTTTCTGGACATCTGTAAGGGGTATGGGGCTCAAACTCAGTGATAACAGATCTCATGACCAGGGGAACATTTTGCAGGGGTCAGGTCAAAGGTCATGCAGAGGTCAAATTTTAGAAATGCATTGTTTGGACATCTGTAATGGGTACAAGGCTCAATTTTGATGACAACAAACCTCGTGACCTGGGAAACATTAAGGTCAAAGGTCAGATCAAAAGGTCATTAAAGGGTTACATGCCTGGCGATTGTCTGCGCTCTGTGAGCGCAAATTATCTTTAGTTTATGACTTGTTATACAAATACAATTAATCTTCAAATTATCAGGATCTTATCATGTGATGAATTTTGATGAGACGCATCCATTAATAAAAAACTAATGAGTACCAATCATTTTGATGATTGTATCCAGAATGAGCGGTGATTGAATGCCGGGATTGAATGCAACAGATTCTTAGCCATTTGAATACGAATAAAATGTATGCAACCAGAGAGAGCTTTTATTTATAACATTATGTGTGTAATCTTACATTACCCTATCGTTAACAATCATTACAGGAACCCCTGAAGATCGAGGACTTCTCGTGTGGCGAAAGCAATTCGAAGAGAATAAAGGTGAAAGGTCAACAGATGACCTAGATGACGAGCAGAATGACCAAATACCAAGGGAGGCTAACAAGCCAACCTTTGGCAGTTATGATCTGCCATTTATTTCCAAATATATATTTGCGTGGAAATGGACCAAATATCTGCCATTCTGTCCGACCTATCAGGAAATTAAGTTTAAAACAAACAGGTGCTTTGTTTGTAGGAAAAATAACCATTATGATGCGTGAGACAAAATAAACTTATTGAACCTGCATAACTGAACAAATTTGTGTAAAAATTATATGCCGAAGGTCAACCAATGGGATTTTTTAAGCCTTTTGCTTAAAACTTACAATGATGTAAAAATTCAGGTCGTATTAATTTTCATGTTTTTATCAGGTTTTTATCCATTGTGTCAGGGAACAACATTTTTAAATTTTTGTATAATATTTCAGGTCTTTGTACGAACATGTTATCTCAATTATCTGGATCTAAACATAAGATTTTCATCATGCAGTTATGGCTGGAAAAATCACGGTGAATTTGCCGTGGACGTAACTGCACTATGTCAAGTTAGTCGTTTGTAACATAATTTCTTTAACTCATTTACTGTTTACTGTAAATAATCCATACAATGTGTAGCTTTTAGACAAATTAAATAAAGAATGTCGAGTTCATTATATAATGTTCAAACATTGTCAAGTTTTTAATACTCGTGATAATTCTATATATTTATCCACATTTCTCTAATGGTTTCAGTCGTGGCTTTATGAGATCACACCACTAAATCAGGTCCAACCCTATCTGACTGAAGAAAAAACAACCATTGTTTTTATACGCTGACCATACTAGGTGCATTTTAATGGAGAAAAGGTTTGAAATGAAGGCTGATGTGTCCTTTTTTTGGTGATAGTTGTGCTCTGTGGATGTTTTTCTTATCATCAGAGCATAAAATAATAAAAAATATTACAATTCTGACATTTTAGGTCAAAAAGTTTTGTCTGTCGAAAGAGGGGGGTCAAAAAAGTTTAGCGGTCTATTGAGGGGGTCAAAAGTTTTCGAGCGAAATTTTGAGGAAGACCAGCCCCCTACCAAAGTATTAATGAACACTCCCTTAGAAGCATAGTATGGTCCCTAATGTTCGTTAAATCGGTTCGCGAAACTATGTCGTAGATATTCGTATGTCATGCATGAATAGACTATTAAAGCAGTATGCAGACTCCGAGTATTAGACGTACAATATTGTATGTAACATATCTACGTTATTTAATCTATTGCCATTCTATTTTCAGTAATGTTTAAATTATAACGAATGTTTGATGACGTAAAATCGATAATATGTTACGTATAATATCTGGTAGAAATATATTATCGATTTTACGTCATCAAACATTCGTTAGAACTTAAACATTACTGGAAGAAATAGAATGGAAATAGATTAAATAACGTAGATATGTTACATACAAATTGTACGTCTAATAAAAAGTCTGCATACTGCTTTACAATAAACATCTACCAAAAAGTAATCACCCCCGTAATGAATGAATATTATTACAAAACGGTTGGTCGTATGCCAAAATATGGAATATGCATTCGAAGCATAATTTATTTCTGCGCATTATGACACCTCATTTGTTGCAATGGTCCTAATATTAAACTATATCGAAATAAATCAATTCAATGGTCAACGATGAGCAAGATTAGATAATGTGGTCTAATTAATGAAATTGCTGACAGTAATTACACGACTTCTTACTCTTACAGATCTTTTTTCTCACATTCTGGTCACTATTGATGCCGTGTACAATCTTCCGTGAATCAATTAAATCAGTCATCAAGCAATCAATCAAGCATTTGTATAACGTCAACAACAAGCGGTTTGCTCTAAGGAGGACGAAGACAAACAAAAAATATTACTGACAGTCATCTAAGTCATTTATGGCCACCTAATCGCCGCGCTGGCCAGGGAAATCCCCGTGGCATGAGGTCGGTGATCGTGTGCGTGGCACCCGAGGGGTCCCAGGGTCAATTCCCGGGGGTGCCAAGTGAAATCTTTCTTCATCTTCTCTCCTTTTTCGTTCCTTCTCAGCCTTCCGATAGCAAAAAAGCATGTTCCTTGTTAGGGTTAATCAAGACGAATTTTCCATTATAAGGCCTATATAATAATAAACATCTACCCAAAAGTAATCACTATAACCACCCCACCCCCTTTAATAAATGACTATTATTACAAAACAGTTGGTCGTATGTCAAAACGTGGGATATGCATTCGAAGCAATATTTATTCCTGCGCATTATGACACCTCATTTGTTGCAATGGTCCCAATATTGAAGTCGCAGCGTACATTTAAATGAAAGTAACCTGGATCCGGATTTGAAAGTTATAGCAACCTCCTATTTGCCTTGTATTTGTGCCCATGGAAGGAAAACAAAAAGGTGCATTTGTCTTCATCTAACAAATGTTGATATATTAAAATGATTTTTCGAGGAAATGATACATATAATCCTTTTCAAGTTATTCTTTATTATATGCCTACCTTAGGCCTGCAATAAATTCGCGAATTTTGAGGCCAAACTGTTGATAAATAATATGGGTTCATTTCTTTCGAGGTCGTCGCTAATTCCTTTCGTAGAAAGTATTCCGGAAGACCGACCTTAAGGTATTATTATTATATATTATGTAACATTTATAAAGCTTTAAAAAAAGATTACTAATAATCAGAGTACATGCATTCATAAATGCAAATGAAGCGAACAAAATTAAGCATTATTATTTTGGCAGAAATTAGGCTTATTGTTATGATAAATAAGTTTCAACTATACTCTTCACGTGTCCGGGCACGGTTCTTTTAATGTTTCTTTTACTCGTGACATTGTTAGCCATTAGTCTTGTATATTGTTACTGCAATATGCTGGCTGGTATGATAGTCATTTGATACTTTTCTTTATATACATAACCCGGAATACATGATGGCTGACACCACTACAAACAACGGAAGCGTAGAATACAAGAAGGTACCAAAGAATGCTAACGCGCTGACCCCCGATGATGACGACGAAGAAGATGCAATTAGTTTGGATATAAGCAAGAACTTGAAACAAGTTAGTGCAGCGAGACAAGACGCCAGTGTGTTGTATTCCATAGATGAAGTACCCCCATTCCAGCTCACCGTTTTACTTGGGATACAGGTAAAATTATTACATGAAGGATTGGTCAGGTTCGGGAGAATCTGTTTATAGTTAGACTTCTTGTATGAAACGTAACTTTAATGAAATAATAAATGGCAATTGAAGACATTAATTGCTGGCTTGGTATGACTTTCTGTGTGCGGAAGATATTCATGTTATGGCTTTTTTGATATCGTAGAGTATTTTCGCTCGCTACCACAGAATTTCTGCTAATCTAGTAAGGAATTTGTAAAAGACTCACTTCAACCATTACTCTGAAAACTTTCACAGCGCATTGAAAACATTGTGCGAATTAAGGGTATACGAGGTGTTGGTCGAAGCAGACAAAGAAATCGATTTTCATTATCTGAATCAATATATTATTGAAAAATAATACTTTGGTGTTTTGCAAAAGTTCATTCTACAAATCATATACTTTGAAAACTTACTTAATTTATTGTTGTATAATGAGTTATGTACGTTTTACAAAAGTGTTTTTGTGTCAGCCCTATTTACAACATAACTCAAGAACCACAGGACCTACAAAAGTATATCTGTGATATTTCAATTCTTCTACACGCTCGCTATGAATTGAGCAATGCAATTTTTGCTAAAGCTCACTACCATTCGCAAGATGCTGTGAACTACTTTTTTCTGCTGCTTCGACCAACAATACATCGTATAACCTTAAATGAACAAAAACTATAAACCTGGATTAATATTCCTTGTAATTGTGTTGAATAATCATGATAAATCCATTGACATTTTCTTGGCTGATATAACAAAAGAACGTACCCACATTGGGCTATTCCATTTGAAATCCATACTACCATTTAAGGGTAGACGAGGTATTGTTGGTCGAAGCAACCTAAAAATTTATTTTCATTATCTAGATCAATATATTATTGAAAATTAACACATTGATGTTTTGCAAAAGTTCATTCGACAAATCGTATACTCTGCAAATTTGCTTAATTTATTGTTGTTAATTAGTTATGTACGTCTTACAAAATAGTTCAATTATTTTCTTACGATCCGTGACCATTCATAGCATACCTTTGTTTCTCTGTGGATTTGACTAGACGGACATATTCTAAGAAAAAGTAGCTCCTATGTCCCTCCCAAAAATGGCGGGAAAATCTATTTACAGCTCATTTTTCAAAATGGCCGCCGGTGACATTTTGAAAAACATGAATATCTATATACCATGTTCTGGATAGGCTATAATGACAAATAATATGTCCTTTTCCACTATCTTTGGCATGCCCAACCTTTTAAGATAAAATTCAAAGTGTTGAGAGGTCATCTTGACCCCTAAATCCAAGATGGCCGCCAGTTCCATATTGAAAAACATGAAAATCGCTATATCATGAAGTGGATAGGCTATAATAACAAACGATGTGTCGTTTTCAACTATATTTGGCATGAAAACCCGTTTAAGATCATATTCAAAGAGTTTGGGGTCACATTGACCCCTATATCCAAGATGGCCGCCAGCGCCATATTGACAAAAACATGAAAATCTATATACCATGAAGTGGATAGGCTATACTGACAAACAATGTGTCGTTTTCCACAATTTTGGCATGCCAAATCTTTTTTTACACTCATTCACTGTGTTTGGGGGTCCCCTTAAACCCTAAATACAAGATGGCCGCCAGCGCCATATTGAAAAACATGTAAATCGATATATCATGACGGGCATTGACTATAATAACCAACAAATTGTCGTCTTCAACTATTTTGGGCATACAAAACCATTTAAGATCATATTCAAAGAGTTTGGGGTCACCTGACTCCTAAATCCAAGATGTCAAAATTCTAATGAAGGTTCAGCTGATGACTAAACATGTCTAAAGGTCTGATCAAATTTCATGTCATGAAATCTTAGAGAGCAATCGTTATTTACGACAGAAAAAGTTGCACGTTGGGAATGGGCATTTTGAAAAATACAGGTTCAGGGAACCTGATCAATCTTAGAGAGCAAATCGTTATTTACGACAGGGGAATGGGCATTTTGAAGGGGAACCTGATTTTTTTATCTTGAAGGGGGGTCTTGAAATTTTTGTTGAACCAGGAGGGGGGATTGTTAAATTTTAAATGGAGAAATTCGTGAAAACAAGGGCGGAATTTGAAACTTTGCTTTCCCCCCTCGCGTCCACTCAAAATTGTCAGATTCCCCCTTTTAAACTTAACAAGCCCCCACCTGGTTCAACAAACGATTTTTCGTTTCCACCTCAAGAAAAAAAAGGGTTCCCCTCAAAATGCCCATCTTGGCCCCTGTCGTAAATAACGATCTCTCCCTAAGATTGACGCAATCGATCGGACCTTTGGGTTGTCATCAGTTAGACCTGTGTTAGGTTTTTTCAACCAGGTAATGAACTTTAGTTGGAGCTCACTCAAGTTTTCAGCTTGCTCCACCTCATGTATTTACGGGGGCCAAGGAACAGTGGTTGTTTTGATTACCTGTTCTCTAAGTCGTGTTGCGACATTGTTGACCAACTGGTCATCCGTTACTCCCAGTGATAACAGCGGGGCCTCGATGTATGTATCGGAAGTGCTTGTATCATACACAAGCTCACTAACTTTTTTCACGTACGTGAAATCCTATGTCTTTTCCAAATTCTTTGATCAGAAGTTCCCTGAGGTAGCTGGACCTTACTTGGGAAAAGTGCCCGTAGTTTGAAGTAATGCGAATGTAATCTTGGAGCAGTCCTTCAAGGGTGCGTATTTCACGATCTTTAAATATGACTTGTTGGATATGTTGAAAGAACAAAGCTTGAGCCTCCCGAAGGTTAACATGCTGTAGATGCTCTGCATTTTTACTGAGATTATCTCTCGCTTGATTGCTGACATATTGACGCCAGCAATGACCGTGGTATCTGATTTCCAAGCCAAAGGCTGTTTGCCTGTCTGGGATTGACGTTATAAACGTATCTAACCGCTCTCTTGTATCCTCATCTGCAGTGTGTGCCTTGAATCTTCTCCATGCATCTTGTGTCAAAAGTAACAACAGTATTTTTGTCCCGGTTACCAGACTTTTGTGGACGCACAATGCCTTATCATGCAGAACACCTATACTTGAACGAAGTTTCTTGGGAGGAGGTCCTGAGAAAGATGATTGCTGACCGGACATCCCAGCCTTTTTTTTTTTTTTTTTTTTATTTCTCAGATTTTTGCTTGCGTTTTGTGGCTTGGCAGTGAGCGTGTGTGTTAGACATCGTGGTACAAGTAGCATGCATATGATAACCCTTAGGTCCTTTATCCCATTCAACTGTTGTATTGACATGTTGAAATTTATCAAGGCCCTTCCATTGTAAAAATTTGTCCTTAATGTTCTCCCATTTCTTTACTTTTTCTAAACTATCTTTTACAGGGCAATGATCTTTCAGCATGCATTCTATTTTATCAGTCTCTTGGTTGCTCTGTAGCTCTTCAGTGTCTGTTCTGTTCTCCATCACATGCTCTTAACGTGCAACTTTCCTGAAAGAACAAAGGTAACACTTTCAAAATCTATAGTATAAGTAATTGAGTAAAAATAAGTATTGGCCTCATGTGTGTCACATCTTAAATATCGTTCGATCATGTTTTTCGACATGGCTTAGACAGTCATCTTGGATTCAGGGGTCAAGCTGCCCCAAACACTTTGAATACGACATGAAAAGGTTTGGCATGCCAAAAATAGTGGAATATTTGTCAGTATAGCCTATCCACTTCATGTTTTTGTCAATATGGTGCTGGCGGCCAACTTGGATTTAGGGGTCAAGGTGACCCCAAACTCTTTGAATATGATCTTAAATGGTTTTGCATGCCAAAAATAGTTGAAAACGACACATTGTTGGTTATTATAGTCAATCCACTTCATGATATATCGATTTTTCATGTTTTTCAATATGGCGCTGGCGGCCATCTTGGATTTAGGGTTCACGATGACCCCCAAACACTTTGAATATGATAAAAAAAGATTTGGCATGCCAAAAATAGTGGAAAACGACACACTGTTTGTCAGTATAGCCTATCCACTTCATGGTATATAGATTTTCATGTTTTTGTCAATATGGCGCTGGCGGCCATCTTGGATTTAGGGGTCAATGTGACCCCAAACTCTTTGAATATGATCTTAAACGAGTTTTCATGCCAAATATAGTTGAAAACGACACATTGTTTGTTATTATAGCCTATCCCCTTCATGATATATCGATTTTCATGTTTTTCAATATGGAACTGGCAGCCATCTTGGATTTAGGGGTCAAAATGACCTCTCAACACTTAGAATTTTATCTTAAAAGGTTGGGCATGCCAAAGATAGTCGAAAAGGACATATTATTTGTCATTATAGCCTATCAAGAACATGGTATATAGATATTCATGTTTTTTCAAAATGTCACTGGCGGCCATTTTGAAAAATGAGCTATAAATAGATTTTCCCGCCATTTTGGGAGGGACATAGGAGCTATTTTTTCTTAGAATATGTCCATCTAGTCAAATCCACAGAGAAACAAAGGTATGCTATGAATGGTCACGGATCGTAAGAAAATGATTCAACTAAAAGTGTTGTTGTTTCAGCCCTTTTCACAACGTAAATCAAGAACCGCAGCACCTATAAAAGTATATCTGTGATATTTTAATTCTTCTACACGCTCGCTATGAATTGAGCAATGCAATTTTTGCCAAAGCTCACTACCATTCGTAAGATGCTGTGAACTACAAATCACAACAGTTTAAAATAATTATTAACCTTAATGAAGACATTATCTTAATATCCCACACAGGGAGTGTGCATTTCAAATAGAGTCATCCATTCAGGTAACCCCATGTGAAATTCACACTCCCTGTGAGATTATGGTCACCCTTAGGGGGGTATATGGACAACTTTATTGAGGAATAAATATCAAGGCTAATAATCAGAACCACCATAAGAATTGGTCAACCCTTTATGTCTCATACTCCAGCTTGACAAAGGTGGTTTTATAAGCTGGAAAGTTTGTGTTCTACTACGATTCCAAACGGCAACACTCTCCATACAAGGGGCGGTCAAAAAGTTCGTAGAACTCGGTATGCTACTTTGTCGCACGGTATTTAATTTGGTCTCATTTGAAAGCTTGTTCCTTCAAAACATTACTGCAAAGATATTAGAGTTTTGCATCACTGTATGTGGGCAGGACACTCTTCAGAGGAAGCCTACCTCCATGAATTTCACAGGTACTACCAGAAGTGAATACAGGGTCATTATGGAAATTTCTCCGGACGGCGGTGAAAACTCAAATGAAATTTAACAATGTACGATTGCTGTAAATGGTAATAAAGTCCTTGGTATTCAACAGCAACGAAATTGTTCTTAGAGTTCAAGAATGGAATGAGCGTCCTTGAAGATCATCCAAAGTCCAAAAGACTTGCTGACATCACCACTAATGATATACGTGCTGGTACAGTGGCATTGATAATGAATAAAGAGCCAAATAAAAAAGATGAGAAAGCCACAAAATATGACAACTTTGATGAATGTGCTTTTAACATTAATCCATTAACATTGGGTATTTCAGGGTGTCTTCTAGATGGGGTCCCAGAATCTTCATGTACAAAATTGATACTAATTGACATATTCAGGTCTACACCTTCTATACACTTAGAATGAGGACCGAGGCAAGTTTAATCTATATGTGGCTAAAGGTGACAAGACATACATTAATCACTGGAACTACGAGTGCATTTAGTGGAAGCATCTGGATCTCCCACCACTCAGAAAATCATCACTCGGTCACCATAGTGCAAGGTCTTCATCGCTGTTTCTGAGATCCAGGGAGAGTCTTGATGACAGATTATTTGCCAAATAAAAGTACAATCATAGGCATATATCATACAATTTTGATAGCAAAATTGAGGCAAGCCATCATGTGAAGAAAGTTGATGGTAGGAATGTGAATGTTCTCGGAGTGTGTCCTGTATGCTATTCTTTAGTTTGTCAAGCTGTCATTCACGACAGAGGGGTCATTTAACTAAAGTAACCACATTGTGGTTCGGGCATGGCCTCCAGTTAGTGAAACCTATTTTAGAATTTTAAGTCCTACCTTCATAATATCAGGTTTGCTGGTGGTCAATGCTGGTGAGCCTTCACTGAAGAGTGGCTCAAGGAGCTATCGGAAGACTTCCATTTTGTTGACATAGAAGGTTTCAAGAAAAATTGCGACGGGTGCATTAAGGTTTGTAGTGACCATGCTCAAGAGTGAGATAGAAATAATTTGGCTATTTTTCAAGTACCTTGTTCTACGAACTTATTGACCGCACCTCGTACTTTAATTCCCGAGAAAATCTAAAATACACATTTTTAGCCAGTGACTGTAGACCATTGGATTTATGCTAATAATATTACCATGATTACATAATTAAGTGTGTGATATCATTTTTACCACATGTATTGTTTGAAAGACAAAGCTCATCATGGTCCTTGTTTATGTGATCGTAGAGAAATGCCATGAAAATAATCCATATATGGGGTCATAAGTCAGCTTTCATTACATACTGATCGACCCTCGTATTTCAATACAGCATTTTCTGACTATGTTCGGCGGAGTGGTATCCCTGTCACTTCTTGTTGCCCAAAACTTATGCATGGAGGAAAACCCAGTGGCGATAAGTCGGCTTCTAGCAACATCTTTCTTTGTGTATGGCCTGGTTACATTGCTGCAAACTACATTTGGTGTCAGGTAAACTTAACTTTCGTTCCTTGTGTTCGATCCGTCTAATTCTATAAGCATGCAAGGTTCATGATCAGAGGATGATTTAAGTACTACCAACCACCCCACTGGGTTTACTGTGCAGCAGGCCAGCAGTGTGAATAACATGACACCACTGCTTTGCTATGCTGCATAGAAGTGCATGGTTAAATTTGAATTTGTACAGTTATATTTACATAAAAAACGATGTGAAGATGCTAGTCGATTTCACATTTTATGTTATCTACAGAAGGTGTGAATTATCCTTTAAACACATATCACTTTTGTTCTGAAATCGACCAAGTAATAATGACACACGCACAATTCTAAAACAACATCTTTTGCACAGAGTTCAATGGGATTTGACAAGTAAAGTGTAGTTGAAACTCTAGTGATAACACATTCGCAGTGCATGATGGGGCTTTCTTAAATCATCCTCTGATGGTATAAGCATGGAACAGATAACTGATAAATCATCATAAATATTTCATATTTCATAAAGCAGCTAAAAAAGTAATCTCTAACATGTTTGGTTTAAACTAAAGTGAATTTTCGAAATATGTTTGCTGATATTTCATACTAATGTGATACTTGAGTGATATCCTTAATGCAAGCTGCGCTGCATAAGTTCAACATAATTTGTTATGAAAAATATTAATGCACTTGCTTGTTTTTGTTTGGTGAAATTTAGTGTTTCAAAACTTTTTTAGTTTAGGTAAAAAGCCACGACTGACATATGCCTTATTCCAATGTTTGTTTTCTACCATTTTCCTTCACATATTTTGCCAAAGATATACTTTAAGAATACCGTTGGATATAATTATAAATTTGTGTTAACAGTAGCTTCTAAAATAGTGTAAAACGAGCTTAGCACCCTTTAGGCATACTGGTATATATATACGGTTGTTTATTATCTACAAATGTTTGTGCATTTCATAGGCTTCCAATTATTCAAGGTGGTTCCTTTACGTTTGTTGTACCAATCTTTGCTATCAGTAATATCCGAGGAGAGTGTCCTAAAGCAACTGGTGCTAATGGTAAGAAAATAATCCATGTTCACAACTCTATTTGCAACCATATTGAAGTGTCTCGTACTTCTACGTTGCAACGTTGCAACGAAACGAAGCATACCATTCACTTTGCTCTCACGTTAAACGTAAGATTAGTGCAAATAATCTTGGAACCAGCAGAAAGGCAGAGCCGTATAAACTTTAGTACACGACAAGATTGTATTTACCATATCAATTGCAATTATTGGAGGGTTATTGTTAAAGATGTTGTATGATTTTAAAATCTGACAATTTTTCACTTTTTTGAATATTTTGGTGTAATTGGATGCCCACCGGTGCTGGAAGTTTAGGTCAGGGCAATTTCTTTACACTACATGTAGGTTTGGTCGTTTTTGGTTTGTTTTGTCTTTTTAGTTTTGTTCTTAAATTTTGCAGTATTTTTGTATGCACAATTATGTGGGTCATTTTTGTGGTAATTGTATGCAAAGTTGTTTTTGTTTGTTTGTTGTTGTTATTTGATGGTTTTTACTGGTTTTTACGTGTTTTTTTTTTTTTGGGGGGTTTTTTGCTCATCTAGTGGTGATTATGTTTTCAGCCCCATCTTGACAATCTAATGTATAATCTGATGTATAATGGTGCGTCCCTATACTACAGGGTGTCCCAGAAAAAAAATTACCTAGTGAATAAAATTGAACGTAAGTTGAGAAATAGACATCAGAATCAAACAATCTAAAATGTAGCGCATAGCCTATTTTGTTGTGCATCACATATGAAAATTCTATTTGATTCGGTTGACTGGATGCGAACAAATTACCGATTACATAATGCGCGCATCAATGCAGTTCATTCCAAGTTTGATCAACAGGCGCTCACCGCTTCCTAAAGTTTGTGTTTCTTGCCAAGAAGCAAGAATGACAATGATCAAGTGCTTACAACTTTGTGTGTGAATTTTGATACCATGCAACATAAATGTTGAAGTTTTAAAAGTTTTGCAAAACAATTTCTTGGAAACATTCTAAAACATTCATGTGTGTGAGATTTTTTAAGCCAGCTGGAATTCTTTATGCGATAATTTTTGTGCAACATTTATATCAACACTAACGAAAAAGGATATTTACAAGTACCGAGCATCATCTTACATGCAAGCTTTCATTTTCATTATAGGCATGCAGATTTTCTAATTTGAACACAACCTAATTAAATGTTTTGCAAGAAACAGATTGTTTAAAAAGAACGAAAAAGATTTCACCGAACAAAATATGAAGCCCATTGACAGTTAACCACTAGTGCGCATTGTGTGGAATGATCTTTCTTTAAAACTTGGAATGAAGTGGATTGACGCATGCGTTATGTAATCGCTCATTTCTTCGCAATCAGTCAACCGATTCCAATAAAATTGGCATATAAGATGCAGAATGAGATGGGCTACACGCTGAATTTTAGATTTTTGGATTCTGATGTCTATTTCTCGACTTCCGTCCAAATCCATTCGCCCGGTAATTTTTCTGGGACACCCGGTACTTTTGATATTGTTCTTTTTAGAAACGCTACCTTTGGAAACAACGACTGAAATGTATTCTGCAGAAACTATGACTTCAAACATATCTTCACCAAGAGAGTACGAGATACGAATTCGTGAGGTAATAAATAATTGTAGGGACATTTTGTCTGTCGGTGTAGGGTGCACTAGTGCGTGGTTTGTGTCTGGTGTGAGTCCAGGGGTGTGCGCGAGTCGTGTAATTAGGCCAATTCATCATTTCATGATTGTTTACATTGTTTGAGTGTATGCCTGATTGAATGTCTGTTCATTATGTGAGAGCCAGAATTATCTAATTATGAAATACCAAGCATTTTTAATATAAAAAAATTAATGATAATCTAAATCACCTTTTAATCTAGGACACATTGTACGATTAAAGACGTATCTAGTCCGGAAACACGCACTGGTATAATTGAATACCGAATTAAAAAGACTAGTTTGCGTCTGACGTCAGGGCAATGGTGCGTTGTGATTGGTTGCTGACCTGCGCAGTACGGCATTTTTGGTCTGGTTGACAGTACGTCAGACGCAAACTAGTGCTGTTGATAATATTGCAATGATGTTTGTTCCTTTTTCAGATCCAAGGGGCACTTATGATAGCTTCTATTGTCCAGGTCGTTGTTGGTTTTACAGGCATCATGGGATATTTTCTTCGCTTCATTGGGCCCCTATCCATTGCTCCAATAACAGCGCTGATTGGCTTATCTCTCTTTGAGGCTGCTGCCTATGAATCTGGACTTCATTGGGGTATAGCTGTTCTGTAAGAAATTTTTTATCCGTTAACACTATCAAATCCATGTTACATTTCCACGTAACTTCATAAACTCTTTATACCGAGAGGGGGTAGGTGTAAAAGACAGCAAATAAAAATGACATAGAAGACAAACAGGTTTAGAGTTCTGAATTAGAGAGTTGAGAAGTTGTAGAAACTACTGTGGTTACGGTTTTATTGTTTAAGGGCATTCTCATCAATGCATGGTCTGTTGGAATATCATATTCCCGTATGAATATCAACACACAACTTACACCATATAAGAGGGGTCTTGTAGCAAAAAAAAACAAGAACGAAAATCGGAATAAACCCGGTGTTTTTCAAAAACGCGCAATTTGGTCACAATTGGCTCCTGAAATTGGCTGTAGAGTTTAACAACATACGTGAACAAAATTCAGGTTTAAAAAAGACCTGAACTAGCCATTGTACTATAACAATTAACATAATTTTAACATAATCTTTTTCATAGACTTATATTTTTCCTAAGGTATAAAGATAACCACTGGTTCTTCCATAGAATTACACAAGTTCGCCAAACAGGTGTTCAAAATAATATTGTAAATACAAACACTCTGTTCAGCATTATCATTTTATTTTTCCGTTATTACATTCTCATTTCAGAACAATCGGATTAATCATACTATTTTCACAATATTTGTCCAATGTGCCCATTCCATTTATTGCCTATTCGCAGAGGAAATTTCACAAGATAAAGTTTCCGATATTTAAACTATTTCCGGTAAGTGTTTATGGCGATGGCCCATTGTCACGCTGATTGTATTTTCATATATTATACACCCTTTATATGAACCAGCTTTGTTGATTTCAAGCCTTCTTAAATCAAAATATAAGATGAATATTTTACATTGTTTTCAAATGAATCAGAAGAACAACTCACCAAGAACGAAGAAAAACATTGCTCATACATGAATATAAATTCGTAATTATCGCATACGGACAAATGCCTGATTTAACTAAAAACCGATAGGTAAAAACCGTTACCGACGTTGTAACGTGTAGAATCGGGTTTTTTGTTTGTTTTTGTTTTTTGCCATTGTCGCTGTCGCTGTCCGCGCTCGGCGAATCGCGCAGGGTAACATTTTGTCGTTTTTAAAATTTTGACCCGAACAGATAAGGCAAAATGAGGAAAGTCGTTATTTAATACCAGCGCATAATGTCGCCAATGCTTGTCACTCTGTGTACGTACAGTGTTATGGACATCGCGTACGCGTTTTACTAATATTTCTATTGTAATAATTATTCAAAATCTCGGATTTTGCTACAAGAACAGCACCAAAAGCCTTTATTTTTGCTGGGTATGTTAGCTGACTAATGTAAATTACAATTGCGTAAGAATGTTGACAAATATTGAGGGCGACCTCCTCAGTGTTATGGCTTTAACGGTTTATGGTTATCTGGTATTATGGTATGCATAAATATTTTGATGCATTTATTCGGTTTTGATCAACAACACTATTTCATGTTGCAGATTATCCTTGCCATCATGACAGCATGGTTAATAAGTTTAATCTTAACCGCTGCCGATGTTTTCCCGAATGATCCTAATCAATATGGTTATGCAGCACGGACAGATATAAATGCGCATGTGTTACGAGAAGCTCCTTGGTTTGCTGTGCCTTACCCTGGTAAGTAGCCACTATACTACATCTAAGCCTTTCACCATCACACACCCAATAAATTAACATGTATTTGGTATTATCTTTAGTGTGTTATTAGGCAATATGTTACCTTGGACACGAGAGTAATGCCTCTGTCACACATGGACTGGGTCAACTAACAGCGCTGTATATCTGGTGATCTGGTGGCGAAGTCCGGCAGAAGATTTGGAGTAGGGGCCTCCCAGGAACGTATTTGCAAAGAACATGACCGTTTCTCCCTATTTCCGTTCGTTTCTCTATGCGTTGTGGCCGGTAATAATCCTGTAGGCATCCTATGTATGTCCGATATGTATTCGTTTAACCTCCGGCAAATGATCCGGGGCAAATGACCGACGAATCCTTCCCATGACATGCAGCATGTAAACGAAAGAATATGGAACAGACAATGACAGAAGGAAATATACAGGATAATACCATCACACATCTGACAACTATCGAACATGTGTATTCGGCCCAGAACGGCCCAAATGAGATTCCCCCATCCCAGGAACCGCCTCTGGACTTGAACCCATCCAGCTGGATCAACCCTTGCACAGTTAGATCACATTCTAATAAACAGCAAGTGGGTAAATTCTTTCCGTCGAACATACAACTCAGTAAAACCTTGCAAGAGACCAAAATTTAAATGGAAGAAGTTGCAAGATTTGATGCAAAGGAGGAATTTTAGCTGGAGCTATCAAACAGATTCCAGGTCTTGAGCATGGATGACGCCAAACCCATCTCTGATAGGTATGAGACAAGCTTGCTACCCTCAATAAGCAAATGGAAGACCTGAAGCTGGCCGACGAGATGGAAAATAACACCACCACCTGGAAAATCTTACACCAGCTTTCTGGGAAGAACTCAAGGAAAGGGGTGAAAGTCAAAAAGCGGGATGGAACAGCCCCAACCAGTGACCATGAACTGCTTGAGGAATGGAAGAAATATTTTAGCTCACTCCTTAACAACGACAATGACACGGCAGCTTCAGAACTTCCTGCACCGGCTGTTGAAGATCTTCCTAGCAACACTGAGCCCCCAACTCGTGAAGAAGTAGTCGAAGCAATAGCAGCCATGAAGACCAACAAGGCAGCAGTATTGGACTGTGCTATAACTTCTGAAGCACTTCAGGGAGGAGGGGATAGCATGATTAATATCATTCTCGAATTCTGTATGGAAGTATTCTCAACGCTGACACCGCCACGTCAATGGGTCAATGTAATCATTCCTCTACCAAAGAAAGGCGACCTCTATCTCTCTCATGACACACTACCGTGGTATTTCGCTCATGTCCATTGTCGCAAAAGTGTACAACAAGATCCGACCTCATCCGATCCTTTACTGAGAAGCAACCAGGCTGGCTTTAGATCAGATCGCAGCTGTGCTCGGCAAATACACATTTTGAGGAGGATCATGGAAGGCTTCAAGGAGTACCAACTTCCCTTGACAGTCACTTTTGTGGACTTCAAAAAAGCCTTCGACTCCACCAACAGGTCCGTCATGTTTTCAGTGCTGCGGTATTATGGAATATCAAAGGTTGTGGTGAATGCCATCAAGGACGGAAGATGGAAGTATATCAGAGCCTTTCCAAGTAACTGGAGTGCTTCAGGGTAATGTGTTGGCATTCCTGTTCATTATCCTGGTAGACTACTTTCTGAATAAATCAACTTCTGGAATTGACGCTGGAATTGTTACCTACCCACGTCGGTCAAGCAGATACCCTGCTAGGATGCTGAACGACCTGGATTTTGCTGATGATATTGCCCTATCGGAATCTTCCATAGCCCGACCCGGGCCCAGTCGCAGATCTAGGTCTTGTCATCAACGCACCTAAGACAGAATATAATAACTGCAAACTGTAACGCCTAACCAGCTCTTAAAGTCTATGGTAGTACCATCAACCATGTCACAGACGTCAGGTACTTGGGTTCCAAACTTCCAAGATGGTGCTGGAGACCTAAAAAGAAGAAAAGCACTAGCCTGGACAGCATTCTGGAAACTGGAACGCCTTTGGAGAAGCCTCCATGCCAATTGAAACAAAAATCAAGCTGTTTGAGACAACTTGTGTTACTGTCTTTCTGAATGGGTATGTGTCGTGGGTAATCACAAGGACATGGAAAACAAGATCAATGCCTTTGTAACATCTTGCTTAAACACCAACCGTGTGGATCGGATTCCAAATGAAACCATTTACAATCTGACCAACACCACTCCACTGGTTGCCAGAGTCAAGATTCATCAACTCAAATTTCTCGGCATATACTGCGTCTTGAAGATGACGAGCCTGTGAAGAATATGCCTTTTATATTCCACCACATGGGAAATGGAAACCGGGACCGCCGCGCACACTGTACTTACAGTATGTCCAGCACCTCCTGGCAGATACTGAAGGGATGCTGCAGTCAAACAAAATTGTTTCGCTTGCCCAAGATCGCAATAGTTGGAGAAAGCTTGTAGTCGCCTGCCCCGCAGCCGACTGATGATGATGATGATGATGATGATTCGGCACACTCCGTCTTAATTTTGTGCATGCACAAAACTTGCCGACAGACTTTACGAACATCACCTGACACGAAACGCATTTGGCAGATGATAGCAGGACATAAAAAGAACACTACGAACATTGAAGAACAACAACGGATTTATTTTAATACCACCCGTTTCTTGTACGTAGGGCTGATATGGCGCTGTGTGACAGGGGTATTATAATCAATCCTTAAGAACCAAATGTTATTCACACAATGGACAACAATATAGAAGATGGAAGACCAATGGAAATTTAATATTGTGTATTATCCATAGGCCTTTTTCACATGCTAAAATCAAATCTTCTTGTGTTGAGCCAAAACTTACACATACAGTACTAAACCCGTTACAATATTTTGTCATTTGAAAATAACAGATCCAGTTGACCATACCAGATTTCTTGAAAAGTGTCACAAAAGATAACGCTTTGTCTTTTATAAAATACTGTGTTTTAGTTACAGTTAACAGAATCGGTTAGTAGAACAACCGATCCATGGATTTCCCATGGATTAGCATGTGTCCCTCACGGACCAAACTGGGTAAACAAACAAACAAACAAACAAACAAACAAACAAACAAACAATAGAAAACAATATACGCATTTCGTCACTTTTTTCAAATATCAATAGGTCAGTGGGGTCGTCCTACCATTTCGGTAGGTAGCGTATTTGGCATTATTGCAGGGGTATTTGCATCTATGGTAGAGTCTGTTGGTGATTACTACGCATGCGCACGTTTATGTGGTGCTCCTCCTCCTCCTCAACATGCTGTGAATAGAGGAATAGGAATAGAGGGAATAGGATGTATCCTTTGTGGAGCCTTTGGAACGTCATCAGGGAGTACTTCATATAGTGAAAACATTGGTGCCATTGGTATTACTAAGGTATGTACTATGTTATTTTGATTAACATAGTTAAATATTCTCCCCATTCCGAAATTTGCCTTTAGATCTTCATTGTTTTGTCCCTATGTTTTTAAAAGGATACCTGATAACAGGGAGGGCGAGTTGGCGCAGCGGTTATTCCCTCGCCTTGCACCACTGAGGTCCCGGGTTCAAGCTCCGGCGCGGCCCAAGGACTCATGTGCACTTGGTTTATCCCGATTCCATGCTCGCTCTCGCAGGTGTTCTCCGGGAACTCCGGTTTCCTCCTGCTTTAAAAATGGAATTTGGGGATCTGCATAGATAATTGGTGGATGTTACAATCTAAGTGCGGATAGGTTTGCGCCAAGTTCGGCTGCAACCAGCCTAGTTGATGCGATCTGATTGTGATGATCCAGCATGGCAGCGGAATTACAGCGCTTTGATCCCTCTAAGATCCGGAAAATTAATAAATCAGCATTGTTTACACAATATTAATTTTTAGCCGGGCCAGCATTGTTCAATATTTACTGGCCGGCGAAATATCTACTGGCATGGAGCCACCGCTTAAATCCGACCGTCACTCTGTAGCTTTGTATTACCCCAATCTCCTTCCTCTCTTTCTTGATCAAATCTTCAAACATACATTGTCTTTCCCGGTTCCACATTTCTAATGAATCCTCCATAGCTAAACCTTTTGGGTAGTGTACAGCCTACTTCATTCTCTGTGTGCACACTCTATGTTTATTTTTCTTTATCCCCTTTACCTTCTCCTTGGTAATTGTCATCATTTACTTCGTTATCATCATCATGTTTTGTATTACTGTCGTCTTTTTTTGTTCCATCTCCTCTTGACTTACCAACAAAAGGTTTAACAAACCGTATTGCATTTAATGTGCATTTCCCATGATCAGTTATCCCATTCGTCTGTGTTGTGTTCGTTTTTATACATGTTATACCTTCCTTCGTAATTTACCTGTTCACCTTCTCTTTACGAATTCATACCAAGTGGGAAATATTATTAAGATACACTCGTTTATTCTTCAGGTCGGTAGTCGTGTTGTCGTACAAGTTGCAGGCTTAACAATGGTTCTGCTTGGGTTATTTACAAAGTTTTCAGCTGTTTTTACTACAATTCCTATACCAGTTGTGGGTGGTGTGCTCTGCTGTACATTTGGTAAACTTATTTTATAACAATTGCGATAATAAATATCAAACAAAAAACATTCATTTAGAATGTAGCGTTAAATGCAATTAGTAGCCATAATAAGTCATCCATATTACCATGATTAGTGCAATTATTGCGTGATACCTTGAAGGAATGCTTCAATGTGCATCACGCCGTATTTTCATGTTTCATGATGTTCAACATCTTTCAAACACTGCATACTTTATGTTTTATCAAATTCACAACAATTTTTGGGATGAAGAAAACTCAGATACACGTCTTTGCTTTCTTGAAGTCGGTCATTTCGTATGAAGTTATTTAGGGGAAAGCATTATCATTCTTGCTGTGATTCTGTGTATTTTCTGTTACAGGTATGGTTACCGCAGTTGGTATATCTAATCTTCAGTTCGTGAATCTCAACTCATCTAGGAATCTATTCATTCTGGGTTTCTCAACACTCATGGGTTTAGTAGTACCACATTGGATTAAACAACATCCAGAAGCTATATCTACAAGTGAGTTCGTCAATCTTGGGCTTGCACCTGACGTAACATGGAGATTAATAACTAACAAGATTTTTCCTGATGAACTAAAACGCTTGACTCCAAAAAGTGCTAAAAGAATACTTGTCCATGATATAATACTGTTAATACCGCACTGAGGGAGGGCGGGTTAGTGTAGTGGTCTTCTCACTCGCTTCTCACCGCTGTGGCCGGGGTTCAATTCCCCGCGGTGCCACATGTGAGTTTGGTTACCGACCCATGCTCGTCCTCGCAGGTTTTTCTACTGGTGCTCCGGTTTTCCTCCTGCATCTAAAATCGGGCCTCTTCCCATATCCCTGTCCCGTCATATCCGGATGGCATCGCTTAAATTTAGTAGCCTATGAGCACTATTGGGTTAAATGAATAAATAAATAAATACATAAATAATTCGACAAGAAACATAACACATGCCTACATCCTTTGTGCTAATTTTAAAGATTTTTATGACCTGCCAACTTACACGGACTTAGGGTGGTCGGTTTGTTGAGGTGATTTTTATATTTGTTCTCACAACTGAACAATATTCCAAGTGATATTGATTTCAAACTTAATATTTAAATTACAATAGTAATTTCCGTTCTAATGATTTTTACGATTTACTTCTCTTTATTTTTATATTTATATAGCCATTCCTGAATTGGATCAAATAATAACCGTTCTGCTGTCAACTGCCATGTTTGTTGGTGGTATCCTAGCATTTTGTTTAGACAACACAATACCAGGTACGTTACCTTATAAGGGTGAAGGCTGAGATATTCTAGTAGGACGTCTCGTGGGCGTTTTTGCCGTTGAGAACCTAAGTTTGCGGTGGCGATCCAAAAATCGCTTTGAAAAACCGAGAACACAACGTCTTCCGCAGTGAAAAACGCTCAGCAAACCGTTGGACTCTATAGACCATTCCTACGATTGGCACTTTCCTGCCGATCAGGTGAACATCGATACCACGTTTTACAAAATAACGAAAGCTTTATAAGTGATATCGATGTTTACCACCTGAACGGCAAGAAAGTGCCAATTGTAGGAATTGGCTGTGGCAATCACTGAAATGTCAATCCTCTAATCCTCCAAGACAGGTGCTTGACGAGCCGATTCATGCAGGTTGCCGAGCATGGTTCCAAACACAAAACACAAGTTACAAAATATAATTGAAATGGCAAATAATGCAGGTCAATTGCAATATCTTAATTGCAGTATATCGAATAAACCGGGCGAATAAACAGAAACAATATCGTTGATTGAATGTAACAGATAACCATTTGAACGGGAAAATGCATGTTTAAAGTATATCAACCAGAGATAACATGTATTTTAAAGTGTAACATATGTAATCGAGAGATTTTTTACCCCATCGTAACGATCATTTCTAATTGCAGGAACACCAGAAGACAGAGGACTTCTCATGTGGCGAAAGCAATTCGAAGAGGATGACGGTGAAAGGTCAACAGATGACCTAGATGAGGAGCAGAATGATCAAATACCAAGGGAGGCTAACAAGCCAACCTTAGGCAGTTATGATCTGCCATTTATTTCCAAATATATATTTGCGTGGAAATGGACCAGATATCTGCCATTCTGTCCTACCTATCAGGAAATTAAGTTTAAAACAAACAGGTGCTTGGTTTGTAGAAAAAATAACCATCATGATGCGTGAGACAAAATAAACTTATTAATTTGAACCTGCATGCAGAACTGAGCTAATTTGTGCAAAAATTATGATGCAGAAGGTCACCTTCTTCTGCTTAAGTACTCCTGAACGGTACAATTGTAACCAGACGAGGAGGGGTCTAAAGGGATGTTTTAAGCTTTTGTTTAAAACTTACAATGATGTAAAAATTCAGGTCGTATTCATTTTCAGGTTTTTATTATCCATTCTGTCAGGGTATAACAGTTTTTATTTTTGTATATTTCGGGTGTTATTTCAATAGTGTATATAAATCATGGTGTAGATTTGTCTATTCCTTATATTGCAGGGAAGGTATAAGGTGTTTAAGTAACTTAAAAAATTAAATAAAGAATGTCGAGGACATTAATAATGATGTTGAATTTTTCAGTCGAAATGAATACTACCACAACGGGTTTTCGAGACACGTAATGATTCCGATATAATCCATATTAATGGTTTCAGCAGTGTTTTTACAAATAACATTTAGCGAAACCAATCGAATGTGCAATTCAGCAATTATTGTTCACCAAAATAAGAACAATTCTAATGGCAATGGTAGAGTTGATATAATAGGCGGCGAGACAGTTTAAGGTGGTACTACACCCCTGCAAATTTTGTGCCTATTTGTGCATTTTTCTCACAAATTATAGCGCGTTGGTGACAAGTAAGATATGTATATTATAGGGGCAAGGACTACAACTACTGCACTGGAAATTCAGCAACTCAAGGCAAGTAGTTATTGATTTATTGATCAAATATTGGTTTTCCCTCATTTTTGACTGTAACTCCACAACTGTTGTCTGTGCTGAAATAAAATTTCCAGTGCAGTAGTCGTAGTCCTTGCCCCTATAATATACATATCTTACTTGTCACCAATACGCTATAATTTTGGAGAAAAATGCAAGGGGTGTAGTACCACCTTAAGATCAAGAGCTATCAGGTTATTAACTTTTAAGGTTTAGGGTATGGATTCTGAATTCAGGTACGTTACAACCATCTAAATTTGCTCCAAACAGACAAAACACACCACTTTATGGTTTATGGTTATAGTTAGGTGAAAAAGTTCAATTTGGTGACCACTCTCTGGCTAGTAAGGTTTGACGATTGATTCGACTTCTATGGACCATAGCCAAATGTCAAAGTAATGTCAAATTTGAAATCCTTGTGGTCGACTTATCCAAAAAAGTGTCTTTGTACACGATTTTAGGTCCTCTTGTTCAAAACTAAATTTTTCAAGATGGTGCCGGCCACCATCTTGGATTTCTGGGTGAAAATGATGCCGTAATGTCAAACTAATGTCAGAATCGGAATCCTTGTACTCGACATATCCGAAAAAGTGTCTTTGTGCATGATTATAGGTGCTCTGGTTCAAAACTTAAATTTTCAAAATGGTGGCGGCGGCCATTTTGGATTTTGGCCTCTAACGAAAAATGCCGGGATTTTCGCGAGGGACATGGTGGCTATTTTTTTCTAAATGGTCCATAGAAGTCGAATCAATCGTCAAACCTTACTAGCCAGAGAGTGGTCACCAACTTGAACTTTTTCACCTAACTATTAAGAATACGAGAATTCCATTACTGGTTCTGATGGATTTTGGGCAAAGTTTAAAATTAGTTTGGCCACAGTCGTTCTCCTTCGTAAAGCTGCATGTATTGATCAACACTGGTACTTTTTTCCAAACGTTTTCTTTGTTTTAGTTTTCAGTCTTCGTGAATGTTGTCCATTGCATTTTCCACATCATGTTCTGAAATTTAAACCAAAAATATATATACAGAAGTCCTTGTTATAATGTCAATTTTGTTGTGATTGAAAGTCTATAAAAGAGTGCATTCATGAAGATTAATTAAGTTGCACTTGAATATACTGTGACCTATTGAGTTTGAATAATTATGGGCTGTCAAGAAATACCTACATGAAAAGAAGTGACTTTAAATACCCTCGAATTTATTTACCTCCTGACCGCTGTTTGGTCCGATGGTAATGCCCGTCATTATCAACTGAATTGGAACATTGAGGGTGCTCTTTATTTTAAGACTAATTTGCTTACAGGTGGTAAAGACTTGTAAACTGCACATTTACTAAAGGAAATGAAGAAAATGAACAAATGGCTAAATCATGAAACAAGTGAACAACAATAATAAGATTATTCAATCAAAATAATTAGCGCCCTCAAATTCTATACAATTTAATTTGTGAATAAATAAGTAGATTAATATAAATGAAGAAAATTAGCATCATAAATAACACAAAAAATATTATCATTAGCCAAGACTGAAGTTGACAATTAAATAGTGATTTTTAAATCATATCACCTGGTTATAACCAAACAGCAGTACCTACCTTCTTTTTTCTTTTTACGGCATCCCTCTCTAGATTGACAAAGTTGAAATCCTGTATATGTCGGACTAAATGGCAAGTACTGAGTCCACTTGTGTTTTCTAATGGTATCCATACCAAATGGGAAGTCATATACGCTTAATAAAGGGGGCATCAACTGAATCCTCGGAGCTGTACTCCTCACGCCACTTGAGTATGCCTCTTTCTTTTGGTGTGCCTGAATTTATAAGAGAGCAGGAATTAATACAGGTACTACTAGTACTTAAAGCCATAATGTAACATTTCCATAAGAAATAGAATTGTAATTCTTTTCCACAGAAAGTTAATTTTGGCACGAACAAATGAGGCACTACAAAAAACGCTATTTTTATACCAGCGCATAATGTCGGCAATGTGAGCCACTCCTTCGAACATGACTGACGTCGGTCCTTTGATGTGCATATGCTTCCCTAACGCCATGTACCGGCTAATGTACGTAAAGTGTTCTCTTTTGAACATCGTATACGCATTCGACTGATATTTCGATCGTAATAACGTCTTGCATGTCTTGTTCAGACGTTTTATTCAAAATCTTGGATTTTGTCAAAACTACAGCACCTAGTTTTGATTTTTGCAGGGTATGTTAGTACATTACAAAATTGGGTAAAAAATTTTACAATATGGCTTTAAAACCATATTGTATCATTTTCTCACGAACCCGTCCTAGATATCTAGATCATTAATTTATTTATTTCGATGAAGTAAGAACCCCTACAAAATCAAGACTAATATGCTGTTTTTTGACCAAATCTAATATTTAATAATAAACCGTCGTATTCCGTCGGTTTATTATTTTAATTCGAGGCTTTGGGACCAGAAGGTCCTATCTCCAATAGCTGCCAGGTGTCAAAATGTCAAAAGATATAGAATGCAAAAATTGTCAAAATGTTTTTATAGCGAACCCTCGTCCTGCCTCGTCCTTGGTGAGCCATGAAATGGGAGAGGGATGCCATACGTCGTTACATTTGGTAAAAATATGTAGCTATGTGTGTCCTCTATCTAGTGATACCAAAATAAGTACAAACATTACCCACATGATATCGCTATGACGCAGGGCTGTCAACTCTCACGCATTCGGCGTGTGTCTCACGCTTTTAAGCTTTCTCACGCTCTCACGTCAGGGTAGTGAAATCGTACCATCGTCAAAATATAGTTTTCCCCCCCCCCCCCCCCACACACACACATACACATTTTAAATTATTGAGCGTCATTGTAAAAAATAGGGGTTACTTAAAAGGCAATGTAAAACATAAAGGCAATTAGCGTGTGACCTACCAGGCATGGTGTTGTCCAAGATCAAAGCAAACACACCACCTACAAACATTCCCGACGATAACAGTACGGTTATGAGCTGATCAAGTTCAGCAACACCTATTGGTGAACAAAAAAAGGTCAATAAGTCAGCATAACCAAAATTGTATTCATTATGTCTGTAAGAAAAGTATCTCGTTTTAGTTTAGGTGCAACATTGTTTCAGCGGACTGAACTGGTAGAAAAGCATCACTGAATAAGGCTAAATGATATAGATATTATGCCGTCGCGACCTAAGCCAACCTATCACAATCAAACCTGACTTCTTTAGCTTAACTTCTTGACGTGATCTAACTTATTCCATGGGTACGTCAGAAAAATAAGTCCGGAACGTCGTATAATGATGGTGGGATGGTTGTATATGACAGTTGATTGGTTACGTCAATGTTGTAATAACATAAACAATTAAACAACGTTCCGACGTTCCGACGTTGTATTCGCCAGCGAAGTGGTTACATAACTCCCTGGTAACCATGGTAACTGGATCACGCACCTTTTGGAATTGATAGTACATGCCATAGACTTTGTGCTGCGATCATTTCGATCGTGGTGCAGAACTCAAAAGCGTGATCCAGTTGACATAGTGATAATCGGATTACACGTAACACTTCGCCGGCGAATTGACGCAATTTTTCCTTACATGCCGACCTGGAAGTAACTCTACAATACTTACTGTTTGGCTTACTAGTGTACTATTCCACGGTACGTATTCTGTCGGTCGGTATGACTCATTTGCGATAGATCGCTTCTTCCCATTGGTTGCTTTTGCCGATATTTGGCTGTTCCATCTCGCCCCACCCCCACCCCGGGCACGCAGGGGACACTTACAGTTTCACTCAATGGGGAAATCACGAAACATGCCATACCTCTTGATGAAATCAACTTTAAATATTACGAAAGACAAGACAAACTGGTATTTTCCATGAGAAAATTTACTTGACCTGAAAGGCCCTGTACAAACCAGTAGAGATTGCGCGAGGGTGTCTCCTTTTACAGACGTGAGAAGTGGGCAATTAAGTGCAATAGATGGAACAACCGGCAACCTCGACCGAGAGAAAATTCCACAGATTATTGCTTGAAACCAAAAATAGCAGCAAAAGAATATCAAAATATACAAATTATAATCATGGTACCATCTCCATTCACATGAAATAACCTCAAATGCATACGTCAATAGGATCTCAAACATGCTCATCTATCGCGACACAGTTCGTAACCCACTTTGCTTGCACGGTCATAGAGCAACCTTATGTGTTGGGTACGCGAACTTCCTCCACAACTTGATGTCAAATTTTAAGCTATCGGTGTTGAATGAAAGTCAATGAACTGTGCCGTTTGAACAGATCATTTTGACTACCAGCAGACTAGTAAGAGACAGTGTGTGTTTACCTGTTGAAAGGATACCAGGGTTTTCTCCCATCCAATAGGGAAGCACTAAACCCATGAACAACGAGAAGCCAAGAACACAGAGATTACGAGTTGAATTCATGTCAACAAATTGGAGATTTGATAGTCCAACTGCTGCAACAATACCTGAAAAGTTACAATATATAAAGCAAAAAAATGTAACAGTTCTGCAGGAAAGGTGTTATAATTTAAGTATTGTATTGTAATAAATTGCAGAAGTTCTTTAAATCTGAATTATTACATTCACAAGTGTATGCACTGAGCAAAGCCAACTCATCAAGACGCGTTGATGGAGTAGATATTTTGCACTTTTCAAATCATTGTTTCAAAGAGCTCGCGTATTTTGGTGCTACCCGAACATGTTCTATATTTTCCCGTTTCTTTATCATGTTTATATACTTACCAAACATGACACAGAACAACCCACCGACTATAGGATCAGGAAGAGTCGTGAAGATGGCACTAAACTTGCCGAAAACTCCGAATATGAGCATTAAGCAACCTGCAATTTGAACGACGAGTCGACTTCCGACCTGACAGAGGAACAATGACGCATGAGTTGTATTGTTATTTCTAAAGGGTGCATACATGCACGTGCGGTGATATCGATTTACTAGATTGAAGGCCAGAAGACTATCGCTACTTTCCTAAAGTTATTTAGAGACTCAATTCTATTTCGTATAAAGTTTGAGTTTTGCCTTCATCATGTTACCGTTGTCTCCTTGAAGAACAACAAAGTCTCACTGGAATATCAATTAAAGCAAGTTTTAATTCTTTTTTTAGAAGCATATTTGTGTTACTGTAACTGATTACATGTTAACATGAAGTTCCCAATTTAATATTTCACGGTTTCAACTATATAAGGTGATAGATTTTAAAATAATGGTCAAAGAGAGAGGAGTCAGGAGACAAAAAAGTGAGATTGCCCAATGTTAAGGTTATTACAGTAACAACTTCACAAACACAAACTAGTTCTAAGATTGAAGTGCCAAGGGTTTTCATGTAATAAACCGGTATTATTCAGTCGGAGGGAGTTAAACAAAATGTGGGCTCTTCCAAATTACGGTCCCTTTTCAGCTTGGGTTTGAATACGTGAATACCTTTGTGATTCCAATGACTCCGATATTCTCACTAAAAGAAGTACAGCCGTTCCCAGTACCCCAAACGCCTGCAAGAAGACATCCTATCCCCTCCATTCCAACTCCCCGATTAATGGCGTGCGCTGGCGGAGGAGGTGCTCCTGATAAACGTGCACATGCGTAATAGTCTCCTAATGATTCAATCATCGAAGCAAGTACTCCAGTCATCATCCCTAGGGCACTTGCTATGGATCCCGGGGGGGGGGGCACTTCAATTTGAAATGGATATAGGTGTAGGGCTGGCGCTTTCGCACTAAGGGGCATTCGGTGAGAGCAACATGTAAAAAATATAGGGTCATTGGGTGAGAGCATGATTTTTGGCATTCGGTGAGAGCAAAATGTAAAAAATATGGGGTCATTGGGTGAGAACATGACCTTTTTAAATGGAATCTTTGGGTGAGAACCAAAACAGCGCCACAAAAACCTCGAAAATCGAATTTCTAGTTCTAAATGGCTTCAAATTTCTTTCTTTTTTCGAAATAAGTAACAAAATCAGTGATAAATGAAAGTTGCTGTTCAAATTGAACTTGTAAGGGTCTTTGGGTGACAGATCAAATGGAAAAATAGGGGGTCTTTGGGTGACAGAGCGCGGAGCGGCATGTATTCGTAAAAAATATGGGGTCTTTGGGTGACAGCGATGCTGAAAAGGGGGTCTTAACAGCCCTACATACGCGTCACCTCCAAAGTTGGAGTGCCCCCGGGCTATGGATACAGTCGGTAAAGCCCTGCAAATAAGACAAATGAAAGTGTTACCTTTGACACGCTCTTTCGACTAAATTTGCCATGCCCACTGCTGGGTGCACTGAGGCCATTGCTCATAGGCACAGGTATACAAAAGATGCAACAGCTTTTTATTAAATCACTCTTGAATATAAACTTTTCATTAACGTTAAATGCAAGAATTTGATTCAAAATATAATGATAATCAGACTGGAGTACGTTTTATAACCCTTTGAGCCCATTAAGTTTTAGGCCTATCTATGTTCCATTCAAGAGTCTGTGTCTCATTTCATACATACATACAAACATAAATAAATAAATGTAGACATTTATATAGCGCTTTATGCCGTAAACAGCCTCTAAGCGCTTTACATTTATTCCGCCGTCATTAGAATATGTCGGAACCACGTTTGCAGCCTACAAGTGGCGCAGGGTCCATCAGTACAACGACTGTGACTACCCCTAACAGCTTCCCATTGCACCTGGGTGGGGTGAGGCAAGCGAGGCAAAGCGCCTTGCCCAAGGGCGCAACACGGTGGTGGGACGGGGAATCGAACCCACGCACGTCGAGCAAGCTCTCAGATTATGAGTCCAAGGCCGTAACCACTGAGCCACCGTGCCCTGCAACATGAGAGCTTTTGTTACACGCCATTTCAAAAGATCACAGCGGGAAAAACCAAAACATATGCAAATTATATACAAGAAACAATTGAAAAACAAAAGAAAAATGAAGCAAGCAAAATTATGTTTGCGGAAACAGGTGGGTTTTGAGGCCTTTTTTAAAGGCAGAGACTGTTTCAGCACTTCGCACAGATGACGGTAAATTGTTCCAGATCAGAGGTGCATTGTAGGTAAATGCCTTGTCGGCAGCGGATTTGAAAGTCCAACTGCGTATGATCGGCACATTCAAACGAGTGCGATCTGAGGCGGATCTAAGGCCCTCGCGAGGATTCTTAAGTTCCAGACATGATGACAGGTATTCTGGTCCAATGCCGGCAAGGCATTTAAAAACATACAGCATGGCTTTGAATGTTATTCTATCCTCTACAGACAACCAGTGGAGCTGATGTAAAAGCGGCGATACATGGTCCCTTTTCTTCGCACAAAAGATGATTTTAGCAGCCCAGTTTTGGAGGGTCTGAAGGCGAGCGATATCAGTAGTGTTGGCACCCATGAGGAGAACATTGCCATAATCAAGCCTAGATAAGATAAGTGAGCGGATAATGTCATTACTAGTATCAAAGTCCAAGAATCGTCTAATGCGAGAGATATTGCGAAGGTGGAATGAAACACTGCGTGTGAGTGAAGAAATTTGGTTACGCATGGTCATGCAGTTATCGAAGATAACTCCAAGATTTCGGACTGTTTCCGATGGTTCAATGGCCTCATTTCCAATTTGGAGTGTGACAGCAGGCATCTGGTTCTTAACATGAGATGAAGCGGCGATGAAGAATTCAGTCTTCTCACGATTGAGTTGAAGCATATTGCACGTCATCCATGATTGAATGTCACCAATGCATGATGTAAGAGAGGAGAGTGCACGATCAATGGACGACTGACATGCCGGGTCAAAGTTGGTATACAGTTGCACATCATCTGCATAAAGATGGTAAGAAAGGCGGTGTTCGCGTATGATTCTTCCAATTGGGATGGTGTAGATGCTGAAAGATATGGGACCAACAATTGACCCCTGAGGGCAGACCGTAGTCGAGGGCACACTTCGCTGATTGGCAACCATTTACACATACACTGGTGGTTCGTCCGCTGAAATATGATTTCATCCACTGAAGGGCTATGCCACTGATACCAAGTTCTTGATGCATTCGCTGAAAAAGGATGTTATGGTTGACCGTGTCAAAGGCGGCACTCAAGTCTAATAACACAAGAAAGACCCCTTGTCGATGATGAAGAGATGTCATAATATCATCTTTGACCTTTAATAATGCCGTCTCTGTGCTATGTGCTGCACGATACGCCGATTGCAGTGGCTCGCCCAAATTATTATCTTGCATATGTTTGGTAATGCTGTTTACAACAATTCTCTCAATAACCTTAGATAGGAACTTAATGTTTGATACAGGTCTATAGTTCTTTAAAATGTTCCTCAGGACAAATTTCAACAGGACAAATGCATAATACATAATTACCTGGATATGGAAATCTAAACCATGGCGCTTCTTTCAAAGTCTCAGAGCTCAGATCTGTTCTAGCATAGTAGCCATATGTGTCTGGGTTACTTGGGAAGACACCGGTAATGGTAAAGATATAGGCTATCAACCACGCGGTAAGTATACCCAATATTATCTGCAATTATCATGTGAATAAAGGAAGTTACAACTAGTTTTATGCTGCTAATATACGGAAAATAGTAAACGATTACGGATAGACTAGGTATTGTTGGTCAAAGCAGTCAAACAATCGATATTCATTATCTAAATCAATATATTATTAAAAAATAACACTTTGATGTTTTACAAAAGTTCATTCTACAAATCATATACTCAAGAACCATAGGACCTACAAAAGTATAGGTCTATTAGTGATACTTGAATTCTTCTACACACTCGCTATGAATTGATCAATGCAATTTGTGCCAAAGCTCACTACCATTCGCAAGATGCTGTGAACTACTAAATCGCAACAGTTTAAAATAGTTGCTAAACTTAAAGATTTATCCTTATAGTAATAGAAAAAGTTGATTATGTTTGGCGATTATTGAATCTTTTATTCCTCAGACCCCTGCTGTTGAATTAAGATTTACAAATGTTATAGTTTAGTATATAAAAATAGTGAATATTCTCAGTCATCCAGTCGTTAGAATCACAAGGTTTTGAATTAAATCAAATACTGCAACTTACATTTTTTGCAACTTGCTACGTTGCGTCTGAAACCATCAGACTTCATCAGGCAACTGACCCGCTGGGCTGGTCATTTGACACCTTGAGTTATAGTTTAGTATGTTCAGTGTTCAATATTCAGCATACAACCTCTTAAGGGGCTGTCATTTTCTTCGGAATGGGGGTCATGAATATATTGGGGGTCATAGAATTTTTAGACCAAAATAAGGGGGTTATAGTTTTCTAACACCCAAAATAGGGGGGGGTTATAGAATTATTAAGGGCTGGCGACTCACAATTTTTGCGTGCGAGCTTTCCTTAACTTAAAAATCAAAATGTGCGCACAATCTTTAGTTACATAACGCAAAATTTGTGCGCGCTCCGCTCGCCTTCTTTGCACTTGCGATCGAAATTTCAACGCGCTCCGCACACTTCGCTCTAAAGTTTTAGCCCGCTCCGCGCCTTAGTTCCGGCAATAAATAGTAAGTCTGTGTTGGCGGAAAGAATTTTTAAAAAATCGACCCAAGATAGGGGGGTCGTAAAACTAGCCCGCGATAGGGGGTCATAAAAATTGAATCGACCCCCCCCTTCCAAATAAAATGACATCCCCCTAAACCGTTAATTGCACGTCATTCTAATAAACGGGTACGGCCGGCTATTATATTTTCCCTATACATTATCTAAACCACTATGCCTAGATTTATAATTAGCAAGGGCGGCCTATCTGCTGTGTCCTGGCAGAACATCAGTCAATATAAGACATTAAATATTAAATGCGAGGATCCAGAGGATACATGCCGTGAGACATTTACGAGAGAATAAAATCATTACATGTTCAATTCGCCGGCAGATCCGCGATGAGCTGTTGTGGCGTGTGGTGGTGAGCTGAACGACATCCGGTTCGAATCCGAACGGTTCTGATTTTTTCTCTCCTTTATTATAATGCCAGTTTATCTGAGCTCCATTTCTTTAATGGCTAGATCTAGTTAAATAGCAACATAACTTACTGGAAATAATTTGAAGATAGGAAATTTCTTGTTCCATTTCCACTTTCCTGATAGCTCGTCGCGCCCACAATATGGAATTTGTACACTGGGTAGATACTGCGAAAATCCTAGGATTAATGCTATGGTTCTGTAAAACAAAATGTCATTGTGGTTTCACAAGGATTTTAAAGAGGTATTTAGGAGCTAATATGCGATTTCATGAACGAAATGGTAGCCCATGTCGTCCTAGATTTAACATAATTATAAACATAGGTATTCAGTTTGTCCACGAGACTAACTTAAAAGTCTTCGAAAGAGCATCACAAAGCCTACCTCAATCCCTGTTCCATAGACCCATAGATCTTATATATAGGTCTACGGTATTGTTGTTCCCATGTTTAAATAAATTAGGGAATGCGGGAATAAAGAAGTAGTTTGTGAAACTTTGCGTGAGCCGCTCCGTTGAAATGGAGACACCCGGGCTGTGGTCCCGGGCTGTGGTATGAGTAATGCAATCTATTTACTGAATTCGAGTGAAGTGTTCAGAAATTGTTGGGTGAACCTGAAATGCTTCACAAACTTACATTGCAGCCATTCCCCAATGGAGTCCAGCTCGATCAGCAGCAGCATGAAATAAAGTAACCCCAATGAGAGCAATTGTTGGGGCTATGGTAAGAGGGCCAATGAATTGTAGTAACCACCCAACTGTACCGGTAAAACCAATGAGAATTTGGAGGCACGAAGCGATCATCACAGCACCCTGGATCTAATGAAACAAAAACAATAATGATACAGTGTTGTAAGTTTTAGTTCATTGAGGATATATGTCAATGAATCGTTTGAGATGTTGGCAAATTGTAGCTAGCAATAGCCTACGACGTTGGGCCTACTGGTAGTCAAGCTAGCAGTCGATTAGCTCAGTCGATAAGGCGTTCGACTATTGTGCGAGAGGTTGCGGGTCCGAACCCTGGCGGTGGTTAGTACGCTCTCGTTTAGGAATTGAGTTAGCTTGAAATTCCCTTGGACAAGGAACTTACTGCTGATTGTCTCGTTGCAACCGTACGGAACTCGGGGAGCTGATCCTAGCTGCGAAGGTCAATTGTGGAATGTCTAGGGTGTGCGCTTGTGAGCTGAAAGTCTTGTTTTGTTGTTTAATAGTTTGTGGAACTATATGGGGCCATAGTGGTCAGCGACAACCTTAAAGTGTGCTGGGGCTTGTGGATCAACGTCTATTGTGCCTGCTCGTAGCGCTCTAAAATCACTTTTAATATTGAGATTTTGTTTTTAAAATAATATGTCACAAGAAACTCAAGTACTTATAAGTACTTATCTACTTGTTGCTCTCTATGGTATAGCTAATTTAATCGGCGAAGTCCGTGGAACTGATGGAAGCACTCAAGACTTGCAGATTAATGTACAGATTGCTTTAAAAAGGACAGACCAAAATTATGAGGAGTCTCGTCCTCCTCGCTCGTTCTTACCTCTCGCATTCTTATCTCAAACGCTTCAGTTGCATTTGACCGTTCTTCTTGCGTTGAATTTACTAGAAAGAAGAAGAAAAGAAGGGAAATGTGGATGCAGGTAGTGTGTGTGCTACGGTCACTGTGTGTTCTGGTGAAATAATTGAACTAACTCCTGGACAAGGGACTAATGCTGGTTTCATACTTTCCTGCCGCTTGCCGCTTTGCCGCTCTGAAGATGATTTTACTTCACTGCGCAGTCGCCCCAGAAACGCAAGCGGTGACCAGCGGCAAGCCTATATATCGATCACCCCCATCGCTTTGCCGCAGCGGCAGCACCGCTGAGAGTTGAATTCAAATCAACTCAACTCAGATCGGTGCCGCTCTGACGTGTGAGAACAAAATACGATTTTGGAGCAGTGCTGACCGCCAAGAGTGGATTTCAGAGTCATACCGCTGCCACTCAGCGGTGTGTCGCTCCGCTTGCAGTTAAGTGCAAGCGGTATGACTTGATGAAGCGTCATGCCGCTCAGCGGAAAGCGGTAGAAAGTATGAAACCAGCATGACTGCGTGTTTTCTCGGTTACCGAATGAGAACTCGTGGAGCTGACCCTAGCTGCAATTATTTGTGGTATAAATAGATATCTAAAATCCAGCAAAATATATGGCTATAAATAATGAAAAGGGGGATTTTTGGATTAAACATATGGTAGGAAATTTTGAGTAAAGTAGTGTTCTCAATATTATGTCGTAAATATCGTAAATTTACATATGAATTTATGTAATGTTAATAAATTAAATGTTTCTTTAGAAAAATAGGGGAAAATAATTAAACATAATGAGCTAACGACTGATATTTCAGAATTTAGTTGTCGCTCGTATTGCGTACCTATTTATTTACCTACCTGTTATTGGTGAAGGACAGTCCCCTTTCAGGTCTAAAATTACAAAAGTCGGCAACAGAAAGGCAAATGATCCGCCTTGTATTATCGGTAATCTGAAAAATTATGATGTCGGACCAACAGAAAATCATCCCGTTTTACTACAAATAGGGCGAATTTGACAGTTTGCTCATAGATTTAAGTTGGAACATGTGTAAGTATTACAAATATGCCAAAAAATCGGGTATGAAAAAAAAAGGTATATTCCGAAAAAAGATTGTACATTAAGGCTTTAAGTTTGTCGTCTACAGATGTATCTAAGTTGAACGAAATTACCCACCACATACCTGACACCAAATGTTGACTGAATGATTGTTACCAGACCCATGACAAAAATGTTGTACCAATAAGCTGACTCAGCAGTAGTATATCGTTGCCAATACAAAGTTCTGGCGCTAACAGAAGTGGTATGGATACACATCCACCGAACACAGTCAGAAAATGCTGCAATTTGAGTAACACGTGAATGGTTATGTAATATTTCACTTTTGTTTCCTTAATCGTTTCATTCCGTTTGAAAATGAAGAGCTTATTCCAAACCGTGTTAAGTCCATGGCACAAACCCATGTATCTGATTTCCCTGTGTGATATTGCAATGCTATAGGTATTTATATAGTTTCAGTTGAATGCACCATTACAAAGCAAACGCACAGTAACAATACTGTGCGGGCCGTTGTTTCCCAAATAAGAACAATCGTCTGCATATTGTTATGCAGCATTATGGTAAATAAAAGCTTGTAGAGGGTACAACTCATTGTTGCTAATATCAAGGTAATTGTGATTGTATCACACAAGTAAATGAGACACATGGGGTTGTGGACTTAACACGGTTTGGAAATAATATAGTCGTATGTGTTCATAAAGGCCAGTATTATAGTCGAACGTCTGACGTGCGGTTTGCTGTACTGTTTTGAACAATGTTGAGGGCGTCCTCCTCAGCAAATATTACAATATAGCTTTAATCAAATGGTATAAAAATATTACCTGAAAACCCAGCACAAATGATGTGTGCCATGGGGTCTATCGTTAACCCCATACGTTACGAAGCCTTTCTTTCTCTTGCTTAGAAGTGGTCCATCTGATACATCGGGGATTTCATGATTACTTTTTGGGGTTACTCCATCGTCAGTTGGTTTCTCATCTCCTTCATCATGACCCTCTTCTACACCAAATGCACCGTTTCTTGCTCCGTCAAGTTCATCACCTTTTTGAGATATCTCCTGATGAAAACAAAATATTATGATAATAGCTGATAATTGAGTAAAATTATCAGCTCTTATCTACTATCCTTTTCCTTTTCCATAGAACTTGAGGAACAGTTTGCATCAACTTTTACGAGAATCGGAGCAACTTTAATTTTTCACCCTGAAGGGGTTGTGGGTCTTTTTATTGTCACGGGGTTCAAATAGAACTTGGCAGAATTTTCAGCATACTCGAATTAACAAAAATAATTTGGTTGCAAGCTTTTACGCGAACTTGTGCCTCATGCTTAAATAACCACGCATTTCCAAAATAGAACCAGTCTATATTGATTGAATCACAAGATATTCAAATTAATAAAGGGGTGGGTGTAATATAGTCCTAACCCTCCCCTTTTTTCGGTGCACTTGTTACTGGTTTCAAATCAGTTACAGTTAAAAATATATAGATTGGACAACTACTTAATCCATTTTTATAAAAAGTAATCCTTATATTGTACTTATTAAAATAATGTGTCATTTTTGCACCAATATGAACTTATTGGCATGATTACAGCTGTTATGTTCCCTGTTTTTCTTCAAAAAAGAAATGTGGGTTAGCACTATTATTGCTACCGACTTTAAAGCTGGGGTCCTAGATTTTCTATGAACAACAATTTTGATCTGGAATCATTGAGAATGTATTTCTTACATCAACAACGACTAGATTCGATATTTTTTCAAAGAAATATCCATCTCATAAATAGTTCTAGAAACTAGTGTGGAATTCTTTCAACAAAACAGTTAGTCTGTTGAAGAAATCCTATACTTTATGCTTGTATACTTTATTTATGGAAATTCTCATGTACTTGGTCAAAAAACAACTTATCGCGCAACCAGTAACATGTGTTTTAGGTGGGTTAGGACTTTATTATACCCACTCCTTATTATTGAATCAATCCTATAATCATAATTTGTTAACAATTGTACGAACCTCCAGAGGTAGATTGGTCGCATTACCGTTGTCGGTAGACATGACTATTATGGTAACGTTGATCTTTCAGTACGACATTCTACATGCACAGTGGATTTTGATACACTATAAAGCAAGTAAACGACTTTGTATTGATAAACATGATACAAATCGCATGTTAACATAATACTTCTCTTAGATGAACATATTATTTGCAACGGCGTATCATAAACGATAAAATCATTTGTTTTAAATGATGGGATAGTTACATACTTCAATTACCACAATTCACCCCGTTTATGTTAAAAGAATCATATCTCTTTTGATACCAAAATCTCAGTTTTGATGAGGAAAACCGAAGATGAGGCTGTCGATTGGGTCACACCCCTTTAATTGCTGCATTGATTCTTTAAGGTTCAATATCTTATATTTAAACGCTGTCAGTTTAATTACCTGGTATGCTGCTATGTCGGGATTGTTCATAGTTCAGAGTTATTTTTTTTCTATCATTAAAAAACATACAAAATAATAGAAAATAACAAAATACAATAAGATGGATGATAATCAATCACTGCATCGAAGTATATCAATGGTTACCGTATTGAAAGACATCAAAATACACGTTTCTACTTAAAGTAGTATTTCTAGAATTTGAGTGTATACTTACTCCCCCTCTTCGAAGCTCCGAATAATATCTAAAACATAGAGGTTATTTCCAAAAAAGAGTAAATACACTTTTGTCGGAATTGAGTTTTGTGCAGAACATGAAAGATGGTTACAAAATACACATATTTTAACCTTTGTTCCACATCTGTAGCATGTTCGGTTCCGAAGTTCGAAGTACGGTTCGTAAATTTGAATATAACACACTATTTCTAAACCAAAATTGTACATAGAAATGTGCTTCATTTTTCGTGTAAAACATTGATAGGAATGTTCTTAATGAAATGAAATCAAGAAAACGTAACATCTACGGGATTATTTTTTTAAGAATTGCACACGAATGAAATTTGTGTTGTTTCAAGAAATATGCACAATTGTCAAAATTGCCAGTTTTCTCACAAAATAATACAAAACTATAGTACAAAAGTTTCAGAGGTATTTAAATGCAGTTTGCTGGTTTCGGCGTGATTTGAAACTGTCTTCAAGTGCACCTTATTTTTTAAATAAACATATTTTGGTCAAGGGAAGGGGTATGAACGTTTGGACAGTATTTATTGTGGGACATTGGAGCACATCAGACATATCGAATTGCATTCTGAAAACGAAGAATGGCCTTCTGATTTCAAATAATTTTGATTTTTGAAATTCGCAATGTAATACACATTTTATGGCAAATCATTAAAGATTGATATTTTTGATATTTAACAGTACTCGAAGTAAACTTTATAAATCTGATGATTTCTACCTAAAGTGTATGTAGGTGGGATGAAAAGCCGACGATCCATTGAAAATTTTGACCTTTCGTTTTGAAGATATGGATTTTTTTCCTAAAACACCAAAAAAATTAGGTCTTTTGGGAAAAAATCCATATCTTCAATATGAAAGGTCAAAATTTTCAATTGATCGTCGGCTTTTCCTCCCAGCTACATACACTTTAAGACTATATCATAGTCATATCAAAGTTATAAAATTTACTTCGAGGACTGTTATATCTCCAAAATGTCAAAAATATCAAATTTTAATAATTTGTCATAAAATTTGTATTATATCGTGAATTTCAAAAAATGAATATTATTTGATATCAGAAAGACATTCTTCGTATTCAGAATGTAATTCGATATGTCTGATGTGCTCTCATGTCCCACAAATCTGTTTGTTCCCAAAAGGGATTAGATCCACTTTGTCGGAAAATAAAGAAATACATAGAAAATACAGTGAAAATAAAAGAATGAAACCAAACCAGTTTATATGCTTTAACATATGATAGGCTTATCTTTCATTGGACATAATAAAATAAAATTGATCAAAGACATGCAATATCCATATTTTAAACAACGTTGATTTTCTCAGAACTCTACAAAACCAGAACCAGTATTATAATAGCATCGCTATATAGGGTAGTTCATAAAATTTGTAAAATAAATTCGTGGTCATAGAAGGATCCAAAAGCTAACCTCTGCCCAATAATCCGAAGCTATTGTCTGAAACTGCTCCACGGCGGATGTGTGATTCCGGTAAATACCGTTTGAATCAAGTTTTTTATAACTGTTAAAAAGTTCCTATTATTTTGTATGTCTATAGTCCATCATCTGTCACTCGGTAGACATGTAACATGTCTAATGAGTTGTCTAATAGCGCTGCTTAATTCGATATTATAGACTAAAAATTGGAATCATATCATTTTAATGGTAAGCCTAAATGTTTACAAGATAACAGATATGGAAAAATCTTACCACACCACTTTAATTTCCTACTGCTATATTATAACCGATGCACTCATAAGTATATGATGGATAACGAAGCTCGTGCAAAATTAATGTATTTGTCCAGATAATCGCACCGGGAATCGCACTTGTCATGGAGTTACTGTATAGCTCTGCATTTAGGTCAATAATTAATAACATTTTATGGAATGATGAATCAATTTATATTGCCAATTTCAGAATGTTCTTTTGTTGTTGCGTCGCGTAGTCGAAAGGTTCCCGTCTTGTTGGCTTTTAATCAGGCAATTTTGTTTTCAGTTCGTCATAGGTGCGATAGGTCATCGTATTGGATTTTAAACAAATGATTTTATCGTTTAATATACGCCGTTGTAAATAGTATGTTTATCTAAGAGAAGTATTATATTTACATACACGATTTGTATCATATTTGTCAATACAAAGCCGTTATTTGCTTTATAGTGTATCAAAATCCACTGTGCATGTAAAGTGTAGAACTAAAAGATCAACGTTACCATAATAGCCATGTCTACCGATAACAGTAATGCGACCAATCTACCTCTGGAGGTACGTACAGTCGTTAACAAATCATGATTAGGCCTGATTCAGTAACTGAATATGTTGTGATTCTATCGATTTAATAACAATATATTTTCGAAATTATGACGACAATTAATGGCTCTGATATGGGCAAACTAAAAGTGCTGGTACATGGAGAGTTGAAGACACGACCTACCCCAAATCACAGCGCCAGATAATGGTCAGGCCACCAAGTGCGAATGTATCGTGTATGCTCGTGTTTGTTTTAAATTTTGTAGCATTTCCCCCTAATTTGATATTTTTGGGGATATTTCAAGAAAGCGACATCCCAAAGACAAATCTTTGGGCACATTTCTTGTTATTTGACGTATTGGAAGAAGAAAGCAGAGTTGATGATGGCAAGAAACGCCTAGATATCTTGGATAGAGAGGTAATAGCGACAATGGTGATAGAAGAAAGCAGAAGGGGCAGGAGGTATACCAGCAAAGATGGTAAAGAACATTTTAGGAATGGACGGTAGTCTGGAAGCAAGGTTACCCATTAGGAGACTGGCCATGGTTTATTCCACGGCAAAAGAAAGTAATGCCACAGTGTACAAAGTCCACAGAACCATCAGCCTGATTCCGCATACATCAAAGATTATTCTAAAAAGCCTTACCCAAATGGAACCAGGTTTAGAGAAAACGAGTTCGGCTTAAGACAAGGCTGTTTCACCGGGGAAGCAACTGAAGTGATGAGGATGCACCGAGAGAACCCTGGAACATGACAATGAATTGTGTGTTTGCTTTTTAATAGACTTTGAGAACGCTTTTGACACAATGGAGCTGTTAGGCTCCTGAAGATGATTGGGGATGAGTAGTGGAGAGACAGAAGATTGATAATTCAACTGTGTACACGGGGCAAGTGGCATAGGTAAATGTTGCATATAGCTGGTGAGGGAGATAGATTTCCAAATCAAAATGTAGTTGGGAGTTGAGTGCGTCAAGGATGTCTACTGTCACCGGTGATCTTTTCAATTATATGTGGTGGTGCTGATGATAGCATGATAGAAGCTATGGAAAGAATAAGTAATGGTGGCAAGTACTGAAGTAAGTTTACAAAGATTAATGGACACTTGAATGAAAGAGTAGAATAATATGATATGAAAATTCGTAAAGGAGACCAAAGTGATGAAGATTATGATCAAGAAAGGAGGGTTAGTTTTTTAACAATTACCATAGATGGACAAAATGAGGAGCAGGTCAGCACATTATTTGAATGAAGATGATTGGGATGAGTAGTGGAGAGACAGAAGATTGATAATCCAACTTTGTACACGGGGCAAGTGGCATAGGTGAGTGTGGCATATCACTGGTTTGGCAGATAGATTTCCAAACCAAAATGTAGTTGGGAGATGAGTGCGTCAAGGATGTCTACTCTCACCGGTGATCTTTTCAACTATATGTGGTGGTGCTGATGATAGAATGCTAGAAGCTATGGAAAGAATAAGCAATGGTGGCAAGTACTGAAGTAAGTTTACAAAGATTAATGGACAGCTTGAATGAAGGAGTAGAATAATATGATATGAAAATTCGTAAAGGAGAACAAAGTGATGAAGATATGATCAAGAAAGGAGGGTCAGTTTTTACAGGTTTTAACAATCACCATTGATGGACAAAATTTGGAGCAGGTCAGCATATTATTTGAATAAAGCTATAAATAAATGTTATTTGCATGATTTGTAAGAGGTTGATTGGTGAATTTTACTCAATTAACACAACATTTTGTTTTTATCAGGATATACCTCAAAAAGGTGATGAACTTGACGGAGCAAGAAACGATGCATTTAGTAACGAGGAGGGACATGATGAACGAAATGAGAAACCAGCTGATGGAGTTATCCTAAAAGCAAACTTGAAAATACCGATGTACCTGATGGACTACTTCGACATGTTCTGAGGAACAGAAAGAAAGCCTTCATAACGTATGGGGTTAACGATAGACCTCCATGGCACATGTCATGTTTGCTTGGGTTTCAGGTAACATTTTATACCATTTTGGGATTAACATCTTTATCATTTTTGTTGGGTGGGATTTCCCACCGTCCCATCACCTTTGAACGATTCTAGGTATCGTATCATTTGCGAGGTTCTCCCACCATGTTGAACCATTACCCGGGACCATTACTTATCACCATCATTCCCTCCACCTTATGGAACGATTCTACGTGTCATGTCACTATCATTTGAGAGGTGTCCCACCACATTGTGGAACGATACTATTTATCACCATAAATTTCGAGGTTTCACCATCATTTGCAAGGTTAAACTCAGGGAACAATATTATTAATGTCATGATTTGTTCGTAGAATCGCAAGATGTCACAAGTTTCACAACTGGGCAGTTGGAGTGAGGATTTCTTTTATGACAAAGATTGCAACATTTCCAAATCGTCCCACCGACCCACTATAAAATTATTTTACTGGGAAAAATGCGCACTAAAATGTGCAACTTCAGTGTTAAATTAGCCAAAATAAGGATAAATATAAATGGCTTAAAAGCCCCCCTTTTCCAGGCGATTCTCAACAAGAAACTAAGTAACACCACAAAATTCCGAGGGAGACTCACCAAAATGGATGATGTTTCCCCGTCCGGATTGTTCTCCTTCTAGTTCTCGACGTTTTTCGTCGCAAAACTGCCTCTGTCGTAACAGTAAAACGCACGCAAGACGTCCAACTATAGTTCTGACCTTTATAATGTACACGTATACGACCATGTTTAGTCCAAACGTAATGAAACAATGAAGAAAACAAAACTTGGGAATAATACCTGACAATTTATTCTCTTGTGTCCTTTCAATTTGCAGCATTTTTTAACTATGTTCGGTGCCAATGTATCCATACCACTTCTGTTAGCGCCAGAACTTTGTGTAGGAAACGATTTACTACTGCTGAGTCAGCTCATTGGTACAACATTTTTTGTCTCGGGTCTGGTAACAATCATTCAGTCAACATTTGGTGTCAGGTATGTGGACAGATCTAGAGTTTTAAAAGTTAAAAGTTCTATCGCATCACATTTGCATCTCAAAATATGCGATACGCTTTTTCACTTATCTTTGAACAAGCTCATTAGGAATGCTAATTTCAACTTTGGATTTTGTTAATTTCTGTGATAAATGCAGCTGTTTTACTCACATTTTCCGTTTCACCACTACCTTTTATGGGCAATAGGAGCCATCGTAGAGGGCTTGATAAGTTAGTTATGTAGGGCTATAACCAAGATAACTCAATATATCTAAAAGACACTATAGTCCTTGCAGAAGATGAGATCCTTACTTCGCACGATGTAGTGGCGCTTTTACCCCTATTGATATCACTCTTCGGGTACTCCGTCAGTCCATGAAAGATTTTAGTGAGGATAAAGACCTCAAAAACAGAACACTCCTCACCATCAATGACATTACTGAACTTACCAAGAGCTGAATATTTGGTTATGTCAATGCCTTATGTTTGGTTCTCAGATTACCGATAATACAAGGCGGATCATTTGCCTTTCTGTCGCCAACGTTTGCCATTTTAGCACTGAAAGGGACTGTCCTCCACCAATATCAGGTAGGTAGATAAGTAGGTATGTCAAGTTAACTTTGTGGAGAGGTACATTAAGTATTTCCATCCCAATACCCTGGATCAAAGCATCACCAGCTGAACTATCCTCATTAAAGGGCAAAGTTCCTTCCAGAATCATAGACCGTGCACAACACGTATCTCGCACAATCTTAATGGGCTTTGGACTACTATTCTCAGCAAGTGATACTACTCCCTCTAACACAAATGGTTCAAATTCTTCACACACCTTGTCTGTCTCACCTCCCTTTTGTGGGAATTCTTGTTTCTTGATTTGACTGACATTTTTCTTTGACTCAAGTGACACTGCACATCCCACAGTATTACTAGCAGTTTGCTGCTGTTTTTGTGCGTCTTGTCTGCCTTTTAAGAAATAACACTGGGTCATTGTATGCCCTGGTCTCTTACAATGAGTACAAGTTACTTTGGATTTAAATTCATTCCCAAATTTTGCTCTGTTACCTGAACTCCCTGGGGTCCCTCTACCACCAGCACTATGCTGTAAATTAGACTGAGATCTCCCTTCTTGTGTACCACCCTGATGTGCTCTAGGCTGATTATGGCTGAACCTGTTTGAATAACTTCTGTTATGACTAAATTTACTTGAATTCAACTTGTGTGTCAAGCCATAGTCATCCGCCATTGTCGCCGCCTCGTTTAGGGTCTTAATTTTGCTAGCGCTTTCATCCAAATGGGTTTTAATGTCAACGTGGACACATCTCTTGAACTCTTCTATAAGAACCAATTGAATACATGAATACAAAAGCCACCTAAGTCCATGCGAAGTTATTTTGAGAGAAAAACCCGTGTATCATTTTAATTCCTTCAGTTAGATTTACCTGGTCAATATGGTAAGTTTTACGTGCAAATGAGTGGATTAACCTGTATTAGGTATGACGATTAGCATTTCAGGGACTTCGTGGGGTTCATTTTAAATTTTGGACTTAGGTGGTTTTTGAATCATATACAAAGACAACAATGTTAGAATGAGATTACCACTAGTAAGATAATACAAAATAAAGCACACAGGTATGTATAATGTTGATAAGCATTCTGCCATGTAATATAAACCACACACTTTCCTTTATTAAACCCATTTTTTTTTCAAATGTCATTCTCTAGCAATGAATGTGTTACAAGTGGACTTTTGTACATACTGGATTTCAATCAATGTGTTACAAGGCTCAAATCATGGAATTGGGTGATTCTTTCATACATGCTATTTTTCACATGCCCAATAGACACAGAGAATGAATTTGAGTTGTTCTTTCATGCATATGACAGGCCTATGTATAGCAACAATTTCCCATGCTTAACTCAATTTGGCCAAAGTATGGACTTAGGTGGCTTTTGTATTCATATATTCAATTGCTTAAGTTGGCCAAAATCATCTTTGACTTCTTTTGAACCAAGCCACCTGTCAAACATTTGTTCTTTTACTCTAGCAAATTCTACATGGGTTTGATCTGCTTGCTTTCTTGAATCTCTGAACTTTTGTCTGTAAGCTTCAGGCACCAGTTCATAGGCCTTAAGGACTGCTTGTTTGACTTCTTCATAATTATTACACTTCTCTATTGGTAGAGCTGAGTAAGTTTCCTGGCCTTCCCCACAAAACTACTTTGTAACAGTAGGGTCCAATGCTCTGGAGGCCATTTCAAATTTGTAGCTACCTTTTCAAAATGATGAAAATACTCGTCAACTTCTTTTTCTTTGAATTTAGGCACAAGCTTTACATACTTTGTAACATCAAACCCTGACTTTGAGGAGAAACTTGATGAGTATTTGTCACCTAGCTTTGCCAACTTCTATTGTTCAAACTTGTACTTTTCCTCAATTTCTTTTTCTTTCATATGTGCTTCTATTTGCAGCTTTGTTTGTTTTTCCTTTTCTTCAAGTTCCAACTTTTGGTGTTCAAGCGCCATCTTGTCTTGGCGAGCTTTGTCTTCCATTGCTAGTTTTTGTTTTTCAATGTCTAGCCTTTCTTGTTTTTCTTTATTTTCATTCTCTAACTTGATCATTTCCAGTTTTTCTTTTTGGTCCATTTCTATTTTCTTTTGGTCCATTTCCATTTTCCTCAGTTCTAATTGAATTTCCAACTCTTTCAATTTAAATGCTGAGTCCCCACCGATTTCAGTTTCTACTTCAAGTTTCTCTTGACCAAAACATCAATCAAGGCATTTTTGATTGCCTGCTTTCTTGTAGCTTGCTTTACTTTCAAGTTATAATGTTTGGCAAATGCCAATAAATCAGGCTTCTTCAACTCATCAAACTTCTCCCAATTTATAGTTTCAAGAAACTCTTCTGCTTTGAACTCTGCCATACTGTACTTTCACTTTCAAGACTTAGTAAATGAATGTTAACTTTTTTCACAGTGTATTTCCCGGACGAGCCCCCAATTTTGTTACGAGTGGTACTGACTCAAGGCCAAAATCACCTTTTACCCGAACTCACACGAATGCACAACACAAATACACTGTTTGATTACGCTAACATAATCTAAGTCTTTAATTGAAAATAAAGTATGCTTGGTACATATAACAACAATATACACTAAAATCACACAATCACAGTTTTATTCTATCAGTACTTAACCAGCGGTCTTCTTGTTGGTGATCCTAGAGTTCTTGCAATGTTAATGTTCTGGACGACTGATGTAATATATCCTTATTCACTTGTCCTGCGAAAATCTGCGAAGTCCAGTGTACTCTTGCATTTATAAATATCCTTGCGTATGAAATCCTCACACGAAAATGATGCTGCTTGCTCCTATTACTTGTCTTCTTGCGCTGCTTTCTCCGCAATATATCTCCTTGCGCTGCTTTCTCCAATAATGGTGTTTCTTTCACCAATCACTCTTTTCCAGGGAACAGGTTTCTTTAACACAGCTCCACTGTTTTTTGACAGATGCGTGGCCTTCACAAACCCAGCAAACTCCAGCAATTCGACAGAAGAACTTTAATCCTTTGATGAGGAAGAGCACATTTGTTTGCTCGCTATCTCCTTCGTTGCTGTATTAAAATAGCTCAATTATTGGCTACATAAACTGGTTAAAATGTGCTTCTTTTTTGAAGCACGAAGACCATCACACACATGTGGAGTTTTTCAATCTCCCATGGCATTCTGTAAAGTCCAAACAAAAGCCTCCAGCTTTTATATCAGTACTCATGCAAAAAAAACCATCATCTATTAATAACCCATTACTTCAATCACATTTTCACAACATTGCTGCAATCTTGGGATTTCCCAAGATTAATTATACACATTCACCTTTCACATTACATCACTTCCTGGGGTTTTTTTTCTGATGGTGCAATAATGCTGAACTGGGGATTTCCAAGTTCCAAACATAGATCTGACTTTGTTTACAATAATTTTGGGGGAATTCCAAAATTACTTTCCATACCATTATCTTGCACGTACAAGGGGGTTTCCCATCTCATGAAATACTTTCAGCTTGTAAACAAAGTTAAATAATTAAATCAAATCAAATTACACATCACAATGCCTATTCTTTTACAAACAATGGTGCAATACAGAGCGTACGTCTAGTGCACTAGTGCAGGGCAATGCATTCAAAATTAATTTCACCTATCACTATGGGAATTAACCCAGTTACATCACTACTTCTACAGCGAATAACTGCAAAGAAGGACTGTACATACTACGACCATATTTTATTACCTTTTTCTAGTGAATTCAACGCAAGAAGAACGGTCTAATGCAACTGAAGCATTTGAGATAAGAATGAGAGAGGTAAGTCGATAAGATGACGACTTTACTCCTACACCAGGCATCTGTACACCAAGTATAGTTTTATAATCTTGAGTGCTTCCATTGCTATTGAGTAAGTTTGCATTAATGAAGTAGGCTACTATGGCGCGCTAGCCAGGAATTTAGTATTGGTGGGCCAAGCATTTGTAGTGAATCGACAAAATATTAGCGTTTAACGGGTGAGGTCTAGGGTCCGCCTTAGGGACCCAAGTGGAAACTCTGGGGTTTCGCCTTTTTTCTATGATTCAGGAGGGTCAATTCTTTGTCATTTTGTACATTATTTGTCAACTAGCAAAGCTAATACATGACATGTAAAATGATATAAACAGTAGGCTTACTTTTATTTGTGTACCTTCATGTTAAACTTAGGTATACCAAAGGTCTACTATACCCCAAGGACATTCAGTGTGATTATATTATAATTATGAATTAGGTGTTAAGGTTAGCAATGATTAGGAACTATTTTGAACTGCTGTGATTTGGTAGATCTCAGCATCTTGCGAATGGTAATGAGCTTTGGCAAAAATTGCATTGATTATTTCAGAGAGAGAGTGTATAGCTAAGAATTCAAATATCACAGATGTACTTTTATAGGTCCTGTGGTTATTGAGTTATGTTGTAAAGAGGGCTAAAACAACAACATTTTTGTAAAACGTGCATAAGTCATTAACAACAATAAATCAAGCACGTTTTCAAAGTTTGTACTTGTCCTTTTAAGTTCTTAGTGAAATGAGATCAAAGTCAAATCAATCTAAATGAATCAGCAGTACCAATCTCAACAAAATATTGGTGGGGCAACCACCCCCTTGCCCTCTTCTGAGTCGGAGTGAGTTTCTTGTTATCTATTACCAGTAAGCCTATAAAGCAATCAGTTACCATCAGTTTATGGGGTTCTAATAGATTATCATATCCTCACTTTACTGGAATTGAAAATATTGTCTCATTGTTTATTCCCATTTATATTAATATTGTTTTGTTTCATTAGATCCAGGGTGCTGTGATGACCGCCTCGTGCATCCAGATTCTCATTGGTTTTACCGGAATAGTTGGGTGGTTACTACAATTAATTGGCCCTCTTACCATAGCTCCAACTATTGCTCTCATTGGGGTTAGTTTATTTCAAGCTGCTGCTGATCGAGCTGGACTCCATTGGGGGATGGCGGCACTGTAAGTTTGTGAAGTACTTCAGTTTCACCCGAACTGTTTCTGTACACTTCACCACTTAAATTCAATGGAGTGCATTACCCATACCACAGGATGTGTGTCTCCATTCAGCAGAGCGGCCCACACAGGGTCAAAAAATAACAACGCGAAGAGCACAGCTGAAGGTACCCCCGGGAAGGTACCTGGTTGAATAGAACCTCGCAATCAAGAGTTCTTCTGCTGAAAATATTTTAATCATAAACATACTGACAAAATTCTGTTATCTAACCGCTTATTGAAACAAGTGCGAGAAAGCGATAGCGACGAGCGCAGAAGCTTGGTAAAGACTTGCTTGTGATGTAAGTGTAATTCTAGAAAAGCCCCGCAGGGCTAGTAAGCCCAAATGACATTATAAAAAACACTTGGCAGTGTTAGGATTAAGGGAGAACATGAATATAAATGTACAAGGCCATCTTAATTTAATAGTTTCCCTCAAAACCCTTGCGCCCAAATGTAAAATCCCGTCACACCGTCAATTAATCTTCCCGGATTTTGCAATTGCCAGAGAGTTGGCGACAGACTCGCCGTGGCATGATCCTGGTTGCGCTCGTGAAGTTTTTTCTTCTTCCTCCTCCCCTTTGTACCTTTCCCGCTACGACCGCAGGCACTCCTGGATGGGTAAATGAAACTCACTAACTTTTTCCCGCACCCCTAATACTTGCCACATGGTAACAACCTTGGACCTTATACGGTCTATCGCTCTATCATGTCTATGGAACAAGGCAACGCCACTACGGGGATCAAGCTACCTCGTGATGTTGTTTCCAAGACTTTTTTTTCAAGTTAATTTAGTCATGGTAGCGGACAAACTGAATACCTATGTTTATAATGATGTTAAATCTAAGACGTAATGGGGGCACTATTTCGTGAAATTACACTCCTAAATATCTCTCTAATTTCCTTGTGAACCACAATGACATATTTCTTTCACAGAACCATAGCATTAATCATAGGATTTTCGCAGTATCTACCCGGTGTTCAAATTCCATGTTTTGGGCGCGACGAGCTATCAGGAAAGTGGAAATGGAACAAAAAATTTCCTATCTTCAAATTATTTCCAGTAAGTTGTGTTGTTAAACTAAATCTAGCCATACTGGTTTAGATAATGTATAGGGAAAATATATAGAGGTCTTACCCGTTAGAATAACGTTAACAGGTTATATACATTGAACACTGAATATGAGCATAATAAACTGTAACATTTATCAATCGCAATTCAACTGCTGGGACCTGAGGAATGAAGATGTAATAATTGTCATAAATAAATAAATGCCATCTCTCTATTTTCTCCAACATGGGTCAATTCAATTTCAATTTCTTGCTTTATGACCTTCCATGGCTTACATTTTTATATTTTTGCATGTGTAATTTATATATTTATGTGTAATTTTGATATTGTGCAATATTTTATATGTATATGTGTCTTTTTGCTGGCAAATAAAATGATATGATAAAAAAAAATGATATCAACTTTCTATTACTATAGGGATAAATCTTGAAACCGTTTACTACCGGTATCCTCCGTATATTAGCAGCATAAACCGAGTTGTAACTTCCTTTATTCACATAATAATTGCAGATAATATTGGGTATACTTACCGCGTGGTTGATAGCATATATCTTTACCATTACCGATGTCTTCCCCAGTAACCCAGACACATATGGCTACTATGCTAGAACAGATTTGAGTTCTGAGACTTTGACAAAAGCGCCATGGTTTAGATTTCCATATCCAGGTAATTATGTACATTTGTCCTGTTGATATGACACACAGACCCTTAAACGGAACCCAGATAGGCCTAGAACTTAAAGGGCTCAAATGATTATTCCGTCAGTGAAAAAACCCTCCATAATGTGACCTTTTAGCTTTGGATTTTGAATTGTTCAAGAGTGATTTTTTTGTTTTATGTTTTGTACCTCACATTGAGGCCTGTACCAAAATAATCCAATTCCCAAGTTTTGAGGTAAATTTTACTAGCCGTTTTGATATTAGAAGTAAGAACGTGTTTCACAATGGCCCAAAGAACAAGAACGGTATGTGCACCACAATTGGGGATGATGCTATCACTTTTTCGTTCATAACATCTAAACGGAATGAGGCCTAAGATATCACTGGGATTATAAGAAATCTTCCCATGCCAAAATCTCTAATTTGGTAGGAAAAAGCGGATAGATGAGGCTGTCATGTCGATCAGGACACTTAATGAGAAGCCGTTGCGTCTTTTGCAAATTTGTGCCAATGAGCAATGGCATCAGTGCACCCGGCATTGGCATTAAGTAGTAAAAGCTTGTCAAAAGTAACACTTTCATTTGTCTTATCTGCAGGCCAGTGGGGTTTACCGACGGTATCCATAGCAAGTGCCCTAGGGATGATGGCAGGAGTACTTGCTTCGATGATTGAATCATTAGGAGACTATTACGCATGTGCACGTTTATCAGGAGCACCTCCTCCACCAGCCCACGCCATTAATCGGGGAATTGGAATGGAGGGGATAGGATGTCTTCTTGCAGGCGCTTGGGGTACTGGGAACGGATCTACTTCTTTTAGTGAGAATATCGGAGCCATTGGGATCACAAAGGTATTCACGTATTCAGACATGCAAATCTAAGCTGAAAAGGCACGGACATTGGGCATCTTGGGAAGAGCCCACTTTTTGTTTAACTTCTTCCGACTGAAAAACACTGGCTCGGTGTCTTTTTTTCTCTTATCTAATAACCCACTTCAATTCTTAAACTTGAAAAATTTCAATATTAGACCTAGTTCAAAGTTTGTCAAGTTGTTACTGTAATACCCTCAACATAGGTCAATTCTCACTTACTGTTCTTTTGACTTCTTGCTCTTTGACCATTCTTTTCAAATCTCTCACCGACCTAAGTTGAAACCGTACATCATCGTTACGTGCACAGTAGAATGCACCCTAATATTAAATTGGGATATACAATAATTGTTCATGTTAACATGTAATCAGTTACAGTGACACAAAAATGCTTCCTAAACTGTTAAAGAACACAAACTTGCTTATTGATATCCCAATGAGATGTGGTTTTGTTACTTTTTTTGTTGTTCAAGAAGACAACGACAATTTATCACGGCAAACTCAAATTTTACACAAACTTTGAAGAAAATTGAGTCTCTAAATGACTTCAGGAAAGTAGTGATAGTCTTCAAGCTGGTAAATCAATATCGCCACATTTCAAATACCATTTATTTACTCCCAATGACTCTTCATTATTCTTCAATCAGGTTGGAAGTCGGCTCGTCGTTCAAATTGCAGGTTGCTTGATGCTCATATTCGGAGTTTTCGCTAAGTTTAGTGCCCTATTCACTACTCTTCCTGATCCTATAGTTGGAGGGTTGTTCTGTGTCATGTTTGGTAAGTATAAAGAAACGGACACTGTGTCGACCATAGTCCACTTAGCCAGAAAACTCTTAAAGATCAGTCTTACCATTGAGGAGGGTAAGGCTATTGTTATATAAAACGTGATTATTTGGGGTCCCAAAGCTAAGAAACACTAAATATGGTGAGGATTTGAAACAATCAATTGGCAATTGAAAAGCGCAAACAAATCTACTTTCTCAACGTCTAGTTGTTGATTTGGCGTTTCTCAGTGCATACGTACACTTGTGAATGTAATAAATCAGATTCAAGGAACTTGTGCCATTTACACAATACTATACCCGAACCATTTAAAAGCCCTTTCCAGCAGAACCATTATTGAGTTTGGCTTTATACATTTTAAATTTCAGGTATTGTTGCAGCAGTTGGATTATCAAATCTCCAATTTGTTGACATGAATTCCACTCGTAATCTCTGTGTTCTTGGCTTCTCGTTGTTCATGGGTTTAGTGCTTCCTTATTGGATGGGAGCAAACCCTGGTATCATTTCAACAGGTAAACACACACAGTATCTTAAGCTGAAATTTATGATATCACACCACCAAATAAATCCCCATAGAGATATGTACTAAATTCGCCTCAAGAAAACGTCATTTTTTCTTCGCAAGAGCGACTCAGTTCTTAGCGACAGATATTTTTTTTTTTTTTGTATCTTTGACAAATAAATTGTCTAGCTCACGCCTTTATTACTGAAATTCTATATTCTTTCTTTCTCTATTTCTTTCTTTGTACCATTATTTTAAATATAGTGTCATCATTTAATATTCCAATATATTTTGCTATAATTCCATTTTTCTTTATCTATAGCGACAGATATGACGGTTGATCCCTCTGACTGGATTAAAATATAAGTTGACCGTCATTATTTTTTACGACTGCCCTTGAAGTCTATGATGTCCGAGAATTACCTAATTTACCCCCAAAATCATGCCAGTGTTTCTGTACAGAAACGACTGCTTAAAATCATTAAAAAAATACTCGATCTCTCCCATCTGTGGTACACTTGTAGGAAGGATTTGATATTACTAATCATGACCAATCCAAATTTAGCCAAAGTTATGCAAATATCTGCTCATTTTAATGCTTACTTTAGACTTTTTCTGAGAAATGCATTCAGTGCATACGACCGTATAATACTATTTGGTGGTGTGAAATCTGAAACTCCATCGCTACGTGAAAAGCGATTGGTATTTAACCAATGATGTAGCGGGCTTTTCCCGACGCAAAAAAAAATGCGCGCTACCTCATTGGATAGAAATCAATCGCTCATCGCTCACCGATGGAGTATAAACTTTACTAGGAGTCAAAATGGTCTCAGTTCAAATTGCGCAGTTCATTAATCTTCATTCAACTGATAGCTCAGCATTTGACATTATGATGTGGAGTTCGCATACCCAACACATAAGGTCATTCTAAGATTGTTAAACGCCAAATAATTAAACAACGCTCCACATAGGTTGGCCTGAGACTTTTATGGCAGCGTACCTTCGAAACTAAAAGTTACATTAAGGTTGGGTGAATATAAAAACCGATGCCGTGTGGATGAATTTTGGTAATATTTCAACAAAAATATCACATAATGAGAGAACATATACCATTTCGAGGCATCAAAATGTACTTTTTGGCTATTACCTTCGTCAAGTTCAGTAGTTTTAAAGTAGCCTTTTCAGATGGCCCACAAACAAATAGTTCCTGTCGTATTTATATGCATCGCTCATGCCTTTTAGTGGTATATAACCTAGGGACGCAAGCATCTTTAAGGATGAGGTTATTTCATCTCTACGGACCATCTCTACGGTACGATGATAATAAGTTTGTAATCGTTTGATATTCTTTTGCTATTATTTTCACTGATATATGAGTTTCAAAAAATAATCTTTGGAATAGACATATCGTGAAAGTTAATGAAGAATATAAGCACTTTCGAAAATACTACTGTTATATACGACAATATACCTATATTTTAGCCCTATTTTTTTTCTACCAGTCCGTTGAACAATGTTGCATCTAAACTAAAATGAGGAATGCTTATCACTGCGTCATGTACCTTGAATGAATACACTGTTGATTATGGTGACTTGTTGCCTTTTTTGATCACTAATAGGTATTGCTGAAATTGATCAGCTTATAACCGTGATGTTATCAACGGGAATGTTTGTAGGTGGTATGTTTGCTTTGATCTTGGACAACACCATGCCTGGTAAGTCACACAATTCCAATTGGCTTTATGTTTTACCCTGCTTTTAAAGTAAAAATAACAAAGGCATTATAAGCATAGTATTGGATTGTGACCGTCCGTGGCCGTTTGGATAACATTAAATCCTCATCATGATGATTTATGGAAATACTGTTGATGTACGGCGGAAAATCGAATGTGTGTACTTACATCCTCTTGAATCGTGCATGCCATTTTCAAGTCTGCATCTTTAACCCTAGCACTGAGGGGTAGTGTACAACCCCCGTAAGTCTTTTCATCCGGCATAAATCAAAACGCTCGTGTTTACACCTAAACGACTTAAGCTAACCGTTGATCATCCTTTGCGCTCATTTTATTGATGATTTCTTTACTCTTGCGCTTTACCCAGGGTAGGACCGACCATCACAAATTAGTAGGGTGTGGTGAGGCCCACCATATGTTGCTACAGTAAATGGTCATTTTTTTCACATTCAAGAGAACATTTTTTATCAATAGTTTTGCTATACTTCTGTACAATTTTTCCCAAATTTGCGAGAGCGCGCTCACATTATGACATCATACTGGGCTGGCAACCTTTTGGAATTGCTTGGCGTGAGGTATTTTCGAACAGGAGCGTACTACGATGGAAATATTGTTTGTCAACTAAAATGCTACATTTTCGCACATCGCTCGAGAATTTAAAAAATGTGTGTTGGCGGCGGTGGAAAACTTTTCTCAAACTATATTTTAACGATGCGTGATATATTAACTACCTTGGCCAGCGAGCGTGAGAAAGCCCAAAAGCGTGAGACTCGCGCCGAAAGCGTGAGAGTTGAAAGCCCTGCATAGCGACATTATTATGGGAATTTCTGTACTTGACTGGATAGAGGACACCTATATAGCTATACATTTACCAAATATAACGGCGTATGACGCGTTCCAAAAATGGCTCAGTAGAACGAGGCAGGATGTCGAGGGTTAAAGCTGGGTAACTTAAAAGTGCCAGTCGTCCGAATCATCTTACCAGTCTGGATTACAGAGAATTATAGCTAATGATAGCGGAATTTAAAAGAACGTAAATTCGTGTGCTCACGCTATGACTACCGTTAATTCTTGTTCTCAGGCACACCAAAAGAAAGAGGCATCTTAAAGTGGCGTGAGGAGTACAGCTCTGAGGATTCAGTCGATGCACCCTTATTAAGCGTATATGACTTCCCATTTGGTATGGACACCATTAGAAAACACAGGTGGACTCAATACTTGCCATTTAGTCCAACATATACAGGATTTCAACTTTGTCAGTCCAGAGAGGGATGTTGTAAAAAGAAAAAAGGTAGGTATGTACCCCAGCAAAACACAAAAAAAAAAATTTATATTTTGGGTTTGGTAAAAACGTTTTAATAACATTTAATGTCGGATTATATAAAAGTCATGGAAATGTTTTTAAAAAAATTTAAGATAAAACAAAACACACTCTACAACAACATTTTTTAAATGTTGTTCAAAATGTTATTGTAGAATATTTTTCAATACCGATCTGGTGATTTGGTATTGCGATTGTTTCTTTTGTCTCAAAGTTTGTCATAAACTGTGTTTTCTTTTGTGCATTTGCAGGCCAACGTGTATACTTTCATTGCATAATCTGTTCAGTTGATCTTCCATATCCTTCACCGATGTTGTTGTTCGGGAGCTTTAAGGCAACAACGTCATCTGCAAATCTAAGATCCGTTAACATCTCCCCGTCAATGTTGATTCCTTTTATGTTGGCCTTTTTAAAATCCTCTAACAGTGCTGTTGTGAAAATCTTTGGTGATAATGTATCTCTCTGTCTCACTCCTCTCTCTATTCTCACCTCCTTGGAAACATCATTATCTATGTGTATTTTGACGATGGCATCTGTGTATATATCTTCTAGGATGCAGATGTAACTTTCATTTATTCCGATCTTCCTCAGTGCATCAAACGTATCCTTATGCTCTATGGAGTCAAATGCTTTCTGGTAGTCTATAAAACCAAGACATAAATCGAGCTGGTATTCGTTTGATTTTTCAATCAGTTGATTTACTGCATGTATTCTGTGGTTGCGAATCTTTCCCTAAAACCTGCTTGCTCTCTAGGCTAATTTGGTCCAACATAGCTTTTAATCTGCTCTGGATGATTTTCGGGAATATCTTATACACGTGTGAAAGAAGGCTGATTGGGCGGTAGTTTTTAATGTCTGCCTTGTCCTCCTTTTTGTGAAGTAAAATCATTTTTGCTTCTTTCCATTTCTTTGGTTTTTTCTATGTTTCCACTAAGTATTTGATTGTAAAGTTTTGTGAGCTGTAGTATTAAGTGAAGGATAAATCACATTGTCATTTGAAACAGCAGTATTTACGAAGCTGAAGCCCCATTCAAATACATGTAGCTAATTTATATACTGACGTTTATTACAGATGCCATGTAAATGCCTTATTTTGTCTTAAACAGAGGACCGCTTCGGCTGAACCACTAGCAGGCTATGTTAGCACATCTATGACAATGACAAAGGTACCAACATCTGAATTTTGATGATTTTTACGATCGTCCGGTTGAGCAAATCACTGAATGGGCCTTTAAGGCCTCTTCTACCTCATTCTGTAGTATTGGAGGTACATCTGTTGCTTCAACGCTTGTATTAATGTCTTTTGGTTTGTCTTTCTGTTGAGTTCTTGTTCAAGTTAGGGCTTGGTAAAACTCTGCACATAAGTTGCAGAATTTCTGACCTGTTTGATGTAACAGTTCCATTTTTGTGTCATTTATATTTATTGACTTTTTGCGCACTTGTTTTATGATAGTTTTTAGGCCTTTTCCACTTTGCAAAATCTTGAGTATGCTTGCATGCTTTTTCTTTCTTGTTCTTTGTCGTTTCTTCTTCCTTACTGGTTTTACAAGCTTTTACAATTTCAGTGTACTCAGCTCTTGATTTGGTTGTTATTTTTCTGAGAGCTTTCCTTCTTGTACAAGGTCTTCAATTTATTGCAAAGCGGTTCTTCAACTTCAGTTGGAATTCCTCTTTCCTCTCTTTCAACTTTAGAATGTCAATTCTTTTCTTCTTTTTATTTATTATTGATAAATTTAAGCCTTGCAAGCTTAGTGTTGATGCATATTGTTGCCCTGACCATTCTATGGTCACTAGCAATGTCTACCTTGGTGATAACTTCAGTTATTCACAATTCCTTTTTGGCTGCATAATATGTAGTCTATCTGCTTCCTGGTTATTCCAATTCAACTTTCTCATGTTCAATACCTCTTTTTGTCTTTTTTGGAAAATATGTTGCCTATCATGAGTTTCTGTTCTACGGCAAACTCGAGCATTTCTCCACGTCTATTCCATTCTCCAACTCCGAATTTGAAATCAGTTGATTCTTCTCCATTTTTACATTCTCCAAAATTGGCGTTAAGATCACCCATAACAATGATGTATTTGCCTCCTCTATTTCTACTTCTGGAAATAGTGTCAAAAACTTTTTGTGTTTGCTGGATGGCATTGTTTGTTTATACAATTATTTAATTTGAAAAGCAAAACACTATTTTATTTTCAACTTTTGTTTCATGATTTAGCCATTTGTTCATCATTTCATTTCTGATTTTGTCCTTCAATGGGCAGTTTGCAAGTCTTTTAGAAAATAAAGAGCGCCCTTAATATTCTAATTTAGTTAATAATTACATACATTACCATCGGACCAAACAGCGGACAGGAGATAAAATCCAGTGTATTTTTAAAAGTCACTACTTTTCATGTTTGTATTCCTAGACAGCCCATAATTATTCACACTCAACAGGTTAGATTGTATTCAAATGCAACTATTTGAACTATCTTCGTGAATGCGCTCCTCTTTTACAGACCTTCGATCACGCCAAACTTCACATAAATTATGACAAGGCCATTTGTATTTTTTTCCATTTCAGAACATGATGTTGAAAATGCAATGGACGGCATTTGTGAAGATTGAAAACTTGTCAAGATTGACAAAGATATATGAATGACAAAGATATAGTCGGGAATAACTTGCTTGTGAGTGTAAAGTTGGGTATGACTAACATGTTTTGCTTTAATATTGACATCTGAGGTGTGCTCTGAGGACCAGACTGAGGTGTATCATAGAATATACCTTTGAGCATTCCGAGAAATGCAGGTTCACATACTCAAAATTGTTCCGATTATTTGGCTTTTCCAAAATATTCCTTAGGACAAAAGGATTCAGAAAATTATAAAGTTTTATACGATTAAGCAGTTTGGAGTTATTGGCGAAAAGGTCAAAGGTTGAATTTTGTCAAACATAGACGAATTACCCAATTTTGCTGAAAATGGTCTCAGAATGTTTGTCTTGTTATAATAATTCAGAAAAGAAACAGTTTGCACTATCTATGATGTTCAGTTTCGTTACCATGGGAACACATCAAAAGTCTTTTTCTAAATTATTATACCAAGACAATTTAATACCATCAAAATCGGATATATGTCCTGTGTTTCAACCTTTGATACCTTATTGCTGATAATTCCAGACTATATTGGTCGTAGTTAAGTCAAACTATATATAAACCCATCCCAAAACGAAAGTTTCCAAGAAGGGGTATTAAATCAAGATCTACCAAAAGTATGTTATAGATAAATTTATTCCGCGCAGTTTGATACCTCATTTTGTCCAAATCGATGCAGAATTGATGACACAAATTACCTTTTGAATGCAATCACCTCAATTCTAAAAGTTGCGGTAATTGCTATTGATTTGGTTCTGCTGCTCAATATTCATTTTGTTTCACTGAGAGCATGCACCGCAGATGTCTGGCAGTCATAGATGCAGCAGGAGGACATGCCAGATATTGACTGTGAAGAGAGAAGGGTAAAATATTGAGGAAGGAGTAAAAGAGTATCTGTATTCAACAAAACACATGGAAGTGAAGTCAAACAGTCGAAGTCCGTCTCTCATGGTATACCTTTACGAAGAATCTTGAGAAGCAGGAAAATAACATCAATAGGAATTACTGCAACTTTAAAATCCTGGGTGCATGCAAAAGGTCATTGTGTCATCAATTCTGCATCGATTTGGACAAATGAGGTATCCAACTGTACGGAATATATTTATCTGTAGCATACTTTTGGTAGGTCTTGATTTAAGATCCCATCTTTGACCAAAATCAAACTGGATACTTTATTTTTGGGATGGATTTATATTCTGAATCCTTGCGCAGTTGTGACATGAAGAATATTTTGGTAATGCCGTTTCCACAAGCATCAGCTTTTTTACTTGGTAATTTTCCGTAATATATCCTGCTGCTCATTTATGTTCATATAAAAATCTTAATGGCCATGAAATGGTCAATAAATATTTAAACATTAAATTTATTTTGTAAGATGTAATGTTATTACCTTACCCTTCCATCCTTATTTAAAGGACTTCTAGAATAAAGAGTGGTTACTGTTTTTGTGTATGGTTTGCATATCCGATATTATATAATGAAATATCCCTGTAATATCAATCTCTGTCAAGGTATTTGTTTCTAGGAACAAGATAATGTTACATAGATAATAATTCAATTCAATTGAATAATGTGTTTGTAGGTTCATTTTGTGTTATTAGTACTTTATTTGGGTGTGCATATTTGTATGTTTAGATAATATTGTGTAATGTTAACTCTAGTGTTTGATCAAATATATGGACATAATGGTTGTTAATAATTGATTTTTGCAGCTCAATCCGCACATCCACATCAAAAAAATATCATTCCCCAGTCCCCAGCTGCGAGTTCCCTTCATCTTCAGTAGCAATTAGGGGTGAAGAGAGTTCCTCTCGCTAGGTTCAGGTTCAAAATATCAGTGTATTCTCATAACAGAAAGTTTTCATGGAGTTAAAATTTTGATTTGTTGTTCCGCAAGGTTCAATGCTTGGTCCCTCTTGTTTGTTATTTATATTTACTGCTTGGAGAGCTTGTTTGATCTGAAACTGCATAATTATATATACCTGCATGCTTGTATGTATACTTTTTTTAAAGACAAGAATAGTGTTAACTTTCCATTTCCTGGTTTTACAATATATAATTAGTTGTTAATTACAAATCAATTTTGTCCATTGTGGGTGTGACTGACTAATGCATGTATATGTGAGGGTATGGGTGGTAGCACATGTGGGGAGGTGGGTGGGGCACATATGCACATGTATATGTGTGATATTGTGAACACAGTTGTTGTACTGTTGTTTTCTGGCATGAAACTTAATTACTGAATCCTGGGTTCTGAGCATTTTAAGAAAACTTTTGTATTTGATCACAGAAATACTACTGTATATTGATATGCTACACTTAAAATAAAAGATAACCAACAGACAAATTATTTCTTTAAAAACAACTTTATTGTAAAAATTATATACAATCTATTTACTCATTTCTACATTATGTATGAATGTACATAATGTTGTAGGTTTATCAATCAGAGCTGCCACAAATGTTCAGACCAAGAACAATGTCAACGCAGTTGCAAAGTGGCACCCAAGTAGCTCAATTTCCATTTTATTTGGACGTTTTACTGAACACAGATCAGTGAGCTGGCATGGTAATGAGATTATGATATTTCATTATTTTGTGAAACAAACCATGATCTGTACCTTATGAAATGGCTCATTTTCATAAATATTTGAGTAACTTTACATTTCTAGATTTCACAAAATGTTAATGATCCTGACAGTCTTTACGGGTTCCTCAGCCCTCAGTCATTATAACATACACCAACATTTTAATAAATGTGTACAAAAAGTATTATCACACCTTTAGAAGCAACAATCTCCTGATGTAATTATCAGGAAATGTGAAAATTATTAAGGTCCATGGCGGGTCTCACTCATATGTGGCATTGCCCTAAAAAGGTAGGATTTCAAAAATGACAACATTTAAGCTAATCGCTTCTCCCGTCCCACTTGAAACAGATTCTCAATCACATTAGTTTAACAGACTTTGCGCTGTCATTTATTATTCAGACATTAAAAACTGGTCATAACACAAAATACTGAAAAACCAGAAATAGACAAGATTTTCACCATTTTCTGTTAATTTGTGATGAAATGAAAAGTCAATGAAAATGTTGTCATGTTTGAAACTCTGACCATTTGTCAATCAAATAAATCATATCGCATTGCCAATAAGTTAAATCAAAATGTACAGAACACATTTATCTGTTCAAAAAATTCAAAAATTGTCTCACTGAGAGTTAATTTCATCAAGAAATTGATCTATTTTAAGTGTAACAATATTTGTGTGCAGTTTATAAATGAAATATTTCATGATTTTTCATTCACAAAAGCATTCAATTTTATACTTATTATCAAATAAAACAGTACAATTATGGTATTCCCTCTGCACTGAGAACCATAAGGGTGTGATGCCTCGTTGTAATTAAGATATAAATTCCACACACCGGGTATGCTGTGTAATGTGTATAGGGTATAACATAATTATTCCAGTAAAACACTGTGTAATGTTCCAACATTTGCATACATGTAGCAATAATTGCTATACAATCTGTAGACTGTTTTGTATAGCAATTCCCAAATAAACTGACCACAGCTTTTGATTTCCAGCTTTTTTTGATAATTTGTTCTGTATAGCAATTCCCACTGTTTGCAAAGCATTTTGATATGATACTCCAGATAAATCAAACACTGATTCTTATTTCATACACATACATTGTACAAGTACAATGTACAATGTACATGTATGATACATGTACATATGTATGAAAAATTTAAAAACAGAAAAATCAATGTACAAAATATTCCCCACATAAAATAAATACATATATGTGTACAACATCCATATCAAAAGGATGCACTTGTCGGCTGCTACATGCGTCTCATTTCAAATAATAGCTACATGAATAAATACCAGACTCAACTCAAGTGGAGGTCACTTCAAATCATCCCAAGTCACATGGTTTGCAAAATACAAAGAACATTCCTTAACAATGTGACTTGAGATGAGTCTGGTATATATTCCTAGCTATTATTTGAAATGAGACACATGTAGCAGCCGACAAGTGCATCGTTTTGATATGGATGTACACATATGTCCCTACATTTTGTCTGTACAACCAGTTTGAATCACCTAAATTACCAATTGAGTGTGTTGGGTGATGCCAATAAGCCCAATCGGCATTGTAAATTCTGGTTTTTGAAAGCAGTTTTGGGACACTTTGACCTCTGAAAATGTTTGTAATTATTAATTTATTAATTTGTTATTGTAATAGTGTTATCAATTAATTTATAAAATAAACATGTTTTTTTTTTTGTTTGTTTTCATTCTTCTGAAACAATTTAAATTATATTTTGTATGCACAAAACCCAATTTTTCTGAATTTTCCTGATAGGTCAGAGGGCAAAGTGTCCCAAAACTGCAAAAACTATCCCACGATGCACTGCAAACTTCCAATGCCGATTTGACTTATATACCCCTTAAAAGTTGTGTATCTGGATTCAATACCACCCAAGGTGAAAACAATGCCACCAGGTACAATATTCTCCCAGTATAAAGGGAACAAACCAAAAGATCAAGAAGCCTTGTATACATGTACGTATAAAATTGTTTCAATATGGAGGGAGGGTTCAAAATATTGATTTTGTATGAAAAATATGGCACTTTTAAATCCATTGTTACAGTCTTTTGACTTGCTTACAGTTGTCAGGGGTGTGAGTGACCACAGATAAAAAAATCTGAAAAGTCTGAAATTTGGAAAGCTCCCATACTTTTGTACAGAGGATGTGCAGAAAAAGAGACAAAAATCAAGATCAAAAAATCTGAATTCAGATTTTAATCTGAACTCTCACACCCTTGAGTTGTTACAGATGGGAAGGCAATGGGTTAATTCTGTAGTCTGAAACAACGTTTATGTTAATATGTGACCATACATGACGAATGAGCTGTAAATTCCTCCGCCATTCAATTTTGTTTTATTTTGTGTTTAAAAAATTTATATCATAAGCTTTAAAATGGTATATAATTTGACTTCAAACGATATCCAGAAGCGGGGTTATGGTTTGTTGAACTTTGCTCCTTCAACAAAATGGTACCTTTTTTCGTTTCTACATGTGTCTCTGTTTCATAATCGGCAGTCATTGAACCCACCACTTGAACAGGATTTAGCCAAAGCAAACAAAGACCAGAGCTATTAAGAATTCTATAGACATCTAAGGTAGAAGCTTATTATCCTCTTCAACAATAGGATTATTGACTGTTTTAAAAGGTGCTTGACTATCTAAATGAGATATTTGTTGAAGCAACTTGAGGTACCAATGAATACGACCTTCGTGCACATTTTACACTGTCATGCCAGGAAAAAGTGAGTAATTCGGTAATCTCATTCCCGGGAAATGTGTACTGCTCGTATATCTCGGAATATAATTTAGGACATTTATGGCTCATTTGTGCTGTACGGTCACATATGGTTTCAGCAATCTTTTGGTTTTTCCCTTAAAGTTAATCAATTCTTTGTTGAACATTGTTGAATATCACAATTCACACAGTCGATATTTTTAACTTTTTCAATACACATAGCAGCACATTGTCTTAAAAGTAGCAAAAACTAATTCCCAATTTTAGGTATACAACAAACACAATACAAAAAGAAAACATTCTTCAACATTTACTATAAAACAAGTTTTTGAAGGCAATTAATGTTGCAAAAAGACTTTACACAATTATATGTAAAGGTATTTCATGTTGGAACGACAAAATTCACACAAAAATCACTCGCTGCAGCATTTGCACAATTTTGTACAGATTGCCTCAAGAATTTGTTTTACAATTTACAATAATGAAGGGGCAGACATTGTCTTGCAACATAGAGCAATTACAGTAATTCACTTTTCACTATTTTTGGGAACAAGCACACCAAATTATTCCTCTCATTGCAAGGATTCGGAAAAAAAGTATAGTTTAACCTAACTGTGACATACCGTTCTTGAGTTATAAGCAAAAAGGTCAAATTTTGGAAGGTTGGTCAGTTGTTGTTTTTTGGCCACACAGGGGCCAAATATTAAAAATGCTCCGATTTCAATGCAAATGGTCTCAAATTGCTCGACATGTAAAAACAAGTCTTTGAGCAAAACTACATGAATGTGATCACATGCTAATGTCCTCAACCAAACAACGAATCAATTGATCTTTTTGGAAAATTCCATAAACCTTTGCGTGTAGAAATGAGATGTTGTCATGCCGATGCGCACATCATTGCTGTGCAATTCACAGCTTGCAATGCGCAGTAACAATGTGCACATTGGCATGACGTCAAATGACAACATCTCAGGTCTAATTGCAAATAATTATGGGAATTACCGAAAAAGTCAATTGTGTCACTGTCAGTTTGCTGGTTTCTAATGTTAGATGCATTTTCATTACAATTGCATGCAGAGAAGAGCACTTTTTGGCCACGTTACCATGTACACAGGCCTAACACAGTGCAAACATCAGTCCTCGAATTAAGGATCTGAAGGGGCACGGCAACTTTTTTAGGGCAAGTTGATAATTGCCTTGGATTTTCACTAAAAAGGCAAGGCAGCACCGCAGTTTGTGATATTTCAAGAGGGCATCATGGCAACTGTTGAAAATTTGAGAAGGGCACCAAGGCAATTTCTCAAAAGTGAAGAAAACACACACAAACATAGATAGATGATTTTATAATGAAGGGGCAGGGCTGGGGCACCGACGGCAACTTCATTAGAGGGCACGGCAAATGACTGCCTTGGGTAAAGGACATATTTTGAGGGCATTACGGTAGTAGATGGGCACCCACGGCAAAATGCCATGGGTGCCATGGGTTAATTCGAGGGCTGGCAAACATGGAAGTTGGGTTCTGATTGGCTGATTGAATCACATCATGAAAAGATTTAAAACATTGATACCTCATTTGCTAACCAAGCTGAGTAACATCAGTTGATCAGCTGTGATCAATTTTTTAATGCGAAAAACAATGTGCGACATTGGCCAGTGTCATTCTCCCATGGAAGCAATTGCACTCTATGGATGCTATAACATAATCATTGTCAAATGTTCTTGTTCAGAGCAGTTTACAAGCTAGGACAGCAAAATATAGTGATTTGCCTGATTGATTTGTCATTAAGTAAAAGGCACCTATCATGCAAACTTTAAGCTCGCAGCATGCGATGGACCCATTTTCCATGCTGAAATGGCTGTAAATAGAGAAACGTGCACATGGCAGCTATTATTATGACTTCAAATTATGTCTGAAAATAGCTGCCTTTTTGCTTAGTTCAAATGGATTTGCATTTTATTGAGTATTGTCTGAGATATGAGGTACTATAAAAACATTCACTAAAGGCAGCTATTAATATGTATGTATAACTGTATATATAATTCAATAGCTGCCGGCCGGACTTTTACTGGTTGCCTCTGTCCGAACTTTAAGCTCACGGTGAACCCCCTTCCCGACCTCTGATTGAATTTAAATTTGGAGGGGATGATTTTCTAGTTAAGTGGCACAGTTTGACACTAGGTACAAAAAATATGGTTGACATGAGGGGCGTTTGATGCACCCTACCAGCTCCTTTATCTTAGTCTTAGAGTTGTACAGTGCCAATGGAACAAGTTTGTTTGTGAATTGCACCGTACCAATAATTTTGGATTTTGGTGTTTTTTATGACTTTTAATCGTTAGGTAATTTGAAAATTCAACCTGTATTCAAAGTTCAAAGTAGCACTACTTTTGGGCTCTGTTACTTTTATATACTATCTAGAGAGGTTGCGTCGCGCTAAAGCGCTTCGGTTGAACGTCACGCGCTACACGCTCGCTAAGTCTCTGTCGAGGAATTAAATCAAGGACTATTGTCTGGAATCAAAGAAACAGTTTTGGTCCTTTGTGAAGAGCATGAAGAAAGACTCATCTGGTATACCAGCGTTGAAGGAGCATGGAAACTTAGTGTCGAACTCATAATATGGTCGGAATTTGTACTTCAGCGCCTGTGACTGTTTCCGGTTAAAAGTAAGCAAATACTTCAGCTAAGATACATAAATGTTAGCCAAGCTAAATTGAAGCCAAATTGGACAATCTAAAAAATTGTTTTAATGCGTTTTAAAACTGAAGACGATATGATGACTGACAGTGTTATACTAGCACTCTCTATCTTCTATCCACACAGTAACTATCGTGTCGTCGTGGATAGTAGATAGATTTCTCGATCAAGTCCGACTGGACGCAACAGGTTGATGAAATTTGTTGAACATTGCGTCCAGCAATACAAAAATGTGTCTGGACGCAAGAATTCGCGTCCAGCGGGAGCCTTGGCATACGCAATAATCCTGCTTGTTTGTCTTCCACCTGGAATGTATTTACTTAAGCAGTATCCAGAAGTAGAAGAGGGCCGGCCACAAACTGTGGCTAGTTCAAAGGCAAGCAGTAGGTATGAGAGGGAAACGTCAGTTAACACATTTGCTAGTCAGCCAAAATGGCCTAAACCGGCAATACAAATTTACTTTGAAATTTAAAAGAACCGCTTGCTTAGTTCACCACGTAAACTTGTATGGCTCAAAATTCAGACCGCTCAAGTTTACTGCTTTCTGTGTTTTGAAATTTGTTGACGTTTTAATGATCCCCGATTTCCGGTCGATTATTTTAGCTGTGTCGCGTCACATGCATGACGCTAGTGGGTACCAGCCAAAAAATCACGATCGCCGATAACGATGTGATACGGGACTTACATAGGATTACACAGAGATATTTCTTGCCAAAATTTGACCATTTCTAGGTAGCTTGGCCCTACTTTGTCTGCGTTATATGAAAAAGGACAGTCTTAAGTAAGTAAATGTGCAAGAACCGCTTGCTTAGTTCACCACGTAAACTTGTATGGCTCAAAATTCAGACCGCTAAAGTTTACTGCTTTCTGTGTTTTGAAATTTGTTGACGTTTTAATGATCCCCGATTTCCGGTCGATTATTTTAGCTGTGTCACGTCACATGCATGACGCTAGTGGGTACCAGCCAAAAAATCACGATCGCCGATAACGATGTGATACGGGACTTACATAGGATTACACAGAGATATTTCTTGCCAAAATTTGACCATTTCTAGGTAGCTTGGCCCTACTTTGTCTGGCGTTATATGAAAAGGACAGTCTTAAGTAAGTAAATGTGCAAGAACCGCTTGCTTAGTTCACCACGTAAACTTGTATGGCTCAAAATTCAGACCGCTCGCCAAGTTCACTACTTTCTTTGATTTGAAATTTGTTGACGCTTTTAATGATCCCCGATTTCGGTCGATTATTTTAGCTGTGCGTCACGTCACATGCATGACGCTAGTGGGTACCAACTTCAGCAGAAATCACGATCGCCGATAACGATGTGATACGGGACTTACATAGGATTACACAGAGATATTTCTTGCCAAAATTTGACCATTTCTAGGTAGCTTGGCCCTACTTTGTCTGCGTTATATGAAAAAGGACAGTCTTAAGTAAGTAAATGTGCAACGCTTTTGATGTTTTGGGCTGAAACGTGTGATTTATCATTTGGACTTGATGGGGGCAGACTAGTGTTCAAACTGATATCAGCAGGGTTGTAGCTACAGTGGGCGGTGGTGGGCAGCAAATCTTGCAATGCGCAGTAACAATGTGCACATTGGCATGACGTCAAATGACAACATCTCGGGTCTAATTGCAAATAATTATGGGAATTACCGAAAAAGTCAATTGTGTCACTGTCAGTTTGCTGGTTTCTAATGTTAGATGTATTTTCATTACAATTGCATGCAGAGAAGAGCACTTTTTGGCCACGTTACCATGTACACAGGCCTAACACAGTGCAAACATCAGTCCTCAATTAAGGATCTGAAGGGCACGGCAACTTTTTAGGGCAAGTTGATAATTGCCTTGGATTTTCACTGAAAAGGCAAGGCAGCACCGCAGTTTGTGATATTTCAAGAGGGCATCATGGCAACTGTTGAAAATTTGAGAAGGGCACCAAGGCAATTTCTCAAAAGTGAAGAAAACACACACAAACATAGATAGATGATTTTATAATGAAGGGCAGGGCTGGGGCACCGACGGCAACTTCATTAGAGGGCACGGCAAATGACTGCCTTGGGTAAAGGACATATTTTGAGGGCATTACGGCAGTGGGGATGGGCACCCACGGCAAAATGCCATGGGTGCCATGGGTTAATTCGAGGGCTGGCAAACATGGAAGTTGGGTTCTGATTGGCTGATTGAATCACATCATGAAAAGATTTAAAACATTGATACCTCATTTGCTAACCAAGCTGAGTAACATCAGTTGATCAGCTGTGATCAATTTTTTTAATGCGAAAAACAATGTGCGCACATTGGCCAGTGTCATTCTCCCATGGAAGCAATTGCACTCTATGGATGCTATAACATAATCATTGTCAAATGTTCTTGTTCAGAGCAGTTTACAAGCTAGGACAGCAAAATATAGTGAACTCAAATTCAAAATATCAGCTTAAGTGATATGATATGAAGAATCTTTTCTTCTTTACTCTCTGGACAACCATTGACAATTCCAAGTTAGGCTCTACACTGCAGTTACAATACATTCTACACAGTGTGTACTTATTCTCTTCATATCACCTTACATGATTCCTGAGTATAATAGATGTGTACTCTTGGCAGCTTTGATGTTGACAGACACAATGTAATGTGTCCAACACACATCACACTCATTGTCTGCACGCGTCGAAGGGCATCTCCCATGAACCACCTTATGACAAACTAGTCAGTCATCTCAGTACAAATGGAATGTATTTTTGGATACCCTTTTTAACCTGGCAGGTTTACTTTGATCTTTAAGAGTACTTGGTTATCATCAATGTGTAACAGGATTGAGGGGCTCTGCTTTTATATTAGCTAAATCCAATGCGCTATCTGTATCTTCATCTACTTCTCCAATAATTGCTCTGTAAATAAAAACAAATGAAAATAAGAAATAATTATTTTGTTAGTGGTACTTATTGTTTTTGATGAATGAGGACAATGTGAATTTGGAGCAGTGAATGCTTGTAATTTGTTATATTTTGGCTGATGTGATACAATGGAAGGAATACAGGAATATGTGGAATGTCTCTTGACTCTTCTGAGCATAATGTTAGACAATTTATAACCCTTTACCAGTAAACTGAAATAAAAGTTGTACTTATTTTTAAAATAACTATTTCTTATGATCTACCATCAATTGGCTACCAGAATCTACTATTGCAAGCAACTAATTCTTTCCTAACATTCTTGCCAATTGGCTTGTGGACAGGCTAAGTAGTACTTTCATTAAAAATTCCCATGAGGACAGGCTCTACACACTCAAAATATTGGTAAGAATGTCTTCCAAACACCACAAATTCTTTTAATCTTTGTAAATGGGTCATGAATCACATCAAAACACACACAAAGCAGAATTGGTTGAAAGGAGCTGCTACTCGAAGTCTACCAGAAGCTTGATACAATCTAATTATGGTGAAAACTTGTAAAAAGATCTAGTTGGCGACAAACCTGTTCTACGGGCGGACAGTCCTTTCAAGTAGGGTCGGTCGGGAATTACCCTAAGATTTTTTTGCAAACATATTTTCTAAACATTTTCAGCCAAAATTAATCAATTTTGGCCCCAAAATGCCTGATTTTACATGATTTTAGCAAAATTAAAACAAATAAAATTCTCAAAAATCCAATTTCTGGGTCGGTATGTGTAAAAGCCACACTTGTTATTGCTTTATCATCAGTAAACAATGGTGAGAAAGGAACTAATGGCAAATTGTTTTCTATCAAATGCTTATTTCACCCTTGACATAATCTCACATTTTGTGAAACTGAAAATCGCATCCTTAATAATAATACTCACATATTGTCACCTCTGATGATGTAAAGTCCCAATACCACTTGTTCTACTCCTGACACAGAATTGTACACTCGTTCATGGCTCTCATCCAATATCAAATTAATTGTCTGATCGAACCCTTTCAGTGTTCCCTGTTTATAAAAATATGACAATTTCACATTTTTAACAAAATAATTGTGACTTCAATTTATAATGAAACATCTTAATAATATCAATTTGAACACTTGTCTTCCCCCAGCAAGTCCGAATGATTTACATTTTTGTATCATACGTTCTGTTGACATTAGGGGAAATAAATGCTTGTTTCACACAATATGACTGTGATAAGACTACATACATACTTATTACTAATTCATAATTGTTGGGTCTTGTTTTGGGCCTCGGTATTTTTCCTCAGAAAAATACCTCATCCCAAAACAAAACCCTCCGATTTCACACAATGACCTCAAAATAGATGGTGCAAAGTTATTATTGTTTAATCATTTCTGTCTTGTTATTGCCATGGATTTTGACCGCATCAAAAAATAATTCATTCCATTTGACATTGCAGACCTATATAAATTCAGCCAATTTTATACTTATATTAGCCATCTATAGTGGCCAATACAAACAAACTCCAAATTCCATCTCATGGCCATCATATTTCCCAAAACAAACACCAAAATTGTCCCAGCAGAGACACAGAACACCGCTAAGTTCAGTTAAATCCCAGATTCCGATGTATTACAATTAGAGAATATGGTGGTTTTAGGCCAAGAGTGCATTGTCTCATATAACACATTATTTTAAGTAAAACAACTAGGCGAAGCTAAGTTGTTTTACGCTAAGCGGCAGCACGACAGCGGCTAAAAACAATACCTTTATTCTCATTCTTAAACACTTCAATTCAAATAGAAATATCATAAGTATTACCAATTTTAATCAAATTAAATCCTACATTTTACAAGGAACTACCTAGGCCAGGCTTAAAATTGATCAGACCCATTGTTGCTATGCGCCTCTGATTGGTTCAAATAGCGAGTATGCATATCGCATTGATGCACACACCCCGACCCGTGTGATATTGTGTCATATCACATGGGTAGTACCAATAAGATTGCATTCATGAACATTCTCAAGTGTTTAAGAATTACACATAAATGTATACAAGTTTATATACGGTTTTATTCCTTACCACTATTTGTCTGCCATCATTGGTAATTACTGATACAGTATCTGATAAATTATGTTAAGGAAATTCACTTTTTTTTTCATTGTTTTGTAGTCAATTTATAGCTAGCTCAGACACTGGCCCAACCTATATTATCAAGCTAATGTCAGTTTATAAATTGATGTAAAGTAAACACAGGTTAATTTCGTGGAGCGGAAGTACATTGTACAGGGTGTCCCAAAAAAAGGAGGCCCCTCATTGTGCCCTCTTTTTCTCTTTTTTCTGAAAGATTGATAAAATATATTTTGATATGTAAAGAAACCTTTAATCGTTAGCTTTAATAAACCAAAACAATTATTTCAATCGGCTCACAACTTTTGAAGATATGCCCTTTTGAATAAAAGTACCTGTTTATCACTCTGTCCACGGATAGCAAACAGAGTGGTTGTGATGGCTCATGCTGTGGAGTGGCCTGCATGACCCCAGACCTCACACCACTTGATTTTGTTCCTTTGTGGAAAAATCCAAGATCGTCATAAACGTATTACTGAATGCATTCGCAAGTATCCGGCGCACAAGGATGGTCCGCAACGCAATTGATGCAATGAGGACCAGGGCTGAAACCTGTATTCGCTAAGGAGGCAACCAGGTAGAGGGCAGAGCAGCATAGTAAACTCACTTCAGAAGAACCAAAGACAAACCAAACAGCTTTTTAGGGCTACCTTTTATCCTAAAAAGAGAAATGACTGATGTGGTAAATAAAAAAAAAAAAGCAAGAAACAACTAAGTAAGAAACATAAATAAACAAAAAGACATAAATAACCTAGAAAAATAAGTAATTGCAAGTAAAGCAAAAGAAGTCATCCATTTTACCCACATATTAATGACATATTAACAAAATCCATTGCCCATAAACCCACCAGTAAAGCCCATTCCATAAGTAAAGTTATTTTATAAAGTTATCATTGAGGAATGTTTGATATTCATGCATGGTATGTGTACTCCTTTTTAATCTTTAAAGTAGCCAAACCTTCTCCGTGGACAGAGTGAAAACGGGTACATTTCTTTAAAAGAGCATATCTTCAAAAGTTACGAGCGATTGATATAATTATTTTGGTTTATTACAGCTAACAATTCAAGGTTTCTTTACATACCAAAATATATTTGATCAACTTTTCAGAAATAGGAGAACAAGAGGGCGCAATGAGGGGCCTCTTTTTTTTTGGGGGGGGGAACCCTGTATAAGCCCTTTCGCAATTTCGGAAAATTGCAACTGCGCATGCTCAGACATCGTCACACAGTTCTTCAACGAGAGATAAACACGAGGAGGTTGCAGTGCGTTTGCAATGGTGGCGAAACTTTGCACTTCCTTCAAAAACATATTTTTGTAAAACACATTTTATTCATTCCTACATGTTAATATTTCCTGTGAAATACAAATATTGTGAAGGAATAAAGATGAAACAGTCAGCGAAATTCCAGTACGAAACGTTTTTATGCAAACGTCAAAGTTCACCCCATTGAAAATGTACAGTAGCCTCATCGTGTTTATCTCCAATTTTATCGGCAAATATTACCCATGATGCACCATGATCTGAAATTGCGAAAGGGCTTATTTGGTAGCCATTCACTCGGTCGGACATCCGGGAACATTGTCCCCTTCGTCCCCCTTTGGCTTTGCACAAGCGCGCGCATAGCAACCAGCTCGAGAAAGGGAACTGCACATGCGCACACTGGTTTTACAAGACTATTTCCCTTTGTAACGCCAGTCCGACCAAGAGAATGTCACTAGGCTTGCAGGACTATCAATTTTACAAGTCAGCTAAAGTTTGTTTTTTTTAACTTCCGTGGTCCGGGTACGCGCTGGTGAATTGCGATCACGTAGAAGTGACAAGGTCGCCTACTACGCGCCGCGCCGAAGACCAATGGGTCAGCCGGCTTGTTGTTGTCAAGTGCATTGATCAGCCAATCAGCGTGATTGTTTATTGCTTTTGCGTTTACGCTCATGTACGCGATACGCACAGCCTCAGCAGGCACGACCACAGAAGTTTAAAAACAACAACTTTAGTCACTGACTGTCGAATGGATTAATCTTGGATCGTCGGATTTCTGACCCAGGGGTAAGGCCCCTGGCCCTCTCCATGGACCATGCCATGTAACTTGAACCCAAGTGTCCTTTAGAGGCATTAAAAGGGCATTTCGTGATCCACAAAAAGTTGAGATTTTTATATTCAATATTGATACTGGAAACCTCTGCTCTGGCTACATGTTTATGTACAAAATATTTCTTGCAGATTAATTCGTTTAGCAAAGATATCGTGAAATTTGAATTTCGTTCTGGTGCACCAGACCGAAATTACAACGCATTGTCTATGCTAGCAGTGTAATACACATAATCATGCATAACTCGCGCCGCGAACGCAAAATCGGAATCAACTGAAATTTTGGGAATAGGTTTTTTCGTGGATATCTAATGAAAAATGACATAAATAGAGGGTGCTAGGATCACAAAGTGCTCCTTTAAATAAGCTATGTTTTAAGTGAAAAGGCAGGGTCAAAGCCCGTAATGAGCTCGTTGCTGCCTCCCATGTTTTGTGAACTGCAAGTCTGCAGAATTCTGCATTCTGAACATGCTGACATGGCTGACGAATTCGATAAGCTTTTCATTTTTGAACTTTGATTGGAAAGTAAAGAACAAAATCACATATTTCACTAGATAAAAACTGGTTTTAAAAGGATACGATTTATGTAGCCTTCGAGTCCTGATGCCATAGTTGCTCTTTCAGTAGTATGATCAAATCAATTCATTCACGAAAGCCACGATAACTGCAATCGATCTTTTACCGTTTTGCGAACGCACGAACCTGCAAAATTCGGAAACCTGGACCAATGGAGCGCTATGATAAAATTCCCTTTAAAAAGGAATGTGCAAAGACAGAACAACCACGGCCAATAGCAGTTGTAACTGGAGTTACTTTCACTTCAAGGTCTATAATACCAGTGGCGTGCGCAAGGGGGGGGGGCAGGGGTTATGCCCCCCCACTGTTCATTCGGGGTTTTGGGAAAAACGTTAAAAACGTCAAAATTTGTTCCTAATCAGACTCCATTCGGGGGAACTGAACAACCTGCCCCCCCCCACACTTTCAATGTGCTGCACACACCACTAGTCTATACATCAAAATGGACAGAAACCTCAGTGTCCTGGCAGTTATTAGGCCTAGCCTACTAGCTGTTATTACAATATTTACGGTATAGTGATAATGGTCCGTTCGCAAACACTTGTTGGGTGGGGGGGGGGGGGTTGATGCAAAACGGGGGCCTTTTGGGGGGCATAAAGTTTTGACTAGTGTTATTTCAATGCGCATTGGAATAGGAATTGAATTGAATTTGATTTTGACCATTTTTCAATTCAATTCAGTGAATTGAATCGAAATGTTTGGTTTTTTCATTTCAATTCAGTGCATTGAATCGAAAGGTTTTTATTCTTTCATTTCAATTCAGTGCATTGAATCGACATGTGGTTTTTGTCCAATTCAATTCAATTCAAGCAATGAATCGAAAATGCATGCAACATATAATTTTTATTCTGCCATTTCACGATTGTCAGCTTATCAGTTAGAATAAAATTTCTCCCTGAAATGCCCGGTAAAATGTATAAGTGTTGGTAACAAGAATTGAATTTGAATATGAATGAATTCAAATGCTGTGAATTGGAATTGAAATTGGTTAGCAGTTAATTTCAACACATTGAATTGGAATTGAATCAAAATGATTTAAACCAGAGAAGAATTGAATGAATTGAAATTGCATCAAAATAATTTTATAAAATAAGAATTGAATCTGAATTTGGACCTTTTTTGTCCAAAAAAGCGTAAAAACCCTGATAATTCTGAAATTTTGGGAATTTTTGTATAATTTTCCCAATTTGGGGGGGGGGGGTGGGGGGCGTACGGGCCTGAAGTTGGGACTGTTGGGTAATTTTTGAAAATAATCTATTCAATTTTTAAAATGGCAAGACAATATCAAATGCGATATAGTCCACATCAGAATAGTTTCCTAAGCTTAAGGTCAAATTTCACAAGTTTCTGTTAAAAATGAGCAGTTCGTTTGAAAAGTGTATCTTCAACCACTACGGAAAATTAAAAAATGTTTGAAATTTCTTCCCTCTGTACAAATAAAACTTTGATAGGCTATACTTTCACAAAAATTATAATTACATTTAGCTTTCGGAACTCAATGAGGTGGCACTTTTTTACCTATATAGTGCAAAGTTTGAAGTTTTTTAGGGACCGTTCACAAACACTTGTAAAGTGGGGCCTGATGCAAAATGAAAAATTCAAATTTTTTCAGGCCCCACCCTTTAGGACATGAAAAATTTAAGTCAACCCCATAGGCCTAAACTCATGTTCTAAGAGAATTTTTTAAAGCCCCTCCCCCCTTCAGAGGAAAAAATTTCAGGGCCCCCGTTTTGCATCAGCTGGGCCCCTCGTTAGTCTTACAAGTGTTTGTAAACGGTCCCTTAATTAAAATTTTCAATGGGAAATGAGAAGTTCTCAAGGAAAGACCTGGCGGACATACCGTACCAATACCATTAGGCCCTATAAGTGTCCCTCACAAACCGTGAAAGACTCTGTAAAACACAAAACGTTTTGCAATAGCTCAGCTAATTTCTTTTCATCTTCTCTGGCTCAGTGGGGCAAACTAATTTGCTAGATTCATATAAAAATGTTGGGTTTAATAGAATAATCATATAGGCCCTAGGCCTAAGTCTAAAAACATTTTTAAAGGTAAAAACATTTTTTTTTTTTTTTTAGTCCCCCCCCCCCATACAAAATGGTTAAGATTCCCAAACCGGGCCCATTTTTGACATTTTTGTGTTTGTTGTGCAGCTTTGTGCTGTCCGTCCAAGAAGTAGTGAGAGCCCCATCACACCGTCGACATCCCTATATCTTCGTGTTAAAAATTGCCGTGGTAGTACGATAAATCCTCACGTTTTTCAACAACTACGCATGGTGATTTTGAGCTATTTTGTTTGAGATAGGCCGTGCGACTCAGGCTATGCATACAATTTGAGATTTTGAGAGCCGGCCACACTGTTTCTATTCTATGTTTTACGATTTTCGCATGATCAGTATATGGCTGGCCGTAACCGCCACAACGTGGAGCTGCTACGCGTAGCTTACTTTTCGCTTCGCGGAGCTAAATTGACCAATCATGTTAGATCTTTTCATTACGCGGAGCCAGTTGATGCATCATCGTTCCAGAGAGAAAACTCTTGCCAAAATTAATGTTTACTATGTGGATTTTAAATGAATCGAATGTAAATAAACCACAAACAGTTGTACAGGATCAATACCATTGTTTGATTAGTGTATAGTCAATGTTACCTTGCATGCATGTGCCATGTGTGTGGCGTGTTTGTTTGTTTGTCTACTGTGTCAGGCCAGGATCACTGACACCCACGGTACTGATACTGTCATACTATCACGGTGATCATATTGTTGAATGTTGTTGACTTTAAAATAATCATGATGCAGTCATGTCTACAGTAGAATTCACCACGACCTTTGAAGGACTTAAACCCCATTAAAAGCTATTAAACCAAGATAACACTCAATGAAAACAGCTCAACTATGTTACATCAGATCTTCTCTGGTTAAATACACACTGCACTTGTGTCTGTTTTACCTGTGCAATGAACAATGAGCTGGTATTATAGTTTCAGTTGGGTGAATGATTATAAAGCGAACGCAAGGTAACAATACTGTCTGGGCTTTTTGTTTACGAAATGAGACAATAGTCTGCTTATTGTTAACCAGCGTTCTTGAAAATGAGAAGCATAATGGTTTGCAGACTTAACACGGTTTAGAAATAATTTGTTCATATTTTTTGGTGTTATCTGTCGTTTACATATCCTTCCTAAAACACAAAAGTACCAATATTTCCAAACACCTAAATTAGCTAAAATTTAGGAAATGTTACAAAACTATATTTTCTAGAATTTCAGAGAATACTTTAAATATTGACTGGTTATTTTTTACACAGTGACGTCATATAGGCAATGGCATAATACTTCTAACATACACTAGGTCACGCGTCAATGGTGAGCGCACTGAGTATTGTGTATAGGAAAACGGGCAGTATCGTAACTACAGTATGTATGGCCTACTACTAGTATATAAAGTAAATCCGAACTGGTTTGCTGAAGGTCGAATTCCGCAGGCCACGCCGCGCAAGATGTACAAATCAGCCTGAATTGTGTGCATGGTTTACCACCACTCTGCCTAGCTATATAGTTGTGTACAATACTGTATGAGTTTCTTGTGAGTGCATGTCCATCTTAATAATAAGTCGGTTCGTACTTTTCATAAATTACTTTTTGAATCATAACTATCGTGACCGAGGATATCTTGCAACTACGTGAAGCTCGTCTGGCAAATTCTTAATGACTAAATTCGCTTCACGTAATGAGTAAGTCGTACTTGATTGGTCAGTTTTACCTCCGAGTAATGAAAAACTCTAACATGATTGGTCAATTTGGCTCCACGGAACAAAAAGTCAGCTACGCGTAGCAGCTCCACGTTGTGGCGGTTGCGGCCTACCATATCAGTACCCCATATGATATTTCTATTGTAAGAAAATTTTATTTGTTGTCACGTAAATCACAGGTTTCGTTTAAATGTACTAACTGGAAATTAAATGTACTAATTAGTGAGGACCGGTATTTTGCTGTGGATATGTTTAACTGCAATTTGCGGGTAAAAAATTTGAAATCCTGGGTAAAATTTTTGATAATATTCAACTCTTTGAGAAAATTATTTTATAAAGGAATGCTGGTAAAGCCAGGTGCAATACAATGTACATTATTGACACACTATCACGCTCTTTATCTTCGTCAATAATAGAATAATCGATTTCAATCGAATTGAATGCATGAGTTTGTAGTTGACTACTGAGCGACCTAAGCGATCGATTGCTAGCCAATCAGATAGAACTCCTTTTCTTGCGTTCAGTGAAATACCACTCGCCTGTCGCTCACTACCACTCGCCCGTCGCTCACCAACGGAGTATTAAATTTATATTTATCGTATAGGACGTCGACGGTGTGCCCATCGCAATTCCTCGAAACAGGTTGATCAACCTGTTTTCGGGAATTTCTTTCCACTACTCAGCTGCTGGTTGGTCACAGTTCACTACGCATGCGCAGACTACCCACGCCTTATGACTATGTCAAGTTTACATTTTAACGCATTTTTGAATGGGGATTAATCGGTGAATCATCTGACAATTTCAACAAATTTGTGTTATGATTTTAGCCAAGGAATGGTGCATTAATTACTCACTACTTGTTGGAGGTAATCAGATAAGGAGACACGTTGTCCTGAGGTGGAATACGTAAAGGTATGTAACCTTTTCCTGGTCATCACACTTGCCGTGTACATGTATCTCGCGATCACCATTATTTATCAACACACTTGCTCAAGTTTCAGTGACTGTCTCAGTGACTTCGACAACAACATAGCTCCAGCACAGTGGTATCGTAAATCAATTGATTGGCAATATAAACTAAGCTTATACTATTACTAGAACGGGAGATTAAATCAACAAGTGAATTTTGTTTTAACTACATGTAAGAAGAGACACATCAAGAGTCATGATTGAGAGTAGATTGTAACTTACGTAAGTTTTAGTTTTAAAACCATTTAACATTTGCTGAGGAGGACGCCCGCAATATTTTTCAAAATTCTGTTTTTTACATGATTATATTGTACTTAATTATTAAACTAACATACCCTGCAAAAATCAAGACTATAGGAACCGTCGTTTTATTTATACGATGGAAATATTATATTTAGTTGAACGCATGTACACGACAGTCACACAGTACGTGCATGGCGTGCGGGACGGATACACATCAAAGAATAATACCATAACACAACCGACAGAGTGATACACATTGGTGACATCTTTTTACTTGCACCATGTTTTAAGGTATCTGCACATTTCGTTGAAATTTGTTCCCGTGACCAAGCACCTTTTGCACCCAAGTACGACTATACTCCACTACGGAGGGATGTACCGGTACTCATGGAAGAAGAAGAAGAAGAAGACATCTGCGCTGGTTGTAAATTTCCATTTTCTTTGCAGTTTTACTCAGTTGTTCGGCTCAAAATTAAAAGGGACATACCATAGCCTAGACGTAGATCCCTGGAGGATGGGGGATAAATCCCCCAATATTTTGCCAGGGGATGGTCCATACAATCACCCCCCCCCCCCCAATGTTGACGCCTGAATATGGGTTTCTGACCAAATTAACCTCATATTTGCCCATTTTAGCCCTTGCATCAAATATCATCAGTTTAGCTTCAAAATAGCAACATTTTTCGTGCGTTTTGTCACCAAAAGGTACTGGATTCACTTTACCGGGGTACTTCAAAAAAAATTTCCAACCTCATCCCCCCAATGTCAAAAAGAAATATATATGCCACTGGGACATGTACATGTATACCGGTATGTATCTGATAATAATTTTAAGGGGGTACTACACCCCTACACAATTTTGTGCCTATTTGTGCATTTTTCTAAAAAATTATAGCGCATTGGTGACAAGTAAGATATGTATATTATAGGGGCAAGGACTACAACTAATGCACTGGAAATTTTATTTCAGCACAGACAACAGTTGTGGAGAACTTTTACAGTCAAAAATGAGGGAAAACCAATATTTGATCAATAAATCAATAACTACTTGCCTTGAGTTGCTGAATTTTCAGTGCAGTAGTTGTAGTCTTTGCCCCTGTAATATAGGCCTACATATCTTACCTGTCTCCAATGCGCTATAATTTTTGAGAAAAATACAAAAATATGCACAAAATTGGCCAGGGGTACTAGTACCCCATATGGCCCATAAGCTATCATTTTATGGCAAAGAAATACTAATTATCAGATTTAAGTCAAATAAACGCTCGGGGCGTTACATTTTACCAAGGGGGGGGCATTTATAATAGAGGTCATTTTTAGCACGACAATTCCCGTTAAAATCATTAGGTAAGCTTAAAAGTCACGCTAAAATGACGAACTATGAACTTTTGACACTGACTTTTGGTTCACTTCCGGGTTGCCAATGCAGATTTTTCGCCATTTATTGCTGCTATTATCAACCACTAGATTTCGCGGTTCTCGGGTCGGGCAGTTCTTGTAATAGTAGGGTGGTCACATGGAAATTTCAAACCCACCCCTGGAATTACTTTTTCTGTCAGGGTTGTTCCTGCTGCAAAATGATTTTAAAAACCTCTTGAATCAACTTAATCGAACAATCCGTTGCGAAGATACAGCCTTTTAAATATTCACAAAATTGGCCATTTTTACCCCATTTTTAGGAAAATCATGATTTTGTCATAAATTTGCATATTCACGGAGCGATAATTGTGGGAATAAAGCCAAAGAAGGCACAAGATGTATTGTTTTTATTTATTTAATGTTCATTTATGCAAATATTAAAAATCCAGGGTCATAATTGCTATATTTGCTTCTTTACAACATTTTTAAAATGGCTGAAATCACAAAAATAACTCTTTTGCCAGGACTATATGTGATTTTCACCATTGAGGGCGCTATTATGTGCCAATTTTAACCTTCAAAGGCCTGTATTTCCTAAACTACACAACCAAATTGTCTGATTTTTGCACAGGATTTTGCTCTGAGGGTCTAGATTGTAAAACTGAATATAGCATAATTGTACATCTTTGGGAAAATAGTTTTATTTGATGACAAAAATTATTTTGTGCGTAACTTTTTTATGCGTGACCGTACAAAAATGCTATATTCACCTTCATTACGAGCAGAATATTTTCTATCTAATTAGGTAGTCGGGTTTGTACAGAAGTTACTGGGAGACAAATTATATGGAATTCAAAATGCCCAAAAGTTTTCCAACTGTTGCAGAATCTGTTACATTTTCACCATACATTTGTGTATGTAGGCAGAGGTACACACAATAGCTAGCATTATGGCCACCCTAGTAATAGGCCTATCTCTAATTGCCCAACACCCGTTACCAATATACCTGGCCTAGCGCCTAGGCCTACGTCTTCCAAGGAGGATCCCGAAAATACCCCGAAATTAGTAAACGCAATAACGCCTAATATAACGGGTTATATAAATGCCTTACCATAACTGATTATTTTAATGTTAACCATTCTGGATGACCCCGGAAATAGTCATGTTCTACTGAAATAGGCCTATGCATGCGTTCCGTATTGAAATATGTGTTTAAAATAGGCCTATTGGTCCGATGAGATGCACCTGGTAGTCACACTGTTAGGCCTAATGCTTTCAGTTGCACACACTGCGCCTGCTGGTACTCAGCTTAAAGCGATCCGTGCATAGCGATAGCGCCATGGACTCAGCGAAGCGATCCGCGCGACGCAATAGCGAGCGGACTCAGCGAAAGCGGTCCACGCGATAGCGCGCGGACGGACGGACAGACACTCTGTAAATAGTATTATGATGTGAGCAACTTGGTAAGCTTACTACACAAGATAGCATGGAAATATCGGAATTTTTGAAACATCTTGGTTGAAAATAATGGTGGGGGCGTTTATTTGAGGGGGGCGACTATTTGACGAAATACGGTACCGTAATCTATTTGTATGGAAATGTTATACATTGTAATAATATGGCTTTAAGTTTACATTCAATTCAATTCATGTACGGTATGCATGACATAAAACAATAACATCATTAACAATCAAGATGATGGATTCACAACTTCATTGATATGCTATAGCTAAAATAATAATAGTTCTCGATCCTGAGAGCTCAATCGGCACGCAATGACAATTGCATCTTGAAGCGTACAACGCCTACCACATACGCTTTGGGTAGCGCTGCATTTCCAAGTTTTCTCTTCTTCTTTCTTCCTTACTTCTTTCCTTCCCCCTCGCCAAAAATTACGCAGTGCATGCATTACGATTACGTTCATACTGTCAAGATCAAGAAATAATATTTTCGGTATAGTTGCATGCTTGTCAATTAGTATTTATTTATTTTATATTGTTAACTTTAGAGATGAGATGTAATGAAGCTTTTTTCCAATGGTTTTTTTTCCACAAATTATCCATTATTCGTCTCTAGGTCCAGGAACTCTCCAAACACAAAAATAATATGAATGTCCAACAAAACGGGAAATCTCCAGATTTCTTCCCAAATCATATCAAAAAACTGGATTATGCAATACGCATGTAAAAATTGCTAAAGCGTACTGCTCATACACTCTACAGAATTTCTGTCATGCAATCTATGAGCACTTTGCATCTAGCTAAAGCTTCTCCCAAGTGGAGAATGGCTCACAGTCACGCAATTACGATGTTGAATTTTCGTATTCGTATCACAACAGCAATTTCGCCCACGCTTATATTGATAATAAATACAAAAATAAATGGGAATGAAGACCGCTGACTGGGTTCGATTTAGAGGGGTTTTACATGCACAGAATGCATGTAACATTGGTTCTGCGTATATTAAAGGTCATCAACTTCATTACATCGTAGCTAGACGGGTAGGTCCCTGCACAGCCAGCTGATGGCGTCTTCATCAAGCTCTTGAAATCCAGGGGTACCATGTGGGGATTTGTTGATGGGACAGACAACTGATATGCTCCATTGTTTGAATTTTACCACATTCACAACTTGAGGCGATGACGCTGTACCAATTGATCTTTTGTAAAAGGTGCTTAAGTGTGTTCGACTCCAGTCCTGGTCCTATTTACATAATTTACCCAGGCCTTCCTTGGAAGGTCCCAACCACTTGAATTAGAAGAGGGCTCGGTGATGAATGCCTTTAGGTTGGTGGATGAGGTCTCCCATTCCTTAGCGCAGCATTCTGCTATCCAGAAGGAGTGGCTGAAAGGAGGTAACTGTAACGCCGATCTGCGACTTGCGTTGCAAAGTGTCTCCTGGGAAGATGCTGCTCTACAAGGGTGAGGACACAAGGCTATCATCCTAGTCATGTTTTGGGGCTAGCTTCGGAGTCTGCAGGTCTCTTCTCAACTTTGCTGGAGGGATGCCAGACAGAACTGAGAGTGAGAGGTTGCTGACAGAACCCTACATGTATGCAGTATATTTAGTACACAGTATACAAAAGGATCTGATATTAGAAAAGCTCTAGGCATGTAGGGAAACCCCATTCTATTGCTAAAAATATAAAAGCTGGGGACAACAGCAATGTCAGAAACATTTCATGATATTGTGAAAGGATTCTGTAATCTGTAAGTACTCGCAAAGCAAAGTGCTTGGAAGATTGATGTGTAGCAGAAGCACTAATTGTACAGGTAGGCCTACCATTCAGCAGCAACTGTGCAAAGAAAGATTGGGATTGCTCCAAAAGTGGGCAGTTTCCCAAACAGGGATAATTTACATTGGTTCTTCTTCAATTGTCAAGTTGGCTCTACATGTAGCTATAAAGGTGCAGTTCTGTCAATGTGAGTAGACCAGATAGAAAACTGTTCCTGAAGAAATAAGTGAATGTGAAAGTGACATCATTGTCATTGTGTGTGTCATCATTGCCTCAAAAGAATATTCCAGAACTTCAGTCTACAGTGGACTTCATGGGACATAAGTTTGGAGTAGGCCTATACTTCATTCGTCTGGAACTTAATGAATGAAACTAATCAACAGCAAAAACAAGACTACCCGATGTGTAATTTCATAAGATCATTGATTGCATTGGCTCCTCAATCAGTTTTTGCACAGTACAGCACTAATGAAATGTGGCTTGAAAACATCAGGTAAATCTGGTCAATGTTCAAGTTTACATTGACCAGAGTTAGTATTATAGTTGAAACTTGAATGCATCCTTTCCCAATCATACACAGCCCTCAAATTAAGGATCTGAAGGGGCATGGCAACTTTTTAGGGCAAGTTGATAATTGCCTTGGATTTTCACTGAAAAGACAAGGCAGTATGGCAGTTTGTAATATTTCAAGAGGGCATCATGGCAACTGTTGAAAATTTGAGAAGGGCACCAAGGCAAAGTGAACAAAACACACACAAACAGTCTGAAAGATGATTTTATAATGAAGGGGCAGGGCTGGGGCACCGACGGCAACTTCATTAGAGGGCATGGCAAGTGACTGCCTTAGGTGAAGGACATATTTTGAGGGCATTACGGCAGTGGGGAATGGGGATGGGCACCCACGACAAAATACCATGGGTGCCGTGGGTTAATTCGAGGGCTGATCATACATCATGTCTAGCCAAATATTATTCAATCATGAGGTGATGATGATGAAGAAGTAGCTGAATAAGAAACCTTTGTAACATGTATCTACTTGTCATCTTTAAAAATTATTTGTTTTTTGTTACCGCATGTGTCAATAAAGTCCCAACAAGGCAACAAGTCACATACATTTTACACTTCACAGGAGTTCATGCATTATGCAATGCTCAACTAGCGTAGGTGCTGCGCTGAACTGATTGCACGCCATTCTATATTATTTTACACAGGTTGATGATTTCTGAGTCATTTTTTTTCACCAATTATAAGTCAAACAAAGTATAGTGTAACTACGTAGGTATATCTGGAGAGGGGGATCTTCAGTCAGATAAAGTATGGTATACATTAATTTGTAATGTTGTATGACTGTAGAATAGACGAATCCAATTTCACGCATTCCTGCTCCTCAATGGCAGCCATTAGCCGCGACGGGTATGATGCGGCCTTGAAGGGTATTATAAACTGCATTCTATCACCCGTGTAACACGTAGACAAAAGAATGATGACAGTTTACAACACAAAAGAATCTAACATCGAATTTTAAGTGGGTTTAATCCACCCAATTGGGTACTCACAACACCTGTTTGGTGCATGCGGGTAGTACGGGTACCCAAATATGGCCGACCAAATCCTGACCATGACTTGGCTTGTTGGATTCATCTATAGTCAAATAATATTCCTTCTTGAAAAAGAGATTCATGAACACTTGCTTGTTATTAAAGTGTTTTCAACAACTTCACACAGTTTATGTAAGCACAGCCTCAAGAGAAATGTGAAAGTTGAATGAATTATGATTGCCTTGTGTGATGTGATTTTTGTTTCATATAATATAGGGGCCTAGCTATTTACATAGCTACATGTATCTGTTACTTTGCAATGGCCATTAAACTAATAAACAAATAATGTGTTGATGTTGAATTAACAGTAGCCTACAATATCTCTGAAGTGGATGATTTGTTTGCTACATGTATATATATTTTACAACCAATGTTCTTTATATAATTCAATTTGCATGAATTTCTTTCTTGTTGCAGATTTTCAGGAGATCTGTCCAGAGATGATGGATACATACGGCATCACATTTCACCAATTTCAGGAGAGAGATTAGTTCTTGTCAAAGTACATAATTACAACACGCTAGATGCCTTCTGCAACCATGACCAAGGACAACAAGAAGGGTTCCAAACCCCCAAAACATTGGACGCAAAGAGCGCATGAATGCGTCATAACTCGCGATGATAATGGAAGCATCAACATCGCGGTCAAAGGAGGCGCAGAGAACGGAGCTTTCCCGTTCCTATCGGATATTCGCCAGGATCGTATACAGCTACGGAGCGGCAAACTCCATGTGGATGAGATTTTGTTGGAGGTGAACGGACACAAATTAGCTGGTTATACTCTCTGGGATATTGAGGCACTTTTCAAACACCTTGGAGATGTAGAATTTCACTTGAGGCTTGTTAAACCAGGTAAGAATTTAAAAGGCATAGTCATGAAATGTCGCCAAAAGTTAAGAGGGGGTAAAAACTAAATGAGCTCCAACAGTTGGCTGATATCTGCTCTTAGGTAATACAGGCTCTGTGCTTGATGATGATCCAAGATATTCCACCAATATAGCGAGAGCTCCATTTGCTCGCTATTTGATGGGTATTGCGGGCTGCGAACAGGGCTAGGTCTACTCTTAGTCTTATCTTGTCTGGATTTTGGTGTATTGTACATGTACATTGCCAAGTTATCATTATCATATCAGGCAACCTAGTTTAGTATAAAATTCACTTTTACACACACAAAAAAGGACTCTCCAATGCAGTAAAATGAAAAGAGAGTGACAAGTGTACACTGCACAAGTTTACATTATCAGGCATGTCTGCTTGGATAAATCTATTCTTTGACTGTAAGTAACTACTGTATATAGGCCTATCTAGACAAGACACAGGTTGACTTGAATGTGTATTTTGACAGTCAGAAGATGTATTCATTCTTCTTATTGTTTATATTGAACAGGTCAGTAAGTACACACAATCCTTAGATTCAGCTAGGTTCAATGGGATAGGGTTCAGATGACAGGTATACAAATTGAACAGGTCTGTAGTTGTTGTATACTGAATGATATATTATCATAGGAGAATCCAGGGTTCAAATGCAGTGCAGTGGTTTCTGTGATGAGCACCCAGTCTTGACAGCATTTAGACAACCTGAAGTAATTGGGCTTATCCTATGTTAACACCCTATCTCCCTTATCTAACCTCAGTATTTTAGGTCATCAACCAGGGTGAATCAATCCATAATGAACGTTTTATACTGACACTTGGAAAAGAAAAAAGCTGACTGACTCTGTTATCCCAAAGGCTTGTAAAAATGAAAATTGAGAATTTTGGAACATGAATCTAGTCCGACGAGTAGGACCTGTTTTTTCTTAGTTTACCAACTATACTCTAACTCTGATCGCTCAAGAAAGATTAACCACAAAAGTCCACTAGCGCGGTCACTGGACTTTCGCGATTCGTCTTTCTTGCGCCATGTGAGATAGTGATCATAGTGTGAAAAGTGTATAGTCTGGTAACTTAGAAATAAAAGGTCCTACTCGTCGGACTACATGAATCACACATATTTTACCCATAACCCTGCTGAACCCCAGGGTCTACAATGTATCTATGCTTGAACCCACGATGTGGTTCAGTACTATTGAAGGCCATACCTAAATCATGTGAATTGGGACAGACAGTCAGGTGAAGTCTGGGGTGCATAAAGCAGGTTTAAATTCTTTCCCCCAAATGCTTTACAGCATCTATTTTTAGGGTAACATAGGTCAATAGGTTTATTTTTAGGCCTGTGATGTGTATTCCATCATCAGGTATGTTTAAAGCACTCACTGATTACTAGCAAAAAATTTTGAAAGCCTTCTTATCATCTTGTTGTCCGGTTTATATTAGCTGTCCTGTTTACATGCACATACATTTTTGTACAAACTGTACCTTTAGGTCATCTCAACTCCTGTAATACAGGATGCTAGTTAAGATGTGACCTTTCACTTCCAATTAGGAGCCTTAGAAGTTACTTGGCTCACAGATCCTGGAAGGCTGGAGCCTGAAGAATAGCTAGACTGACTCTAGATACATGGGAAATTGCATAGCTCTGCAGTCTGCATGGAGAAAAATGAAAATTTTAGGTAAAATAATAATAAAGTTTGCTTCAAGTGGTTTATTCTTAAAATGCTCTTAACCCAAACAAATTAGGCTAAGGCATATTTTGCCTTCAAACAAATTGCAGTATATTATTTTATTGTATTTAGGACAGGTATGTAGGCCTACAGGTCTAGGATTAGGATAAATTTAATATCGTGTTTTCATTTGTTTTGTTTTTTTAATCTTTACAACCTTATCGGATGGTTTCGAAAAAGCTTGTGAATTTTTCCCGGGATATTTTTTAAGAAGACTGCCAACGCCCCCTTGAAAGCTCGACTGTGATTGGCTCTGATCATGCGACCCCTCAATCAGTTCCGCCCTTTTTAATGACCTAATGATCTCAAACAAAAGGGAAAACCCTTGAAAACTTGAAGCCGGGAATTCATTGCACCAATGACATTTGCCTCAGTAAAAACCGGTTGATGTGACAACTTGAGATGAACAAGTTGTTGTTTAGCCTTGCCACCTTTCAGGTATTCTAGTTTTATCATCAGGACCATAATATTTTAGAATTGCTTATTTTTTAAATTTTTAAACTGATTGTCTGGAACAACTTAGTAACCAGGAGGATGTCAGTGTCTCTTTGTTATTCCAAAATGTAATGGGTACGGTATTCAAAGCAATGATTTGGTATCAGCATTTAACACAATAACACCTCGTCATACTGATGACAATAGCAACAGAAAGTGCAATATAGACAGTATCAATCCAGCATTGAAATTGTTATTGAGCACGCTGCTTATAATTGCAACATCTCCCATACCCAATTGAATTTTAAAATTTGATTACCAAAGGCCACCTGAGATTCCATTTGACATCACCTCCAAATTTTTCATCATGAAATATTCATCACACCGTCTTGTTTCCAGAAAACCAACACACAGATGAATATCACTCAAAAAGTAGAAGTTGATTTGGTATTTTTAGCTGGGGGACAGTAGGGATGTGTGCACTTTTTTCATACTGAAAATTGAATTAAAAACGTGCAGCATCAATTAGTCTGGTTAATTTGTCTGGCCCATATATGTTGTTATTGGATGATTGAGGCCAGACTCCGATGTACAATATTATAAACAAACAAACTAAAACAAGTAACAACTTAAAAAACAGCAAAACATATATGTATGCAAGCAAACAAATTTAGCAATTGTACCCTATAGTGACTTTGCATCTCAAAAAGAACACATTTTAAACTCTTGTCAAAAACACACAACTATACCTGAATTTATAATACCTTGAAAACAGTATTTTGTAAATTAATTAAGTACTGGAATTAATTTGCATCATCCGATACATGGGACGCAAAGCAACGTAGGCTACGAAGCAAAGTGTTGCGTCCGATACCATCGGGTAGCTAAGTAAAGTGAGTCCATTGGATGCAACATATCAAAAGTGAGTTGCAAATTTTAATTCCAATATTTTGATATTTTTACGGTACTGGATGAATCATATTTATCTTGAAAAATTCTCATGTTAATTGATGGGTAAGATTGCTAACTTTTAATTAAAAAAAGGAGAATCTGCACACGACCAGACAACACATTTGCAGTTTACTTTTACTCCAAAGATGAAATGTCCATGCAATGTTTATCTGTTAAAAGACAGGTGCCAGCACTAAAATATCCATTGCTCTTTAATAGTCCATGTCAATAGAGATAGGTAAGGTGTGATAGCAATATGTCATCTTGGGGCATCGTTGAAATCACCATGGTATCCATGGGTTGCCGTAGGAATTGCACTTCACGAATGTTTGCATCTCACCTATTATTATTTGTGTGTGTGCATTGTAACCAGATGCTTGCAAAATTGTTTTGATATTAAAAAAAAATATTTTGAAGTGAATAAATTTGAATAATCATACATTTGTAAATATGGGGTAGTCATTTCAATAGTAAATCAACATGATCATTTCTAAAATAAAAGGTAAGGTGGTGCCAGAGGAAATTGCCGGTCACTTTTTCCTTGGTATTTAGGCCATACTACATGTACTCTAAATTACCTTGAGGTGGAGGATTCTCCATTCCTCCGGCCTCCTGCACTTATCTTGTCACATTTATACACCTGGGTCGAGAGCTAGACAATTTATTAAAACCTTAGAAGGTACTAGTGATGTGGTCGACATGCCTTATGTCGACATAATGTCGACGTCGGCACGTATGCCGACATGTCGACATCAAAAAATCATGTCGACAAAAAAATTTTTTTTTTTTTTTTTTAGTTTTTTCAAAAAATATTTTTGGCCAGAAAAGCAAGTTATAGGCCCAAACTGACTTGTTATTCAGGTTGAAACCAGAGAAATACTGCTACTAAAAAAAAAAAAATTGCCAATTTTTTTTTACAAAGTTGATGAACTTGTACATTTTGATTACCTTTGCTTCTATTGAACAGTCAGGACACATTGAATTAGTATGCATTGCTAGCTGTTCAATAGAAACAAAAGTAATTAAAATGTACAACTTTTTCTCAACTTTGTAAAAAAATTGGCATTTTTTTTTTTTTTGAGTAGCAGTATTTCTCTGGTTTCAACCTTGAATAACAAGTCAGTTTGGGCCTATAACTTGATTTTCTGGCCAAAATATTTTTTGAAAATTTAAAAAAAAAAAAAATTTTTTTTTTTTTTTTTTTTTTTTAGAATTTTTTTATGTCGACACACTGTCGACGTCGGTATACGAATTATATCGACATGTCGACAATAAAAAACGGTGCCTAACAAATCACTAGAAGGTACTCATCTTAGAAAATTTTGCATAACTAGTGACATAGCTAGGTGATAGGGAGGATGTGTGCCCTGAATGCCGTCTTGGGGGGGGGGGACTGAAGCAAACAATTCAGCATTGATACTGTCCAACCGGTGAAGTCAAAATTTCCATGTGCTTTGGGCACATTTCAACATAAATGGTCATTTGAAAGACCATTTTACATTGTAAGACCGGAATTCAACAAATATTTGCAATTTTGCACACTCTGTGCGTAATTGTTTCTGGAATGGGGGGGGGATGGGGTGTCATTTTGTATTCTTGCCCCGGGCGCAATTCCTAGCTACGCCTCTTGTAATTGATCAGGGTTGGCAATTTGTTTGTTTTTTTAAATCGAAAAAATTTATTTGATCGACATGGGGTGCTGTGCATGTTAGTTATAATATTGTATCAAACCTTTGCCGAGATATAAATTGTATCACATACAGACATGGAAGAAGGGGGGGGGGGTTTAAATTGTAATGAATCCAACAAAATAATATAGATGTACATAATGACATACCATTTGTACTATCAATTGAACAGTCACCATGATGAATGTTTCTTTTGTGTTCTGATATTTACATTACAATTCCCCAAGAGTACTTGTGTCATGAACCATGAATACCTAAAAATCCCAATGCTTGCAATGGTATGATTGAAATCTAATCAGTGACAAAAAATTGTTCAATCTGATGTTCATTGTACACAATATAGTCAGTAAATCATGTAACATTGATGCAAGAAAATTGCAAATCAATGTGCAAATGTAGTGGCGTTTCTTGAGTATTTTCAACAACTCAGCAAATAGGCCTATGTGTACATGTATGTGTTGGCCTACACTTTTCAGTTTTTGCATCATCACAGTTGGTTGGAATGCAACAATTAAAATCTGCACCCTTCAGTAACATACAATGTACATTGTATATCTAGGCCTATAAAATGTATGTAAATTTTGCTGGCAGCTCATGCAATTCAATTAGACTGTTCCTCAGTGCAGAAACCTTATACATGTACTCTGATCAGCTCATAATAGGCGGGACTCATAACATAGTGGATTGATACAGAATGGCGTACACACAGCTAGGCGCAGCACTTACGCGAATTGCGTTTTGCGTGAATGATGCGTGCGTAATTCCCGCCTATTAAGAGCTGATCATAGTATATACATTTTGTACCAGTAGCATCGGCAAAAGTATAGTCATCCTGCTGTCCTGCTCTTAGAATTAAAATTGCTCAATAAATAGCCAGATTTATAAATTTGGTCTAAACAGGCGAAAAGAAAGATTCGTATTATACTTTGGTCACTATGGCTGCTAACTGTGTCCTGACTGTTACAATACATACATTTGCAGAGTTGTGTATAAATTGTATAAAGTTTGAAAATAATGTTTCAGGTTTGGAATTTTTATCTAAAATAAAAGTACGTAATTTGATTTGTTTATAGGAGGTTTTGTACAGAATATGGTATTTTTACCAGTGCTATTGTGTTTGTTTGTGTACAGTGGTCCTGTCCATACCACCAGCCAGCAGCCTTGACCATGACCTGAGTGACCTGAAAGTTGAGCAGCTCTGCATAATACAGGTGTCACTGAAGCAAGAAATTTGATATTTATCATGTCAACATTGATTTCATGCAAACCCATGAAATTGGTTGTTGACATGGCAACCAGTGGCGCAGCCAGCACTTTGTAAGAGGGGGGGGGCAAGACAACTTTTAAGGGGAGACTTTGGCGAAATTGGTCATAAATGTGCTATAAAGTACAAAAAATGGTTAAAAATCTTACATGTCAGGGCGGCTAGCATTCCACAGGGTGGGGGAGGACTTCTCACAGGGGGGAAGCTTTGCCCCCTGGCTACGCCTCTGATGGAAACTGGTTTGCTCTATCTGTGTTCAGTACCAAGATCAAAATGATCACAACACAAAGTCAATTGGCTTGCTAAAGTAAATAGACGTGCAAACCATTCAAACCTGGCAAATATACATCAATAATTGAATGAGCATTGCTTATTTCAACAAAAGTTATTCAAATAGCCCCCCCCCCCCCCCAAGCATGTAGGCTTAGTGTATTCCCTGGGACGCATACCCAAGTGTGCCTCCGCACAGATCATCCATTTTTAACAAACAAACAAACATAGCTTCTCTGTTATTTACTGTATAATACTATAGTATCACTGTGACTGTGTACTCTGATTTAAACTTGTGTCTTCGATGATGGAGTTTAATAAATTCCTCTTCTCCTGCTGAGGCTACGTTTTCCCTAGCCTGTGTCTCTCATTATTATGTCATTATTACTTAGAGTAAAAATAGACTGTTCAATTTCAAACTTATGTAATCATTGAACTGTAACCTTTACAGGCTTGTAAAAGCATAACATAAGTTCTGAGTGACAATATTTTCCTAGCCCTTAGACCATGTCATCTTTGATTTTTCAGGCAACAGATTCAAAGACACAACCTGGCGTGATACACATAAAAGGCAGTATCCTAATCAAAAGAAAGGAAAAATGCTTGGGAGATATTTATATCTTTTATCACACAAGGTGCTGTGCCGATATGGTTTTCTCTGAACCTTCAGATTTTTCTCAGGAACATTTATGAATACATTACGTATATAGCCCAGTAGCCAGAGGCTTTCAAAGGGTTCAATCAAACCCCCTAAAATTGTCAGTCTCTATAAACATAATAATTAGAGGTAAGAAAAAGGGAAGAGGAGAAATCAAGGAGAAAGGGGAAAATACAATAAAAAAATGAGGAAAGAATCAATATCAGATATACCCGATATTATGGGCTCGGAGCACCTCTAAGATTCCAAATTCTGACCCAGTACACTCCACTTCTATGCAATGATTATCTGCCCCATGATACATGTAGACAAAAACAGGAGTGGAGCGGGGAAGAGATTTTCGGGAGGTCAAAGGGGGGTGAGGCAATAGATTTTTGGTGTGCATATTCATGGGTACCTTTTAAATGAAATGCTCTGTAAGGAAACGGTATGAAAATGTTCAATACACTCGCATTATATTTGCAGATTGGGTTCACAAATTTGGCACATTGCAAAGGGGGAGGGACGAGGGTTTTGGGCAGGCAGAGGGAGGGGGGAGGAAAAGATTTGCTGTCAGAGCATTTAGAAATTTGCCCACCCTGGGTACCAGGTAATTGTTGCACAAACACCTTAACTGGGAAGTCTGGCTATGACTGGTAGTGTTAGATGGGTGTCCTATTTGGTATTTCATTCATATCATGAAATTGAAGAAACCAGAATTTATAAGGGATACAAAACAATGTGAGAGAGGTTGAACATTTTAATCAAATAGGAGAGGTAGGAGAGGAAAGTTACTTACTTGAATATGTTGGTATAAATTTGTATATAAATTTAAAAGAAATTGTAGCTAGAGCTGCATATAAAATGCCAAACTGGTCTGTGGTTGCATATGACTATGACAGTCTATGAGAAAACGCTCTTTCACCATTTGATGAGATTTCCCCCCCCCCCCCACATTTACTCATAAGCATAAACATTAAGGGAACAATCCAAAAGTTTGATGAAGCCCTATAAACTAAAGTCCCCCCTCCCCTCTAACGTAAGTGTCAAATATCGAAAATTCCAACCCATATTCATTGGGCACAGGGCCGTCGCTATGGTCTATGGGGTTGTGGAAGGGTGCGACATTGCTAGGATATTGATCACATTTAAGAAACAATAATTCTATTTTATTTTGAAATATTTTTCTTCAAAAAAAATTAGGACTTGCTGGATTTTCAAATAAAAAAGAATCAAAGTGCGGTACAGCTGCTTTAAAAAATGAACTTACAAGTTACAGGTTGCGAGTACTGCACTCTATATTTATTTGAAATCATTTTGAAGCAACCACTGTAAAATGTCAATATCGTACTTCAGAAAAGACTAAAATTTTACAATTATATATAATATTAAATCCTTAAAAAAGATCAACTTTAACTAATTCTTTACAAACGGTGAGCAATTGAAATCAGGAAATTACCATACTGATGCGAGTACTCAATCTTTGAGTAAACAAAATTCCAGAAATTGAAGAAGAAAAAAATGTGTTTTTTATATATGCATGTATGCAGACTGCAGCAGAGTTATAATTGGTGTCCATGTCATACTCTATTAATGATTTCAAAATGGATACAGATCCAAAATCATTTCATACAATGTAATATATTAAAAAAATAAAAAAATTGTGTATAGCCCCCCCATGTTGACAATATTTCACAAAAAAAGAGGTGGGATTATAGGGCCTACTTGTCAGTACGTTAATTGCTGCAAGTATGTTACTGGGTATAAACCAACAAAATTTACAATTGCATCAAATAGTATTTTACAGACTACAGAGTGACTTAAAAAACAACACAATTATTTCATCCCTCTCAGGACTGCACCCCACCCATGTGTTCTTATGCCCACCCACCCATAACATGTATATTACCCCCCCCCCTTCCAAAATCTGTCCCTGACCCTCCTACTGTTTTCCGTAGTTGCTACCCCTTCCCCAAGGCGCTCTAATTATCGCACTGACTGTCTGATTCTTTGCATTGGCAAATTAAATTGTGCAGCAAGAAGCCGCGGAAATTAAAATGCAAGATTGTAGCGGGTGGGCCAATCTCTCTGAAGGAAGGAAATTAATAGGGAAGTTGTTGATCTAAACAAGCGAATGTTGCTTCCTCAAGTGTTTTCCACTAACCAATATGCATCAGAATCTATTATTTCAGCTCATGTGGGGGAGCACTGATTTTAAGTGGAAATTATCCCTGCAGTATGTTTTATTGAAAATAGTAATGTGATATGCCTGTCTAGAAATTCAACTCAAATCTGCTTGTAACTTGTTGGGTTTGATTTGCAAATGTGAAAATCTATGCATCAGATACCTGATAATTTAAAGGTCAGATTGAAAATGGGGGAAATCAAAATGATGTGTCTTGATGTAATGTTTTTATTTCATGTGTTTCTTTTTAAAGGTTAGCAACTATTTTAAACTGTTGCGATTTGGTAGTTCATAACATCTTGCCAATGGTAGTGAACTTTGGCAAAAATTGCATTGATCATTTCATAGCGAGTGTGTAGAAGAATTCAAATATCACAGATATACTTTTGTAGGTCCTGTGGTTCTTGAGTTATGTTGTAAAGGGAGCTGAAACAACAACGCTTTTTTAAAATTTATTTCTACATAACTCATTAATGGGGTACTACACCAATTGTATTTTTATCGTTTTTTGCATTTTGTGAAGAAATGAGAAAACAAAATTGGACAAAGTGGTATGCAAAATGAAGGGCAAATCTTCTCGTTCTGTGGTGGCATCGGTATCAATGTAGCTTACATACTTTTCAAGGTAGAAGGCAAAAGAGGTACATGATTGATGTACCGCTTTTTGGCTTCTACCTTGAAAAGTATGTAAGCTACATTGATACCGATGCCACCAATAGATCAAGAAGATTTGCCCCTTCATTTTGCATACCACTTTGTCCAATTTTTTTCCTTATTTTTTCAAAAAATGCAAAAAAACGCAAAAAAAATGCAATGGGTGTAGTACCCCCTTAAAACAACAATAAAGCTAGCCTATATTTTGGCTGCTTCAACCAATAGTACTGTGTTTACCCTTAGCACTACAAAAAAGGGGAATTGTACAAGTACAAACAAGAATGAAATGAGAAGGAATAATAAACAAGTTGCTGATTAATAGGTGTTTATCAAAAATATGCAAAATGTTAACAATTTGAAAAAAAAAATGGAAAAAAAGTTATATGCATAGATATTATATCAAATACTAAAAATGCATGCACAGCTCCTTTGTACATAAATGGATATACACTATACATCATATAAATGGCCAGATATTTAATGCATTAGTACATGTATTATAATGATAACGTTACTGATTTAGAAATCAAAGCAACAAAAATCTTAATTTGCATTAAAAAAAAAGAAGCTCATTGTCTGTCATAAAAACAAAATTGTTTGTCAGAAGACAGATATCACACATGGTATGCTATGGAGTTGATGTTTCTAGATGTGGACCATTAAAAGATCAACTTCAAAGAAATCACAACAAAAGGAAATCAATGACTTTGACTGATTATTTATTGATATGGCTTTTACCGGCATTGAAAAAGATGACTTTAAATAGTCTATCTATATATTGTGTGCAGTGACTCACATATAATTTCTGAAAAAAGGAAACTAAAATTTCAAAGCCTTGGCCTATAAGCTAGTGCTCATAATTAAAGAGGCGATGGCCTTCACATTTGTATAATTTGGCTTAAAAAAATGTCAATTACCATTTTCTAAATTTTAGTGAATTCATAAAATTGATGAAATACAAATACAAGTCAAATTTTTACACATGTATGTATTAAAATCAATACAAATATATGCAGTGGATCTTCTGAAGGTGAATTCATCTGTGTTGAAAGTTAGGATGATAATTATTTTGATTTAGAATTTGACAGAATTTAGCTGTACAGCCTGTGTATTGCAAAGGGGGCTCTTAGCACTGGCTTCGGAGCTGTACTCTGATACCTGTATGATGATTTTCCAACTGTAGGGGAGGGGCACTAAGTTCTCACTAACTAGGTTAATCAGGTAATTAACTAGGTAATGATAGGGATATACATGTACCAGCAATCTCTATTTTTAAATTCATTTTACAATTAATATTATAACCATTAACATAAAGTAAATCAATCAATCAATCAATTATATAGAAATGAACAATGCAAAAATAACAAAAAGTGTAATGGAATTACAAAAGGTTTTTTGTATTAACCTCCTTGTTTAGTACAATTCATCTTCTCTGGTACAATTTACATGTACACTACAAATTTATGATCATATTCATAAATACAAAATGTGTAACATGTACTTTTTGATTATATTGTTGATTTTAAATGTACAATATATGTACCAGTGCTGCATCAAAATATAATAAAATCTGTTATGTAAGCCTATGTGCATTTATGTACAATATACATAGCAAGTTGTAAGATTTCTCCATAATGCTGTCACCTGCGCACATCTTTATTCCCAATTATCTGAGGAAAGATTTTATTCAAGTTGTGTAAATCACTCATTGGAATGTAAACATACTGGATATTATACAGTGATTCACAGAGAGGTGTCAGAGATTGTTATTATATTATTAGCCTTGTAAAATTGCAAACAATATTTGAAATGGCTATTGAAAAGAGATAATAACTGAAATTTGGTGAGAATTTATTGGTGTTTACAGTGGATTGTAAATCTAAGGTTCTGGGAGTAATTTTCTAATTTATAAAAAACAACAAGATAATTGGGCCCATTGAGGAAAAGCTGATCTATAAAATAATAGTACATTGACAATACTTGCTCCTGTTGCATTTGTGCCTGTGATTGAAAAACAAGATTAGCAGATTTTAAAGGATATCAACAGAGCATGAAGTTTTTAAGAGGATTTCATATATAACATGCAGACAAATCTTTATAAAAAATAAATCAATGATACTGTGACTATTTTCTTCAATTTACAATGTTGTTGAAGGCCTATGGGAGGACCAATCAGCTCGATGGTAGAATCATGGAGAGTACCAATTTGCACATTGTATTCATGATATTGATAATAGCAGTGTACATTGTAGTGTTCATTTAGAGCTAGACATTATGGTGTGTGTTTCTCTTCTTTGCTTGGCAAACCATTATTTCATTTCAATGTACCATAATGTTTTGTTAGGCATATCATTATCTTTGTAAGGGTTATTATAACTTATTAGCTCTCTATAATTGATTTCAGTTTTCATGAAAATTCATGAGATAAAATGATACAAAATTGAAAAGCCTGTTGAAAAAACATTACTGTAGTACTTGATGTGGTTGAAGATGAGTCAAGATAAAAGTGAATAATCTCAAAATGTAGCTACTGTAGCCATCATAGCAGAAAACTTCTTGATTATATAGACACTTTCAGCAACAAGAGCTCTGGAAGAGTATCATCACAGAGGTAAGAAAAGTCGTGGAAAAGGTTGTCTGGAGCACAATATTTGTCCGTATAAATTATACATGTTGTTGCAAGTTTCGTAGAGAATTTTGTGTGTTGGATTACCCTTGTGATTTCTCTTTCGCTCTGTTGTCTTCATGTTTTCATGTGAATATTAAAGAGTACACTGGTTGACATTCCCAAATGACATGACACTGGCGCTGAAGATGCAGATATACACATTTCCACAATTTTACTAAGATTTGAATGCAATTATCATTCATTCATTCTAATTTCAACAGAATGTTGTTCTCCATTTGGGTTGTGGTTTGCTTTCCCCATAGAAAATATACAATGTACCTGTGCAATCTGGTGTTATGTTGACCCCGATACCTGTATGATGATCTATTAAAGATATCTCGCTTCGCTCGCACTATTCGAGGTGCGCACGGTTTGCAAACGGGGCTAGTTCTAAGCTAGATAAAAAAATGCCTAGATTGCCCTTCCTTGGTGATTGGTTCCAACCTGCAATTGAAACAGGAAGGGGTCTTACAGCAGTAGGGAAGACCTTATTTTGTGGAACAGATTGAGGGCAAGAGCCAAGTATTCAGTGTAACCCCGAGTGTCACCAGGAATCTGTGGTGTCACTGACCTCGCATACTCCTAGTTGTATTCATCAGCATTCTATTTGAATGAATACATCACTTTAACATATTGCATGTTTCAAATAATGTCAGAAAACAGAGTAGTGAAGCTAGAAGCAATTCAAATAGCCCCCATTTCCATTAACCTGTGACTCCTTGAGTCTGATAAAAAACATGCACAATGGTACAAACTAGGCCCCCTATAGAATACAAAATGTAGTGATCATGATGATATGGCTTTCTAATTTACTTTGATATCCCTTGATACTTGTATTGTGATGGTGAGGATATTTGGACTGATGAACCAAATACTTACTTGACCTACATGTACCCTTCTGTAATTAGCTCCCATATTGACTTTCCTAACCATGCTAACTTCTCAACTTTTCAATGCACTTTAGCATAAAATTGGGTAAAAAAAAAATTACAGGTAAAATCATCTCCAGTGTTGACTGTTGGCGCGAGGAATTTTTTTGGGGGACATTGAGGGGAAAAGTGAATTTTGGGGGGGCAAAATCAACAAATTTTATGCAAAATTACCGCATAAAAAGGTGAAATTTGTATAATTTTGGGGTTTTGCTGGGAGGCAAACAGGGGTGGGGGGGGGGAGAGTTCTGACTGGGGGCATTTCCCCCTCATGTGCCCCATGGCACCACCACTGATCATCTCTCAATATTGCATTGACATGACTATGATGGTGCTGTGTTGCAACAATTTAATTTTGATTAATGAATTTTTGTATAAATAGTCAATTCCCCTTTCTCAAATGTATATTTATTCACACTTGCAGGTATTCGGCACAGAAATGAAAATTCAACTTATTGCTGTGGGATTTGCCCCCTTTAAATGATGTACATTGGAATTTAACAGCCTAATTAATAAGACCTTACATTTTCTAAAGTCTGCTTGTTGGTAAATTACCGTACATTATTTTTCAGTGGCAGTAGGGCCTATGGTACATGTACTTTCATATTGAGCTCCGAATCCGGCTCTCTAAAAGGAAAATACAATCATTTAATTAATTAAGTATTATCACTAATTAGTAATTAGGTTTGGCGTATCTCACTCAATGGAATTATTGTGTACAACATTCCCCTTGTTTTGGACGACATAGTGGCATATCAGTGACATACACTACTATGTCGTGAATATGTGGCATACACCACTATTTTGGTATATCATGGCTGTGTGGCCAATATGGATATGAATTCAACTATTATTCGACATACTGGCGTATCACGTGTCGTATGTCAATTTTGAATGGAGAATAATTTTTCAAAAATTTGACATACTGGCGTATAAGTTTAATGACTAATTACAATTAATTGGTGAATGACAACAATGTATTTTATACATTAAATGTAACTTTAATATTTATATTTTCATATCCATTCAAGAAAAGGGGACATTTCAATCAAGGCAATGTATGACAAACGGTTAAAAGTGGCAAAAACTTCAGCTGCAATTATCTCACAATGACCATTTTCGTGATACGCCACTATGTCTTGCGAGCGACGAATTATAATTGAAGTCCTGGGAAAAACATAGTTGTATAGTTTCCTGTCCATCAAGTAGCCAAAAATATGTGGGTCGATGTTCATCATCAATATATTTTCAAAGAAAACATTGCCCTGTACACATGTTCTTGTATTAGACTGTAGGACTGTAAGGGCTGGTTTCTCAAAGCATGGCTAGTGGTCAGGCTTCCTGAGCCATTCTGCCCATTAGTCCTACATACCGGTGCTTACAATTTCACATTGTACATGTATGTTCACCTAGAAAGATAAAAAAAAATGGATCCACATTGGTAGGGCTAGCCTGCTGACTTAGGAAGCCTGACCACAAGCCAAGCTTCAAGAAATCGGACCTTAGAGTTTTACATGTATGACATAAAATTATAAAGCACTGCAATTAATTAGTGCTTAAACACATTATGTAGAACATCTATAACTGAGAAAAAAGGGTGGGGGAAATAGGCAATTATTAGGTGACTCCTCTTTCTTCTTAGAAATTGTGTAATTTAGTGTAAAACAGTTGCCTGACTTTAGTTCTGTCTATTCTTTCATGTATATCTACTTGCTGATCCTGGAAAGAAACGAACAGGAGTAAATCGTCGAGAGAATTTGGTGCAGTTTTTATGATAAATTGACAAGAAGTATACTCCATGCAGTAGATTTTGTAGTGTCCATAAAAATTATGATATCCAGAAGGTGGATAGGCTGATACTGAAAACCTCACTCTTTTTGCACATTCTCTGAGCCTATCCTTTTTGCATGAAGACTAACAGTACACTTAGTTTTATATTGAACACCAATTTCGAAATTTTGTGCAAATGTTATTATAAAATCATATTCACATCACGTATTGCCTGATGATGGTCAGTTCAACTTGGACATTGAGTTCCAGGCCATCCTCACTTGCAAAATTCAGACCTGTTAAAAATCAATACTTGAGTTATTCATTAATTATATCTGATGTGCTAGTTTGTATTCAGGATGCCTTGTTATTATCCAATATAATAAAGGCAGTGTACGATTGGTTACAGCACTCACTTCAACTGTTCAGCATCACAGCAGCTGAAGGGAGTATCCCATTATGCTTTATGTACCATAATGGAACTGAATGTGCCATAGAAAATGTACACAAAATCCCACACTTCAACTTTCAATTACTCGCTTAAATCAGGAAAGCTTAGACTTTTGTTTGAAAAAAAAGTATTGTGAATCTATCAATAGCTTTCAATACCTAAGCGGCTCTTGTTTATATTTTGTATACATTTGCTAAGGAGCATGCAGATATACTGCAATGCATGATGGGATACTCCTTTCAGCTGCTGTGGTTCAGCATGGATACAGGTAGTTGACCTGAGAAGATTCCCTCCAGTCATTATTGATTCAGGATAATTAGGGGTTTAATACCTCTAGGTGTTAATTTGTCATTAGATAGATAACGAAGGTGTCTATTTCGTAAGCCCTATAATTAGCAGGTGCAGCGATTATATCTTAATTAAGTGACACTGATTGTTTTGCTGTAATTATGTGTACTGGGTGATGAGTTCCGTGGGCAGGTCGGAGAACTCGGGAAGATGAGCATGCACATTCTAGGGATATCCAAAGAAAGACCTATAGGAGCCTAGAGCAGGGCCTAGAGAAAATGGCAAGTGACTGTATCACAGATTGAGGTACATATAAAATCAAATGCCACAGTGAATTACTAAAATACACTGGCTATTATTTTGTGTGTGCTTTCTAGTTATAATCTTAAAATTGTTAAAAAATTTGAAAACAGATTGTAGCTGAAGGCTTTGTATCTAGATACATGTAGACAGATACCTGTAAATGTGTCCCCCCACACCTTTTGGCAAAATTACCTATTTTTTGTTCTTTTCAGCCACTTTTCAACAATTTTGGTTGGGTGTCTGTCCCTCCCCCACATTTCAAGCTGGATTGGCGTTAATGGTTAATATAGCAAGGACAGATAAAGCATGCAATACCATATTTCGTCAAATAAACGCCCCAGGAGGGTGTTACATTTTCCCAGGGGGGGGGGCATTTATTCAAGGTCAATTTTAGAACGATAATTCCTGTTAAAATCATTAGGTAAACTTAAAACTCGCGCTAAAATGACGAACTATGAACTAGAAACACTGACTTCTGGTTCACTTCCGGGTTTCCAATCCAGATTTTCGCCAATTATTGACGCTATTATCGACCATGTGGGCAACACAAGATAGCATGGAAATATCTGCATTTTTGAAACATCTTGGTTGAAAAAAGTGGTGGGGATGTTTATTTGAGGGGGGCGACTATTTGACGAAATACGGTAGCATTATTTTGCTAAAAAAAGTCATTGTCAGGCAGGGCAGGATAAAATGTTTATTTCCTGGGAAGATACCCAACCAGTAGTGTAGAAGTACATACAGTAGTGTAGAAAGACATGTACAGTCTCTCTAAAAAAAACTAAACCGGTATATGTATGTATGATGCAACTGCACCAAGAAAGCTGGCTACGCCCCCTGTACCCAAATTTCACTCCAAGATAACACAGTGTTCAGGCATGGGATTTTCCAGTGGAAACACTGGAACCAGTCTTTTTTGATGTCAAAATTCCCGCAGTTTTATTTATTTTCAGCCCATTTTCAGGTGTTTTCGTCCAATTTTACACGCTTTTCCAGACTTTTTCATAAATGCGTAGTCCCATGCCTGAGTGTTCCATGAATTCTAATTGTATTTCTTACACAGGGAAGCAAAAAATGTCAAAATTCCAAAATGTCCCTACAAATCATGAAATGTCCAGGCTACAAATCCTGAAATTTCCCTGCAATAAGCTTTGCTGTAAAGTGACGGTACATCATGATTCAAATGATATAGTCGTCATACATGTACATGTAGGCTATATCTTTTGTTAATATGGCAAATATTATGCACTGTGCATTTATTTTATTTAAAATTCAGGGTTGTGAGAAAAGTGAAGTAGACCTATTTTTTTCATATTGAGAGCATACCTTTATAGCATGTAATATCTATACTAATAAAATAATAAGCGGTCTCTATCTGTCTGTCTATCTATCTGTCTGTCTATCTGTCTGTCCAGCTATGCGTTCCGCTTGGCGCTCGACGCATCGAGGCGTAAATTTCGGATATGGATAGGTGACGGAAAAGCATGTTCACCGGTGGTTTTCTAAGGGCCCCTCGAGGTCAAAGGTCATCTAGGGGGAAAATACCCCAACTGGATAGCAAAAGCAGCAGCAAGTGGATACAAAGATGTGTAATGGGCAACTCTGGACAAGTGTCATTCAGCTTTTGGCTGTTTGCCCAAATTGAAATGCACTGTAATGTCTACCCAGAATGCATTGCTGCAAAGCTACAGGTGCACTAGTCTTATAAACAATTTAACCCATGGAGAAGAAGATTAATTGTAGATCTGTTTCTTATAGATTTGCAACCTGCATGGCTATTTACATTACAAGTGTAGATGCAAATATAATTATTATCATCATATGACATTGAATTGAACAGGGGAAGTACACATTCCAACAATATTAATCATTTTGATCAAACGATGTTGCTGCTACTGCTATATAAATGTAAATACTGAAAAGATGTGTAGACTCTAAAACAGGATAGGCCTCAGTGTACAGTAGAATCTGTGTACATAATCAAACATGTACTATTGTGTGGGCGCCATCTGTTGTCAACACTTCATCTATATAATGTTATCATTATACATGTAGCATCACAATGATTATATGTAAACATGTAGGTTGGGTGATGAGGTAGCTTTGGTGAGTGGTTGGGTGGGGTTGACCAAAGATGACAAGGGAAACAGTGAAATGTGGAACACACCTGCAATTATCATACTGACTCATTCTATATTAACCTTCATGTGGGGATTCCTAACCAAAAAAATTGATTGGAAAATTTATGTGGTGTGGAATATGTTTACATTGGTAGGGCTTTTTATCAGATTGAAAACCAACATTTAATGCTCCATAGCATGCTTCGTTAGTGAGGTGGTATGGTGTTAACAAACTAGTTGATATTTGGGGATCAGTATACCAACAGGTTAGTCACTTGGTCATTTGGGATTTTAAGGGGTGGTGCAATAATTATGTGTACCCCCTTGTGTGGTGATTTACAGGGGTAAGAGAGAAGATTTTTTGGCATGCTGTGGCCATCGTATTCCAAGGCATTTGAATTGTATCAGAATATTGCATATAAGTTTCCAATATCTGTGGTGATACCCTCTATCCATATCACAGGAATTCCTCCATCATCTGAAGCTGTCCCATATGGCGACAATGTGTTGCCTCTTTTGATCTCCTTGACTATATTCTTTGAGGAAGACTTATTTTAATAATATCATAAGTATGTGTGGCATTGAAATATCTTTCCAATAAGACTTCTCATTAATTTGATAAGTTTGTATGGCTCATCCCTATCAAGCTCCGGTAAAAATAGTCCAGCCAGTAGACTATTAATATGCCATTGCACCTGTTCAGAAAGTTAGCATAAGCCTTAGGGTGATTACAGTGTATTCTATTAGTATTGAACTTCACCTATGACAGACAAACACAGGAGGGTGCAGTCAACCAAGCAGCTAGCAGTCACTGAGATTGCTGCTGTTGTTGTTGAGTTCATGGGCCTGGTGTACCTACAGTACAGTACACAGCAAACTGCCTGTATACATTTGTTTTGGTCAGAAACTTTGAATAGGGAGTTCACTCTCAATGCTTTATGGTTTAGAAAACCTTTTAAGCCTGGGCAGTGGGCATTATTCCATACATCTGAAGTCATATTCAATGTGCCAGGTTTATTCGAGCTTAATTACAGTTTTATATCTACAAATTCTATCCCTATCTTTCTTTGCTTATCAGCAATTCAGCATTGACACCCAATTCTTTAAGTCTACCCTGGTGTAGCTAGAAAGTGGAGAGTGCTTAGAGCACACTTAGCGGTGTAGATGTATGCACTCTGCATCACAATATCAATTTCAACCTAAAGGTGAATGAAACAAACAAGATGTGTTTTACCCCGGTGTTTTAGGTTGACTGACTTCAATCCTCATGATACAGCCGACTTCAAATTACAAAATAATATTGTTACACTCAATTTTGTTTGCGATACAAGTTCATTATTCTAGTTTAACTGTAAATTGTAATTTACAAAGTCATGGGTCATCACTAATTATATTCTGTGGCTCTTCTTCTTTTTCTTTTTTAGGTCAAACACTGAATAAGGATCTTCGTAGATACCTCAACATGCGATTTCAGAAGGGATCAATTGACCATGACCTACAGTCCACAATAAGAGAGAATCTTTATGTACGCACTGTCCCATGTAAGTATAGAAATTATAATTGATTCGCTTTATTCCTTTGATTAGCAACAATTCCATTTGCGGAGTACAATTTCATTGACAGGCTTGTGTGTAAGGAGTGACATGATATGGTGATGAAGGTTTGTATTAATGCGGTGGTCATTATAGGCTTTGTGTCTTTAAGCAGATGCTTTAAGGTGATATCATATGAGAAGAATTTGGGACACAAGAATTGTACATGTCCGAGCTGCATACAATTTTTAAATATTAAAATTTAAAAACTTTAACAGTTTAAAAATTTAACGGTTTAAAATCTGTTAACTAGGCCTCCATATTACTTCAATTCATTATTAGTGAGCCTCAAATTGATTTAATTACAGGTTAAACATTATACAGTTGTGTAGGTTAGAACTGTGATTATTACTTGTTGAGAGAGAAATAATAGACAAATCAATGAATGTGTGCTGAGATGTTGATGCGGCTAATGCAAGGCAGCCTCACAGCCTGTTTACAGTTTTTGAGCAAAAAAGAAACATGTAGATTTTAAACCTGAAAATAATTCATACATTGCAAAGAAAAGCCATAATTTTTGTTATTTTTATATAGCCAAATTATTAATATAAATTAGCATCCACATTCGAGAATACTAGTAAATCCTATGTGACGAGTCATGTTTAAACCCCTAAACCCGATGCAGAGCCATTGGACACTTTCAAGACACTGTGCACATTTTCTAGCTTCTTTCCTGGTTGGGTGCTAGCCCAGGGAGTTCACTCCCATTGTGGCCTGTACACCATCCGCGATAATAAAAACAGGGTAGTTTTTCGTGGGTACACGATACGTGCATATCATGTTTAGGGTGTCAAAAACATAAAAAATTGGAAAAAAGGGTAGCAAAATTGCAATTGCTAATACGCGGAAATGAAATTTGATTATCGCGGATAGTGTACAGGCCACAATGGGAGTGACCACCTCCCCGGGTGCTAGGTTCTTAAGCTTCTTTCCTGGTTGGCTACTTGGTTCTAAGAATGTATTTAGTGGATGTATTACCTCAGATATCTTTATCTTGATTTGAAAGTGAAATTTCAATGCATATGCTATACATATGTGATACACAATAACGCTAAGCAAATGCTTTAATGCCAAATGTGTAAACCTTTTGGCATTTGATGTTCATTTAAAATGTATGGGAAAATTATTTAGGCTTATTTTGCACGTCCAGTAGAAGTGTTAAAGCACATCAAGCCAGAAACTCCCCCATGTGTTGAACTCACATATAAGGCACGGAAGTAATTTTATATAATATAAAGCTTATAGTGGTGATTACATCAGTGAAGATGTGGTGAAATGTTGAAATGTTTCATCTCAGCAGTTGTTGCAGAGGAGGCTATTCCAGTTGAAATCCATACATCATCTATGGACGACATAACCTTAATCTTCTAAATTGTAGATTTCAAATGGAGTCACCCATTCAGGTAACCCTAAATTTGAAATTCACACTTCCTGATTAAGGTTGTGTCTTCCATAGGGTGTGTATGAATTTCAACTGGAACAGCCCAGTGTGTCAGTGGTGAGAAAAACTAGAGAGAAAACTTGTATACAATCTTGTCTTCATGAAATGTCAAGGCATGTTTAACCAATACATTTCATTTTGGGTAGCTTTCTCATCATAGCGTCTCAAAGAAACGAGAATAATGCCCGTTCATACACATCTTTCTCCCATCTAGTTAAACCCGACCAGGCATTATTTTGATAGCTACAATGCTCAGACCAAATGATTGTTTGAATAATACTTTTCTCAGCAGTTAGAGACTTCTTGCCAAAGGTCACCCTTTCACAAGTTCTATTTTAATCCCACCCCAAGTGTTGTCAAGAGTTATTGGCCTGTTTTTTCTCTGTCAATAATGGCGCTGTTTAAACGCACTCATTCCTATTTCAACACTTGGAGAGCACTTTTCTTCAGGAGCGTCTGCATCCCAAACAAGCCCTTTAAAAGCTCAAATAATATTTCTTGTTTTCCTTACCTACATATAACCTCAACACATTACAGTTCTTATTTTATGAAAATAGAATATTGACTCCATAAACATGATAAATGGTAAATTTCTTTTGTGGGAACCCTGTGCCAAGTCTGTGCATAGTGAAGTAGTGACAAACCATCTAGTTTGCATAAACTTTGTGAGGTTTGGACTACTATTGTTTACTCCTCAGGTGTGCAGTGCAGCAGAGAATTTTAGTCTTCCCATCATCCCATGCAACAACAGTACTCATATAATTATGTCCCTGCCTTTGCCAGTTTGCTTTATCCGTACAGTCCAACCTCTCTTTATACCCAGACATGATAGGACCCAACATTGGCCATATAAGTGAAAAATCTGAATTTAGTGAATTATGTAATTCTATATTCAACATCTCTTCCTATACCTTTGTACAGGAGCAAAGCATTGTTAATCGGTGATGAATCCACAGTCCAGCAGCGTATACGCGAATGCAACGTTACGCATACGCGTTACATGTGAGCGCGTAAAATTCATCATGCTTGGAACGTAAACTCTCTTATACCGCTATTATTAATGCTGATATCAACAGAGAAATCACTGTAAAGGTTGAGTGGCAATGATGAACGGATATTCCGAATGAAAAAAATCATGTGAATTAAAAGATCTTTAGCTTGTTTTTGTTGTTGAAAGGGATTCAATCATGTTTCACCATTATTCATCACCGATTAAGAACTCGCGTCCGGCGCATCAAACCACACAGACGACACGGACGCATTGTTGTTAATCGGTGATGAACAACTGTGAAACATGATTGAATCCCTAATTGAATGTCTGAAGTGCTAACATTGAGATAGGTTGGGCAATATAAATCAAAATTGGGTGATCATACTGAAAAATAATATTTGAGCCGGGATTTGAGCACTATTTGCCACATAGTTATGTCCCTCTAAATGCTTCAGTGCATAAAATCAAACTCTATGAGGATCCATCATATGTCCGGAAACAGAGATCCGCATAAAAGAGGTATGAATAAGGGATGGTTGGACTGTACTTTGTGTATGGTTCCAATGATGTTTCCAATGCAGTGACCACCCTATTCACCTGATCCACCCAGAATTAATCCTTCAAAAATGACTATCGGCTGAGGTTAAAATCTATATAGCGAGGCTCGGCCTTCGGCTTCGCTGCTTGGCTTCATTGAACCTCCTCCTCCTACAATAGCCAAAATTCATGCAGAAGTAGAAGCGAAGGATATTAAGGTTCTTTAAAATAGGATGTGGCGTAATCTCAAGCAAAGCTCTCTGGGAAGGCAATGTTTTCTACTGTGGGTGTGCAGTGAACCTGTACACACCTTGTGCCTGCCACACTTGTTTATGTTTGGTCTGCTTTTACAGAGTTGTTTTCAGGGCTACTCCAGAATAATTATTTGTTGTGTGCCATGTTTGGTTGTGTTTTTTGTGTGCGGGTTGTTTTCTTGCCGATTTTGGAGTGTGTTAGGTTTTTGTACAAAAATGTACCTTGTAAACTGATTTGTCCATATTTCATGTTTCCAGGGAAGCAAAAGGTGGAAAAATCAACTTTCAAGATGTTTTGTTCAAACATTTTGAATCTTTACCCGAAGCATACAATTGTTGATTCCTTCCATGTGTTATGATTTTGTTTCTTCATTGTTTGTGCTTCATGTATTTGCAAAAGTATAAAAGCTTCTTAAATGTTATTAAAGATGAGGGAAAACTAAAAAGTCAAGTGGCATGACCAACTTGAAAAGTTTGGTACAAACAACAAGTGAAAGTTTCAGTGATGCAGGTCAGTCATGCATACAGTCATTCACCCACTGTGAGGTAAGGTTGAGGGCTCTCCTGATTGGGTTTAGTCTCAGCCACTAGACCCAGGAAGCCAATCTTAAGCTGTTTTTGGATAATGGATAATGACGCTTTTTGAGCCCTAACAATAACACTGATCCTGTGGTTAGAATGTTTGCTAGAGGACCATACCAGTAAATAAAGTTGACCGGCCATGTACATTGTATGCTGTAAGACTGTCCCCACGTACATGGAGAGCATTTTGGCCAAGAGGAAGCTTATATTTTGCATCTATCATAGACAGTACATGAATCTGGTAGTAGTCCAACAATCAACAGTGCATTTAAAGGATCGTGTGGAACATAAAAGAGTCAAGCAAGTAGGACTAGACTAATGTTTGCGACAAGACCTGCAATATGAACCAACTGGATGCAAACATTATATGACTGAACCTATTGTTTAACCACATCATACCCTCACCACCAGTTGAAACTTGGTCTTTGCATGCACCTCTGTGGCTTCTTGTGTATCTTAACACCAAGATGTGGAAACTTGTAATGTGTACACAGCACATAAAAATGAGTGTCATGTTTATTGAATGACCAGTCTAATATTAACTTTGTGGTACACATTATCAACATGGCTTCTGCAGTGATGTACTATCCAGGTATGTTCTTATTGCCGAGTCTGTCGTCTTCTTGATCTGAATCAGAAACTTGGAGACACAGGGCTTTCATTTCAGAACACATTTCATAAAATCACAAAGTGGCTTTAGCCAATCTGAACTTTGTAGTAAAAGTGGTAACCTGAGTTATTCTGTCATTTACTGTATACAATTAAACTAAGTCATAATGTACGATCTTTTTTCAGAATTTACCTTTATTTTTTTCAAAACCGATTTTTTGGCATATTTGTAATACTTACACATGTTCTAACTTAAATCTATGAGCAAACTGTCAAATTCGTCCTATTTGTAGTAAAGCGGGATGATTTTCTTTTTGGTCCGACATAAAGTCATAATTTTAGATTATGACTTTATGTCGGCCACGATCGCAAACCGTAGTCTCCTACAAAACTAGCAGTTACGCTCCCTCCACATGTGGAGGAGCGTAACCAAACTGGCCGCGTAGGAGACTAACTCTGAGGCCGCACTCGCTGTCCTAATCCAAATAGTGCGAGATGTTTGAGTGATAAATGTGAAGTTTATGATGTTGTTTCTTTGCAAATTCCCAATGTTTTTAGCGTCCAAATGTATTGGGAACTTTCATAATGATTGCATATTATCATTTTAGAAGAAAAAAAGAAAAATCTAAAAATTTAAAAAGATCGTACACTAAGGCTTTAATTAGTACAAGTGTGAAGAGTGTTTGGTCACTCCTGGGGTCTGTTCAAGGAAGTGCCATTTCGTTAATTGACCTGCCATTATTTCCTCTATTGGTTTGTTGCTTGTTGGACTGTGTTTCTCCTATGTAGGCCCCTATATTGTTTGCTTAATTTGCCATAATAATACCGAGTGAACAGGTGTACTTGGTATTGAACACAAATCTCATCATAAGTAATTTGTGTTTATACTTGAGAAGTGATCAAACGTTGTATTCATTGTACATGTAGAGCTTTATTGAAATTACATTTTGTAAAGCCTAATCAAGTTGTGTGTTGGATTGGTATGAAATGCAAATGTGACACATTAATAGCTTTTTGAGTACACGGAGGAAATTAAGTTATTTGAAGTTGCTATTTTAATGAAAATGTTCTCAATAATGATTACATTGATATGTCACTTATTGTATTATCATATTATTTGTTGAATAATCACTGAGGAAGTGAGTTTTCTTAAGCATGGATCAGTAATTCAATGAGTTAGGTTATACAATACAGTCTGAGTATTAACCTATTTATGACGCTATGAAAACTGTCGATGTTTTCGTAACACATTTGTAATGTAGCTGGCAGGTAGACTGAATTCAATGAGTAGCAATATTAGTATCATAAACATTATTATATCGTATTAGCGTAGATGGCAGACATGGATTTGTACAATCAAATTTTAAATTAATTTTAATATAACTTTGAGATCATCACAGTGTGCCCTGAAGTTGGTTGCTATTATAATGCGGCTGTCAGTTGCAGCACTTGCCCCCCGGGACCCGGGGATAGCGAGGACTTAGGCGGGGATGTAATTTTGGAAACAAAATTATTTTTAAAAAAGCGCAGTGATTTATAGTGCGCTACGCACAGGCACAACGCCTAGACGTTGATCCACAAGCCTCAGTACACTTTACATGTAACAGTCCCAGCTGAGTCCCAGCGGGGCAATATTTTCTTTTACATCCCGGGCAACTCCCTGTCCCCTAACCCCGGGGCAACCGCCGGAATTATCACAAAACGTGTATGAATTCTGAGATTCAAATTATAATATCAAAGAACCTGGATTCCCCTGGTAAATGGATAGAACAGAACAGTGTTTCCCCCCGCTTTACGACCCTGCACAGTTGAGAGTATTCTTTTATAATGTCCTGGGTATATCCCCGGCCCTTTCAAGATGCATTACATCCCTGTATATGTCCCAGCAGTGCGGGGACCTAATGAGCTGTTACATCCCAGGCTAAGTCCCCGCTATTGCCGGGGTCCCGGGGCGGGGACTGCAAATGACAGGCGCATAATGCCTTTGAAAACAATTTGTATTTTCCAAGAGAAATCAATTTCGGCCCAGAAGCTCAACATGTTGTTTGAGACTTACCAGTTAGATATGGATAATTGGATGGAGGGAGAAATGTGATTGGATATCCAATTAGAAGAAACGTCATGCAATCAATGGCCAATGAACTTCAACATTGTGAAGGTGATAGAACATGATGACTTCTGGTACTGTTCAATTCAATTCAATTTTATTAAAAAATAACCTTGTGGCCCTAAGGCCAAATTGCGTATTCTTTTACATGGTATAAAACATACAAAATCAATACATGTATAATCAAATTACAACAGGAATAGAAAAACACTTTTTGATAAAATAAATAACACAATTATTGTACAAGAATCAAGCATTATGATTGCCACAACACTTGACAGCTAACTTAATTAAAATTATTCACGCTGCAAAAAAAAAAAACCCAAATTAGAAATCCTCACTCACTTGCTTACATAACTCAAGCACTAAACTTCCTACAAGAAAACGAGCAACATACATAATTGCACTCACAATCATACTCAATGCAGAAACAAATCAAGCACCTAACAAATCACTTCTAAAATATACTCACAGCTAAGCTTCCTCACATAAAAACAGAGATTCATTCCCTAACTTCCCAGCCTCCCTGGTACATGAATATATATTGCACTTTAAGAGCATGCCAAACTTTAAGAAATACACATTAAATAAGCAAATTATATCTTGAAAACAAACCTAAAAAGGTAAAATTTTATATACAACCAATATTACACAAAAGTCAAGCTATCAGGAGAAATTTAGTGAAAGCAACCAGAAAAAAAGTGCCTTTTAGTTATCATTCAAAAGATTCACAAAATAAGGCAACAGGATTTGCTGGAAACAGTTTATTTTTGAAGCTATAAATTGAGAAATATTTATACTTAAGATGTCAACTTAAGATGATACTAGTATATGTATCCTTATAAGATGTCAAATTTTGATTTGCATTTAGATGCTGTATTTATTAACTTGGTTGCAAATCTGGAATCATTTGTATTGATTTATTCTATCACCAAGATGATAGACCTAAAACTTTGAAATTTTACTAAACAGGCTATTTTTGTGGATAAGCAGTTTACAACAGCTCACTTTTTAACCAAGATGCTAATTGTGTGACCCTTAAGGGTATCCGTAGGGAGAACACTTTGTTTTACGGCCAGGTCTGGCCAGATGCATGTTTGTTCGCAGTCTACAGGTGTAACTAGGTTGTTGTATATTCTATAATTTTCCTGGTGTGTTAACTGTGATTACATCTAGACACCAGTTTATTTTTTATTTGAACGGGACCCTAATTTAATGAGAAAAACGCCGAAAAAGAGAGGCCCGGCAAAAGCCGATTTGCAGACAATTTTGTAGCTACAGACAGCTCGTATTCCATATAACAACTACGGAAACCAATCAGTGCCAGAAGTGTTGATTTATATTTCATCCACTTAGGTTTGGCTTAAGGAATCTAAAATGAGCGTTTATTATGCGTTTCGACAGTAGTTTTTTGTGGGACATGAGAGCACCTCAGACCTATCGAATTGCATTCTGAATACGAAGCATGTCTTTCTGATATCAAATAATTTTCATTTTTTGAAAATCACAATATAATACAAATTTTATGACAAATTATAAAAATTTGATATTTTTCAAATTTTTGATATATAACAGTCCTCGAAGTAAATTATATAAATCTAATGACATATTCTTAAAGTGTATGTAGCAGGGAGGAAAAGCCGACGGTCAATTGAAAATTTTGACCTTTCATATTGAAGATATGGATTTTTTTTCCCAAAAAGACCTAATTTTTTTGGTGTTTTGGGAAAAAAATCCATATCTTCAATATGAAAAGGTCAAAATTTTCAATTGATCGTCGGCTTTTCATCCCACCTACATACACTTTAAGTATAAATCACCAGATTTATAAAGTTTACTTCAAGTACTGTTAAATATCAAAAATATCAATTTTAATGATTTGCCATAAAATGTGTATTAAATTGCTAATTTCAAAAATCAAAATTATTTGATATCAGAATGACATTCTTCGTATTCAGAATGCAATTCGATATGTCTGATGTGCTCTAATGTCCCACAATAAATACTGTCCAAACGCTCATACCCCAGCTCTTAACCCACTAAAAGGTAAAACTTTAAGGCTGATCATTTTAATTATAAATGTAGTGTGTGTGTAAAAGTATATTTCTCAAAATGGAGGAGAGCGCCTATGACTATTGTCCGTTCTGTCTACATGGTCTATGATAATTATTTTCTTACCGAAATATATTCACTTAACACAGACCACGGTTGCCAAACAAATGAGGGCAAACCGCGGGTCAAATCATTGAAAAAGTCGCCAATATTTTTTTTTTTATCAACCGTTGGTTTCTATGAGATAAAAACTACCAGAAGTCGCGTAAGCCAATGTTGAGAAGTCATGCAATATTTTTCTTAACCATCAATTGGTGTCTATAGGACAGGAAATTGTCGCGAGGAAAATCTTCAAAACTCATCCTAGTGACCTAGGCCTATTACATCGCAGGTTTGGCAACCCTGCAATATATACAGTTATATAACATCGCACCGCATTGCGAGGTGAACGAACTGAATGTTGACATTGTATTCAGTATTTAAAACAAGAACTGTCTTTAACCAAACAATGCGGTTGGTATAAAACATAGCGTGTGATATCATGATATCAACTTCAAAATCTAAAAACAAAAGTAAAGAAATAATTTAGGCCGAAATAAATAAACAGCGTACAGCAGGTGCTATCTTGTCAATAATGATAAGAGGAACATGAAAAAAACCAGCAGAGAGCATGCACCCCAGTAAAGAGTTAAATAAAGCAAGGAAAAATCATAATGTGCAGAAGGCCTACTTTTCGGATGATATTCACAGAAACAAAAATAAAGAACTAAAGATCTAAAAACAAAAGTAAAGAAAATGAGGGCGAAATAAATAAACAGCGTACAGCATGTGATGACTTGTCAATAACGATAAGAGGAGCATGTACCTCAATAAAGAGTTTAAATAAAACAAGGAAAATCATAATGTGTAGAGGCCTACTTTTCGGATGATATTCACTGAAACAGAAAAAAGAAATAAGTTTAAAGAATTATATATGTTAAGATTAGATAATGAACAATCATACATAAAAATGTGACAGGTGTCTGATGATATTTATACACTTCGAGCAAAAAATAAAGAACTACTTAACACGCGACATAAATAAATAGCCATATTTTATGAACGAACTGAATGTTGACATTGCGGACCAGGATTTGAAACAAGAACTGTTTTCAAAAAGAAAACGCGGTTGGTATAAAAACATAGCGTGTGCTATCATGATATAAACTTCAAAATCTAAAAACACAAGTAAAGAAATAATTTAGGGCTAAATAAATAAACAGCGACAGCAGGTGCTATCTTGTCAATAATGATAAGAGGAACATGAAAAAACCCAGCAGAGAGCATGCACCCCAGTAAAGAGTTAAATAAAGCAAGGCAAAATCATAATGTGCAGGAGGCCTACTTTTCGGATGATATTCACAGAAACAAAAATAAAGAACTACGTTAGTACGTTTAAAAAATTATATAATTTGAAATTAAATAATGCAAAATCATACATAAAAATGTGACATGTGTCTGATGATAATTATACACTTTGACCAAAAATTAAAAAAATACTTAACACGCGACATAAATAAACAGCCATCTATCAAGAATGACAAGAGGAACATGAAAAAAAAAACCAACCTAATATATGAGAGCATGCACCCCAATAAAGAATTGCTTTAAAATAAAACAATGAAAAATCATGACATGTGAAATGTATGTTGATACACTTATAAATAATACTCAAGGGTGAAATAAAAAACACCTTATCTACCGATATTTCCACAGTTAAACATACTCAGTGATCACTTGTACTAAAACAAAAATAAAGAAATACTTCACAAATGATAAGAGGAACACATAAAAAATAAATAAGCGAGCATGTCCCAAAAAAATTAGTAAAAGATAAAATAATGATAAAACGTACAAGAAGGGCAAAATATTTGTCGTAAAAACTTATTAAATGCTCATTTGCTCTAAGATATTTAATGTTTGCAATTTACTCCTAGTTTATCATTTATTTATTATTTATCTAGGCTTATATATCTTTTATTTATTTAGCGTAAGTGACAAACTGTCAGGAGAAAGTGCTCAATTCTTTATTGAAGAGCGTTCTAGTAGTTGTACAGAAAATAACAGTTAAATGTTACATGTTTTTAGTAGTAACTGGCAGTTTCATGCTGCACACGTCCATATAGGATGGCAACAATCATCAGACTGATAAAACAAGTTCATTTTAAAACAAAAAACATTATTGATCAAGAGAATACATAAAATCAATTATTGATTACAACAAATCAGTTCTGTGCTGGAGGTGTTGCCAGGTGAAAAGTTGCTAGGTGATGCTGAATTGTTCCAGTTTGTGCTTATTTCTGTGCCTGCAATTGGAGATGAGTTCGAGCGCTTGTTAAGAGTTAAGTTTCTTTTATTTATTTATCTATTAATTTATCTATTTATCAATTTATTTCAATATCATTATTATTAAGTGCCTATTTATAATGATATTTAAATCTATCAACATTATGCTTACGTCATCCAGGAGTTATTATCCCACTTGACATCGCCATATAAACACAAATTAATAAAGAAATACCCAATGGGTGAAATAAAAAGCATGATCTATCTTTTCAAGAATGAAAAGAGGATATAAAAATATAACAGAGCATGTCCTATAAACATGATAAAGAATTATTTAAAATCGTACAAATGTGAAACATGTAATATGACATATACTTAAGGGATCTGGAATGAGCGTTTTGAGCGTTTCGACAGTATTTTTGTGGAAATGAGAGCACATCAGACATATCGAATTGCATTCTGAATACGAAGAATGTCTTTCTCATATCAAATAATTTTCATTTTTTGAAATTCACGATATAATGCAAATTTTATGACAAATTATTAAAATTTGATATTTTTCAAATTTTTGATATCTAACAGTCCTCGAAGTAAATTTTATAAATCTAATGACATATTCTTAAAGTGTATGTAGCTGGGAGGAAAAGCCGACGATCAATTGAAAATTTTGACCTTTCATATTGAAGATATGGATTTTATTTCCCAAAAAGACCTTTTTTTGGGGAATCCATATCTTCAATACGAAAAAGGTCAAAATTTTCAATTGATCGTCGGCCTTTCCTCCCAGCTACATATACTTAAAGAATGTATCATTAAATTTATAAAATTTACTTCGAGGACTGTTATATATCAAAAATATCAATTTTAATGATTTGTCATAAAATGTGTATTACATTGCTAATTTCAAAAATCAAAATTATTTGATATCAGGACATTCTTAGTATTCAGAATGCAATTCGATATGTCTGATGTGCTCTAATGTCCCACAATAAATACTGTCCAAACGTTCATACCCCAGCCCTTAACATAAAACAAAATAAAACGGTCATGATAATATGACATTAAGGGCGAACACCACTAATGAAGCGTCTTGGTTGAAATGCACGTGAAAATTAATGTCTTTCTTTGCTCAATTTGAGGCCTTTTTGGCTCTCATAGTTGCCTGATGTACCCGTTACATTTTATTAAGAAACAAGGTAGTATAGTTTCTCTCCATTGATTTTGCAATAGCGTCTCCAGGAGGGGGCTCAGAGGGGCTTTCAGATTTATGCGGCGGGGGGGGGGCTTAATGGCTAAAATCGCCAAAAGCCGCCTGATTTTACATATCCCTCTAGCGTTGGTTGTCAGTAGATTGCAGTCACTCCTCATCAAGTGTTGACAAAGACAACAGTGGTTGTTGAAACGTACACAGTAAGTGCATTTTCTTGGATCAGATACTACGAACTCTGGTTTACTAGTTTACTCTACCGATCCTGATGAATTTGTTCAATCAATAACGATATCTGGGGACCAATCACAAGCCAGATTCATTTAAAGATGCATTACATCATCATGACCAATTTTAGTTAGGCCAGAAATTGGCCTAACTCTCCATAGAATCCCGTGTTAAAAAGTTATCCGCAATCCAAAGTCAGTAGTCCACTTGGGAAACTAACAAACAGAGGAGTACGGTGACTGAAAAGATTAGATGTGAAAATCTATCAATTGTGCACAAATAATAATCAGAGTTTTAAGCTTAAATGCAATAGCCAGAAGCACAATTGGCAAGTGGAGGACGGAGAAGTCTAGCTACACCCTGGAAGGGAAAAAACAGTATTTGAAACGAGGAAATGTGCAATATGACTTAATGTAATACATTAGAAAAGGCTTAAAAGGCAACTATTAGGCCCTGTAAATTAGATTGTCTGTGTAAATTTAGCAGGATCCGACTTTTTATGACGACTTTCAAAATGTGTTACATTTCAGAAACACCAAGCTGTTTGTGAGGTGGCGTTAGCTGTATGGGTTATAGGTTGAACTTTTTACAATATTTCTGGAAAAAAATCCTGAAATCGATATATTAATTGTTACAATGGATGTCGTCATCTGACCTTCTGCTTGCAGAAAGGGGAAGTTTTGAAGAACTGAGTAGTATTCCCGGCCCCTGTCTGTACAGAAAGTCAGTGGGGTTATTTACTGGTGTGCACCCTAAAAGGCCCTTGTCATAACCAATGGTGGCGGCATGATTTTTCCCGTGCATGAGGGTTTAGGGAAAATTAAATTATATGTCTAAACTTGAGGTTGCATGTGTAAAACATGGTCTTTTTTTAACGCATGTTTGGGGTATTGAAATGATATTTTTTTGGCTTGCACAATCATGGTAAAGATCCATGTCATACATAAGAGATTATAGCCTTTATAGGACATACAATACTTGGTAGGCCTAATGATAATGCGTAAACTTTGTACCTGTTAGTAGGGATAACCCCTATTGCTACAAAAGATTGTTTTCTGGATAGAACTCATCAACAGAAGTATTTTGGTGGTTAAATGGTCAAAATCGGTCAAAAACTTTCTGAATTATGAATTTTCAAAGTTTCCCATTCTGACCGGTCATTGGAACGAAATAAAATGACAAGGTCCAAAAATAGCAATTGGGAGCAAAATTGGCATAAGCATATATTTACCTTTATATATTTCTTTATTTTAACATATATGCAAACATGAAACAAGCATATTGTGAAAGTATCAAAGGGTTTCTTATGAAATGGCACTTTACTAGTCAATGGCATAAATCATTTTTTCAAACCGAGGCATTGAAATCATGCATTTAGAGAACATTTGCCAAAAATCATCCAAGATGGCCCATATGGCACAAAATCAAAATTGCACTAAGTCCAGGTGAACTTTTTATTTCACAACCAAAAATTTCAATGTTATTGGGTTTAATATGACCAATTAGTAGGTGTATGCAAACAAAATCTTAATTGTCATTGAAGGTCATTGACTCATTCACAACAATAGAGGTTATCCACTTTACTCATCATGCTCATGTATGACTTCTAACAAAAGGTGCTGGTTAACGTAGTATTATTCATTCAAACCAATTCAATGCATGACCTCGGAGTCACCTGCATGACTTTCATGGGCTATTTTGAAACAGTTATGGTTGCACATTCAGGTACTTCTTTTGAAAGTTCTAAACAAGGTATAGCCAGCAGCAAGTTGTAGATGGTATAGGCCTAAATATAAGAAAAGCGTTTAGGGTTGAAATCAGGTGAAAAATACATCGAATGAGCACAAAACTTCGCATTTATGCTCAGAAAGGTGTCTTCTTAGCATGATTCGAAAGAAAAGGAGTATGGAAATTCCAAAGGGAAGCTGGTGATTTAATTTGTAACTCAAGATCTACTTGTTCATTTTTTTTTTCTTTTTACAGAGGGTATGATAGAGGTATTACTGGCAACTCTGCCAAATTACAGCTCAGTAGGCCACGTTTTTCACCTGAAATTATTGACATGAATATTTTGTGCCATTCTTGAGCAGTGCTGAACTCGGCCACTGGCAATTAAACGCACTGTGGCGATGGACCAATTTTGACTCGCACTTACAGGAAAATGAAATAAGTTGTGTTGCTGTAATTTGCAAGATAGTTACAAAATATAATTGGTATTCACTTCCCCAATTTTTACAGAAAAATATTGAAAAAATCAAAGAATAAGATCAATTTAGAAATGTCTGTGCAAGCAGTGCACAGTTGAGCTCCCTGCATGTCTATGGGAGCGTTCTAATCAAGTTGATGGTTCATTGGTCATCCCTACTGTTAGGGAACTGAAATCAGACTGAAAACACAAACTTCATTCGAGGCTCTGTCTCACCTGTTGCATTTACAAGGCCCTTGTTATAACCAGTGGTGGCGGATGATTTGTTTCTGGGGGGGGGAAGGGTCACACAAGGTTCTGAACAGAAACGTCACATACGGACCAACCCACACTACCGAGAACCGCGAATGCCGAGAACCGCGAAAGCCGAGAACCGCTCTAGTTTAGAGTTATGATACCTTATACGTTCCATTAACTGCCCAAACTGCCCATGCAAATCTGGATCATGGCCCTAAACATATGGCACACTGATGATGATGGTTGAATAATTAGGGCCATTTTTTATGTATTCAATTATGTAAGCAATGTAAAAAATAAGCGCCCACCCAAAATGACTTTGTTAAGCACCCTGGGCGGTTAATGGAATGAATATGTTACTTAATATCTGTAGAATGATGATTTCTGTTGCTGTACTTGAATCAGTTGCATATTTATGCATACATTATTTACCTAACTGCCGGGTTCAAATCCGCAATCCCCCGATTATGAGGAGGAGCATGTAGCGCTAGGCCACCGTGGTACCTAATGTGGGTCAGTCACTGGGACTACTTAGTTGCCAATTTTACAGTGTCTCTCCCTAAATTGATTCCCCGTAACATACATCTCTGGGTGATAATGATATTCTAACTTTGTGCACGTCTTGATTTTTATCTGTGTGTTGTAGGCACAACAAGAGGACCAAGAGATGGAGAAGTAGATGGTGTAGATTACAAATTCTTATCGGTTGATGAGTTTATGGCGCTGGAGAAAAGTGGGCATCTCTTAGAAAGTGGCATCTTTGAAGGTAAGTTTGGTTATCAGGTCTATACGCAGGTTTTTGAAGTGGACCTTCTTCTCAAAATTGTTTGAGGTGATTCTGACTTCAATATCGTAAATGATGGCACTCGCCTAAACGGGCCATAGGGCGCGCTAACTGTGAGTAACTAAATACTATCAAACGGTAATTGATGACAATTTAACAATGTAAAATATAAGCGCACACCCAAAATGACTTTGTTAGTGCCCTGGGCGGTTATTGGAATGAATACGGTAGGTGTACATGAATGTGAGTAAGTGGCTAGTTTACACTTACAGCGATTCTGAATGTGAATCTGATTGAAATGTTATTAGGTTTGTATATTTGGAACACATTAGCTTAGCTTCAGAACTCATGATCAGATGAGTCCTCAATTAAGTTGTTATCTTAAAATCATGACCTACCCTCTTTGATGTGTACTAAACAGACCAGTGAAACTGGCTGGACAGCAGTCACTGGACTTAAGCGATCAGTGGACTTTGCGACACGGTCACTATGTAGGAAGGAGCAATTACAGGACTTTAGCGATCAAAGGGTTTGTGACTTATCACCCAAGTCACCAGATTTTAGCTATCACTGGACTTTCATCTGATAAGGGCTCTCAGAAAGAGCTAGAGACTATGACACCCATCACATGAAAAGGTTTTGTGTTCATTAACATTGCAGACAGTTGTCATAATATACCGGCTTATGACACCTGTAAATTCATTTCACATGAATGAAGACCCAGTCCTCTAAGTCAGTGACTTTTGAATTAAGAGCAATAACCAGTGTACCTGTTTACATTGATAATAGAAGTGAAATCAATATCCCAATCAAATTCAATTATGCCTTTTGCTTACAGAAAAGCGGATGTAATCGCAGTGAGAATGATACATTGAAAAAAAGTAAACTTGTAGGTGAAGGTGACTGCTTCAACTCTTGTTTTATTTTAAAGCAAGTTTTAGGAGAAGCAATTAAAAAGAATAAGAGATCAATTTTCTTGTAATTTGTTGTATTTATGGGGGGAGAAGAAAGACTTGTACCTAGAACTCCCGTTCGCAAACCGTGATGCCCCTCGAATAGCGAGGGGAATATCTTACATGTAGATCATCATACAGGTATCAGATTCCAATCTGTGCTAACTTGTACCATAAATTGTATAGAAACATTCACAAGTAGATTAGTAACTATATATAAAATGACATATTTTCTTCCATTATCAGGTAACCATTACGGAACTCCAAAGCCCCCACAGTATCCCCCAAACCAAGGCCCTCACCCTCACCACAATGAGGATAATGACGACAATACAAGCAAGAGATCCAATGACCACCGACCCGGTGGCAGACCGTCAGCACCAGGGAAGAGAGCCAGGAATAAATCCACCATCACTGCCACAACATTGAATGCTTCTCCACTAGATGAGGAAGAGCAGAGGAGGAGGGAGCAGATTGAGAGGCTGGAAGAGGAACTGGGAGAGCTTCCTGGTAATTGGGAAATTGCCTTTACTGAACAGAGTGATATGTATTTTATTGAGTGAGTATCGAGTAGAGTAACATCTAAATTTGAGAGATAGAAATAATTGGGTCATAAAATTACAATGTACCAATATACCATATCAATACTAGTAGTTGGAACGAGTGACAGAAAAATTATTGGTGATCAAACGCCAGAAGCGATTGTGCAACACTGACGATGTCAGTAGAAAGTTGCCTTGAAGTCAACTGGTTGTGATTAGATGCTAAGGGCACTAATGGTAGTGACTTCTGATTGATATATTGGCAATCACTTTACCCATCAAGCAATGGATGTCGATGCAGAAAAAAATCCTTAAAAAATGCTACGCTCATTGCGTGTGCCTAGATTGATAATATGGGCATTATGAGTTTATACTTTTAGCTACCGTACATGATAATATCTCAATAATGCATGACATATTCCTTCCAATATTTCATTAATTGAACCATGCTTTATTTTTGCAAATATCTTCGAGCCCACCTGACTTGAACAGTACAATGTATTTATACATAGTACTCCTAGCTATATTAATTAATTAGTGCATGAATTCTCATGTATGCACTACTGTGCAGAAGTGGGTCAAACCAAAATGAGCTATTCAGTTGAAATCCATACACCCCCCCTATGGAAGACATGACCTTAATCTCCCACACAGGGAGTGTAGTCATCAAATGGAGTCACCCATTCAGGTTACCCCATTTGAAATTCACATACCCTGTGTGGGAGATTAAGTTCATGTCTTCCATAGGGGGTGTATGGATTTTATTTGGAATAGCCCAGTATTCCCTGGATATAATCAAAGAAAACAAAGATGTTCATGTAGAGATGAATAGCTGGTAATTAGGTAGAATGAAAAGTAAAATAAGCAAAGAATGGCTTTCTGGCGGGGTACAGGTAGATAAGATTCAGGCATCATTAGAATCACTATTGTTGATGGATGGGGTTTGCTGGTTCAATCATTGCGATTCCATTAACCACCTGACCTCCATAAGAGGCAACTTTAATTCCTGATTAATTGTAGCCTTCCTATCTCGTTCTTTAAAAATACGAAATGCACATAGTATGTAATGGAAAAGTTGAAGTGAAATGGCTCCCGATGGCTCCCCTGTAGTGGAGCACGTTTTGCACTCTCTAGTTGTCAGCACTTATCATCTTAATAGTTCATTCCTTAGGGTTACTACATTGGCGCATTATTTTTTTTAATATGGGGGAGGGATCAAATTTCAAGTTGAACATACTTTGTGTGCTAGAAGAGGGTGCCAGCCAATATTGGTTGGCAGGTCATTCAAGATATATTAGATGTTGAGAGAACAGCTTGGTTCTTCTTATATTGACTAGGTGTTATATATGGATTGAATTATATGGTTGCAGCGATTTAAAAAATAACACAACAATGTTTTGTTCTTGTATTCGTAGTCACGAGTCCGCTGCCACGCAGTGGTTAGATCCTAGGCTGGAGAGTAAGCAGAAACAGGAATTGTTGGAATGTGAAGATGATGGTAAGTCCAAATAAAAATAAATTGTAATATCAAATGTTATCTTAATTCTGAACTACAATTATAGCTCTACATTCAGAATTAGTTATGATGTTATGCATGTATTTTTCTGTGATCAGTTGTTGACACTATGGATCACGATGGCCTCATCTCAACGGCATAGTTCAATAACCTCAATTAAACACTGATAGTGCAAAATTTGACCTCAAATTGCAGAGTATGAGTTTTTGTACCCAAATTTTCAAAGGTCATTCAATGCATGTACAAATGTATTGGGGTTAAAGAACTGTGCCCTGATAGATGAGCATGTTGTGGATCCTAGTGTGACCTGCAAGTTTTGTTTTGTGTTTAGAAGGAAAGGTGTTTTTGAGAGATGTTGGCAAGGAAAATGAAAAAGTTGTCAGATAATATACTATAATTGCCATGTACCTGTGTTCTGACATTCACAAAAATGCACCACATTAAATTGTCATGCTTGATGTGATAATAACAGGTAAATTGTATGCATCGGTAATGTCACGGTTGACAATTGCAGTCGGTATTATTTCACTGAAATTATCTTAATTAAATCTTCAGCTGTACCAAGCAACCCAAATTTACATTAATAGAGCAGATATAAATGAAGACCTGCGTATCTATTGTATGATTAGAATAGGGTTTTGTAAATATTTGGATGAGTTGGAAAAATTGATTGATTATTGTCAGTTTGCCAATTAGTTACATATCAATATTTTGCACTGTGAACATTATTAGAATCAGGAGCGAGTTGTAGTACCAATTTGATTCTAATATTATATAGAAATTTGTTGTAAGGATAATAAATAATTCTAATCATTTGAATAATTTTCAAACATGAAATGACAAGGCCCGTTACATTCATTGTATTTAACCGGAGTATTTATAATAGATGATGTACACTAATGTAAAATGTCAGAAAAAGTGTGGTTTGTAGAATATAAGATGGAAATCAAATACTCTGCCTAAGAGTAATCTAATATTACCGGTTTGTGTGTCTTATTAGCAGAATTAAGGGGGTACTACACCCCTGTCCAATTTTATGCCTATTTTCGCATTTTTCTCAAAAATTATAGTGCAATGGGGACAAGTAAGATATGTATGTTATAGGGGCAAGGACTACAACTACTGCACTGGAATTTTATTTCAGCACAGACAACAGTTGTGGAGTTACAGTCAAAAATGAGGGAAACCAATATTTGATCAATAAATCAATAACTACTTGCTTTGAGTTGCTGAATTTTCAGTACAGTAGTTGTAGTCCTTGCCCTATAATATACATATCTTACTTGTCACCAATGTGCTATGATTTTTTAGAAAAATGCAAAAATAGGCACAAAATTAACCAGGGGTGTAGTACCCCCTTAATGTTGATTATCATGATAACTGACATTTTTTGCTCATTTACTGACATTCTTGTTTTGATAGAATTGCCTTATGGATGGGAAAAGATTGAAGATCCTCAGTATGGAACATACTACATTGAGTGAGTACTGACTTGTTATTGAATGCAAGATCAAATATAGATATAATATGGTGAATATTATTTGCCTACATCCAAGAAGTCTAAGTCAACAGGCATAGCAATTGAAGCAAGCATGCCTCAGACATTGAATTGTGCACGGTGTTGGTTATTTAAGGTTGCCAACAATTTTGCGGATGTGACACTTAAAATGTGGAATGCATCAACAAAAATCCACCCAAAATTTAACTTGTCAGAATCAATTGTAGGGGATATTTTGAGACAAAATTGGTCTAAAATTGTATTATTTTTGTGGCTTTTATAAAAAATCATCACAAACTTCATGAAATTTCAAAGGGGCTAAATTGAATGTTTTTCCGTTCAAGCTCCAAAACGCAAAATTACTGGGGCTATTTTCAAGTCACAGGATGATAGTTCAAAGTCACCCAATTGGGCTACCAAATCGCAGATGTGGCAACCCTGTGGTAATGTTGTATTTTACTGCTGGTAGTCTATTCAATATCACTACTTAATGATCATAATATGAGGCTTGCATGTTATCTTTCGATTAAGCTATACTTGAATGCATCAGCAGTGAAACTGTTATTCTTAACCTGAATAAAACTCCCTTTTCATAAAACATGGTGTGGTTATATCTTCTTTTATAGTAGGGACTTATAATAGAACAATATGTATTGAATATGCAATTTTTTTTACGAAACACAAAAACCTTGTAAAGGGGGTATTCATGGGTTTTGTCATTCAATTTGTATTTATTTATTTTTTACTTTATTTTTTAATTTTTTTGACTTTTTTAAACTGGCGAAAGTTTTGTTCGAGCTCAGATCCAGCATTGTAAGTCAAGAACCGACCTTCTGGCGAGTGCTGAGATTTTTTAACTTCATGGTGCTGCTGGAGTGCAAATGTACATCTTTCTTTAATGATTTGATACAATATATAACTCTTCATGTTGTACATTGCTTATAATAGTAACAAATAATAGCTCACCAACCACCTGTTTACCTAAGAGCTAATAAATGAAAGTCACATCTATCTTTACAGTCACATCAATCGTAAAACTCAGTATGAGAACCCAGTGGTACTGGCCAAAGCAGCTGCAACACAAAGTGCCTCATCATTACCTCGTCATGGCAGGAAACCACCTCCGCCACCAATAAGAGCGCATAGTGAATCCGATCTACCTAAACATGGGAATGGGTCGCCTTCGGTAGCGGTCACCACCACCTCTGGTAAGTTCCAGTAGAAGTGACGTTTTGTCCTGGATGATTTATGTGCAGTTGAATAGGCTCAATAGAGGGAAGAAACATTTTTGAAGGAAAATGTTGCTACATTAAGCTAGGATTACTTACCCCAAAGTCATGTTGACAAGAGAAGGCAAAAGGTTCAGTTAAAACAAGAATGGTGTTGTCAAATTAATAAGTAAAAATATGGTGGTGCTGAGGAATGATTCAAGAATTTGTTGAAAGGTTGGATCATGCAAACGAGGAGAACAAGATCGGTTTTTGGATTTCTCGTTTTAGAGAGAATTGGAAGAAGAATGCAAAAAAACCTATTTGCTGGATTCTACTTATAATTGTTATACTTAAAGGCCTATTCAGTGATTTGCTCATCCGGACGATCATAAAAATCATCAAAATTCAGATTTTGGTACCTTCGTCATTGTCATAGATGTGCTAACATAGCCTGCGAGTGGTTCAGCCGAAAGCTGTGTATTTAAGACAAAATAAGACATTTTACACGAATCTGTAATTTAGATACTGACAGTATCTAAATTAGCTACATGTATTTGAATGAGGCTTCAACTTGGTCAGTACTGCTGTTTTCTTTGTTTTTTGTCAAATTTGTCATTTCAAAAATACCAAATGACAATTTGAATGACTTATCCTTCACTTTTAAGCAATTTGTAAACAATTATATTTTTTTTACACTTGGGCTGGGATCACTGAACAACTTTAATGTCAATTATTTAGTCATGGAAGTATCAGAACTTTCACTAATTTGTGAAAAAGTTCACTTATCCTTGGTGAGAAAAGGTCATAGAATTTTGTAAATTTTCCATGGAAAAGTCATGGAATTTAACTTCTCAGAAGTTGCTCGAATCCTGTTGAACAATGACGAGAAATTAGATAATGTTTTTTGTTTCAGCTTTAAACTGCCATTCATGCATGCCTATCAGGCATCTGAAAGTAATCAAATTGCAATGCAAGCATTATCCGGGGCACATTGTCTTTTCAATGAACAAATAGAGTTATTGTCTATCATAACTTGATGCAAGCAAGTACTCTTACCTTTGTTCCCATTATGATGCACCGTGTGCTCAAATCAGTACATTTATAAGTCATATACACTGAAAACTTGAAATATGCAGGGCATTGACATAAATTTTTTACACAGACAACCAGACATGGCCTGGTGTAGGAAAGAACTTGCTGCTAGCAGAAAAGTGTGATATTCATGTATTTGTTAAATTATAAATTATCAGGGAATAGGCCACACAGAGCTAAGGGGAAGGATAGTCAACCAAGGTGTTATCCATCGTATATTGAATGCAAATTGTTTGGTGGGTACAAAAAAGGTGTATGTATGCAATGGCTACCTTTTGTTGTATTCTAAAATTTTAGACTGAATGCAAATTGATCACATAAATCAATAGTTGTTAGCTGCAGACTGAGATAGCTTGTAAGAAGTAATAATTGGATGAGTAAGGGAGGAATAGAAAAAGTGCTGAATCTAGAAAGCTTCCTCCTGGAAAATGTTGGCATTTGGAGGAAATTTTGACAGTACACTACAAAATTCCTATTGTAGGTGCCTGCACAGGTACACTGTTGTCAAGGTACCTGACTGGTACACACAGAGTACCTACACGGTAACAATGATGCTTCTGCACAGGACCCACCAGCAGCGGTACTGCCCAGGTACTACACAGTACCTGACCTGTGCAGGGGCCACAATAGGAATCTGGTAGTGTAAATACAAAATCGTAAGAAGTGGTTTTTTTTTTAAATAACACTTTACTTCCCAGGAAATTAAACATTTTTCCAGACCTGTCCTGTGACTGAGTTGTCCCAGGTAACATTCTCAAGAACCACTTCCTGTACAGACTAGACATGGTCATAGTAATGCAAAGTTTAATTGACAAATACCAGCTATTGGACGATGTGACTATTCTTCACTCACATAGCAAGACATTGTGTTTGTAGTATGTAATTGAAAAAGTGTTACAAGTGAGGTTAAAACCTGTCTGTTGCCAGCTCTAGCCAATTTAAATGGTGTAACATGATTCGGTATTTGTTTTGATCTTCAACACCTCGAGGATGGGATGTACTCTTAAACTTTATTGGAACATATTGAACAATGATTAAGTCAACTTCCAGAGTGACACAAGTGCACTAGATTGCAAGTTGGCAATTTTTGTGTCTGCTGCAAAGCTGATTATGCCTTACATCTGCTCACTTTAAGGAGTAAATCAAGAACAACGCTCTATATTTAAACTTGGAAAACGGAAAACTAGATTAGACCTGCAATGAAGAAGGGTATTTTTTTAACAATTGGTAGAAGTAAGCTCCGTTGTAGAATGAACTTCCAGTATTATAAAATCATTTCTTGTACATAATGAAAATACCAAGGAGGTGTACACTAGGTGTTTATAAGTTAATTAATCAATTTGAATAAAATCATTGAGTGTATCACATAGTGATGCATGTCACATTTCAACTTTATGAAAAAGTTGAGTAGGTGAATTTTATTGGTCACTCATAGATTATAACTTGCCATCAGTGTTCAGCAATTCATATGTCTTTTAAAGTAGGCCTTTGGAAGTTATCTTCAAAATGTAAAACTGTTGTAAAATCATCTCACATATGTAATAATAGATTGCCAAAGTGATAACTATTTTTCATGAAATCTTAGCATCCATTCTTATGGATTTTACCTGATTGTAATATCCATCAATTTGTGATACACCCAACAAAGTGGTTTAGAAAAAATCTTTGTTGCACAATATCGCTTTAACATTGTGACAAAACTATAAGGTGCCATGATCTCAACATGTCAATTAATGGTTAAAACCCCAGACCTCTTTCACTCATATCTGTGAAGTACAAAGTGCATAAAAAGCACTTTAGAACACACATGGGAATGTGTATTTTCTGTCTAACTAAAACCCCTTGTGATTTACTTTGATGTCCACAGATGAAGAATGGAAAGCAATGTTTACCAAGCACCCGGAGGAGTTAAAAGGAGAGAAAATAGTGACCACTATTTGCAAAAGCACTGTAGGTTTTGGCTTCACTATCGTAGGAGGTGATGACCCAGAAGAGTTTCTACAGATAAAGAGTGTGGTTCCTAATGGACCTGCATATAGTGATGGCATACTAAAAACAGGTAAAGTAGAAACGTCTTATGTAAATGACAGTTTTCCAACCTGTTTTCAGTCTTCTTTACTCATGGAGAAAAAGCACATACATATAGCCTACATTTAGACACATTCTTGGTGAAAATTTGTGGATGATTAACAGGAATGCAAGTAGGGACAGTGTGTATTAGGCTATTACAGTTTAAATACATATACCATAATTTGGAAGACATGGCCTTAATCTTCCACACAGGGAGTGTGAATTTCAAAGGGGGCTACATGCATGGGTGATTCCATTTGAAATTTACACCCCATGTGTGTGGAATTAAGGTCATGTCTTCCTTCGGGGGTGTATGGATTTCAACTGGAATAGCCCATTAGTATATCTATAAATCAACTTACCGTTAATGCTTTCTGACATTTGTACTTGAAAGTAGAACACATGTAAAATCTGCAGGTGAACATGGGTCTTTGCATGTTCTCATTTTCATGCCCGTTTGGCAGCATTACCCACGCGTGCACCGCACACACGCCTACATCTTGAATGGTGTGTAAACTGTGTTAATGCTTTTATGATGGTTGGCCTGAAAAGGAAGTGTTGGACTGCTCAATTTCCAATATGATTGATTGATTACTTACTGTCTTGAAGGGTTGTTCTGGTCTAGCAATGATTAACATTATGACTGCCTGAATAATATGTCATTGCATCTGTAAATTGCTTGCTTGTGACATTTGAGGTGCAAAGTCCTGAATGAAGCATATTGATAAAAATGACAATGAAATGCCATATCCGACCTAATTATTGCTCTGGGCACTTACGTCAGTCATTTCCGGTAGAGGGACTTTTTTGAAATGAAACATACAAATGGGAATTTACATGCATGAACATTCAACATACAGTGTATGCTGTGTATCTGAAGTCAAAATCATCATAATCCTAAATTGCCGGTTCAGAAGATGATTTTATTCAAGACATTTGATGGAATACTAGTTATACAAGTCATGTGCATTGAAAATGGGTGCTTAAACAATTATCACTCCAAATATTCTGCATGGGGAACTTATTAGGGGAGAGCAGGGCTGCTAATGAGGCAGAACAGTGTACTGTGCGCGTACAGATATTTTCGCGTACAGATATTTTCGCGGTTTCAAGTATTCACTGACAATTTCGCGAGATGTTAAATTTGCGGTTGTTGGCAACTTATAATAAAATACATAAACATATTCGCGGGTACATATTAATCCGCGAAATTCGCGAAAATAAAACCACTGCGAAAATGTCAGCGTATACAGTATGTTATAACTGTTTTAAAAGTTTTCATTTTGTCTTTTATTTTTCAGGTGATGTATTAGTTCATGTGAATGAAACACTTGTCCTAGGCTACACGCATCATGAAGTAGTCGCCATGTTTCAAACTATCAAACCAGGTCAGAAAGTCAGACTCGAGGTTTGTCGGGGCTATCCATTGCCTTTTGACCCCGACGACCCCAATACAAACATTGTTACATCATATGCCAACCTTTCCTTGCCTGCGATGCCTGCATCACCCGGATCAGCATCCATCAAATCAACACAATCATATCCAGAAAGACTGTCCAATCATGTTAGTCCGATGCCGCACTCGGCGTCAAACGACTTGGAGACAGCTTCGAGAAGCAGCCATCACAGTGGGGACCATGATAGGCATGCAACAAACCATGTCAAATCTATGCCCGAATTGACTCCTCAATCATCACGAGATAGTGATTATAAAGTGCCTGTGTTAGGTGTGAATTTAAAGCCTGGATTTGGACTGCCTAATGATAGAGGGAGTATCTCCAGTGATCAGACCAGTGATTCACAGACTAGTAACCAATCTGAGATGCATGCTATTACATTTGTGAAAGGAACTCAAGGATTTGGATTTACAGTGGCTGATAGTCCATATGGCCAAAAGGTATGTACCAGAGAATCGTACCTGTCACCTAGCACTACTTTCAGGCTTGTTTGTTGCGTTAGTACACTATCCAGAGAGCTCACGCTACGCGCACTCGTTAAGTGTGCGACTGCCGCAGACTGCTGCTACCTGTCACCTCTTTGTGTTTCAGATCTTCAAAGGTATCATGGTTGGAAATTAAATTGTTGTTTGTATTTTTCAAGCTCATCTTAAAATTCTGATTGCTGTAAAAAATGGTTGAATTTCAACTTCTCAGTTCCCTTTTTAAGGGAAAAAATTTTATAATATTGATTGGTTTCTAATTACCTAAAAGATGGAATTGCAAAACAACATTGATTGGGAATTGAGTAAAAGTAATTTATTAATATATATTCCAGTTCAGATTAAGAATGATTGCAACTTAATCAAATATATGTAGATCATATCCTTAATATAATTATAAAGCAATCTGTGTCACATTTCAATTACCTGTAATTTCAACTATAGTTCAACCACTTTTATACAATTGTCTGTTATCCATCTAGTAAAGTTCTAAAATAAACATGCTTTCAAGAGCCTTTTTCCTATTTATATGCTTTAAAACAGTGGAAAGCCAAGTCTCTATTGTGTCCAGTACTGTGTAGAATTTAGATCTAAATAGTATTTTTTTCTTATTCTTGTTATCAATATTCAGAACTTGCCTGAGGTCGCAAGTTTAGCACCTTGAATAATTAATACAAAATCATAGATTCATTAACTGTTGTTTGTATCTTCTAAGCTCGTCTTAAAATTCTGATTGCTGTAAAAAGTGGTTGCATCCCTTATCCAGATTTTTCACTTAGTCCCATCATGGCTGAATGCACGTATCTGAATAAAGCAACTTTTGGAAAAGATAAAAAACTAACATTGTTGATGTTTTATTGCAGGTAAAGCAGATACTTGCCCCGCAGCGATGCAAGACATTGCGTGAAGGAGACATACTAATGGAGATAAACAAGGAATACATACGAGATATGCCTCATAATGCTGTAGTACAGAGGTTGAAAGAGTGCCCTCAGGGTCAGGAGACAATAATTGTGGTGCAACGAGGAGGTATGTTGCTATATTTTTCTATTTAAGTGTCTTCAATTGAATATACACTAACTGTAGATGACATTGTAGAGTCTTATTTAATGGTTGTTTTTTTCGGAGCTATTTCATTATTCTCAATTTGCTGATGTTTGAAAATGGAGACTATTTTATTTGGCAACTTGTGTGTAAAATTGAAAACAAACAATAGAAAAATACAGAATCTTTTAAATTTGAACATAATAAGGTTAATTTGCCACTTGACAACAATTGGATTTGTCCCCATATTGGTTTCAATCCCAGGTTGCTGTAGTCTGTATAACAGACCATGTAACTAGAATTTTATTATTCATAGCTAGAGAAAAAGACTGGGCCTCAGATACTGGCATAAACCATAGTACCCTAATCAGGGTTCGAATTCGGCTGTATCGCATAGCAGTTTGCTCCTTATTTTGAAGTAACTGCTACCCAATTTTGTATTTGTATAGCACTATTTTATAGCACTTTTTATAGTGCTTTAGTATATGGAAGTATCCTGATTATGATGAATTAGCCAAAAACTGCTACGCAAAATTTTTTAACAAATTCGAACCATGACCCCAATGCCTGCAGCAATCATCCAACTGCTTTTCAGCCTTTGGCGGCATCCAGAGAAGATATCTTGCACTTCCCATAATGCATTTCTTCCATTTTAGTTTTCTCTACCAATTTGCTATCTAGTGCAACATGGGTTGATAGTGACAGAAAGTACTTCAATGAACAGAGCACATCCAGATCTTGCAAAATATGTTTATTTCATGACTATTGACTCATGCTTAGCCAGTCTATTCTCAACAGGAATCATCAAGGGAACATCAGGGAAAGGGTACAATTTACAAAGCAATAAGAGTGCCCTTCAGTGCCCTTCACTATAATAAGGTGATGCATCATGTTGCAAAGGATTCTGGGATAACTTCTCTGGGCATTCATGATTTGTATTCTCTTGTGAGGGGTCTTTGACAAACACTAAAATTGCTGTCAAGTGGAAGTTTAAATTTATTTTGAAGTTACTGAAGTTGAAAACCCTGCTTTTAAAACCAAACCTTTTATACAACATAGATTTTTATCAGAAAAAGATTTTAAGTACTTAGGTCACATTCTCCCGGTAGCGTTTTGTGCAATTTGTTTATTTTTGTTATGTTTGTATAAGTTTGTGTTAAGTTATATTTATTCATTTCAATGTATTTTTTCAACACAATTTCTTGAAATGACTGTAGGTGCATGATACAATTGTAGCCCATGATGTTTTTCACCTCACAGAGAGGCCTATCACCATCCCACATATACTTATTCCGATTGTTTTTTGTTAGATGGCTCCGAGGGTTTGGGATTCTTGAAGCAAAAATATCACACACAAATCTGGAGAGTGCTAAAAATGCTTGTATTAGCTTGAATTAGTGACAAATTTAAGAAGTATTGGTAAATCTACTGTATTTTTTATTACTACATTACTATAAGTGATATTTATAAGATAATTATATTTTGTTTATTGTCTGTAAAATTATTTGGTTGTCCTTTGATTTTTTTTTGTGAACTGACAAAATACACTAAAGTGAATCTGAAATGTTAGGCCATAGAGGGCAGCAGCATGTACCTTGGAGCTAGTAGTATAATGTAGATGTTACTTTCAGTATCAAGAGAATGAAGTCAGCTAATATCTACTTTGATTGGAAATTACAGCATACATCATATGAATTTGTGCAATTATGACTGCTTGACCTACTATGAGAAATGTTGTTGCTAATGTCCTACATAAATGAGAAACAATGCTGTCTTTTGTTTATGTCAATAATTTGTCGACCGGTATTATTTTGCTCATCCTCTGGTCATGAACGTATTCAGTCAGTGATAAAATACATGAGTACAGCGTAAATAAATATTTATGCTTTGTTTTGAAAGTATGTGAGACAAAATAGTATCTTATCAATAAGTTCTTACATTTCCAATGTCAGTTAATTAGGGATTCAATCATGCGTCCTCGTCGTCTGTGTGGTTTACGTCTGCGTGGTAAACCATGCAGACGCACCGGACGCGAGTTGTTAATCGGTGATGAACAACGGTGAAACATGATTGAATCCCTTTCAAGAACGAAAGCAAGCTAAAGTCTAATTCACATGATTCTTTCATTCGGAATATCCGTTTGTCATTGCCACTATTGATATCAGCAATAAAACTAAAGATTAAAACGGTAATGTTTAGCTTTAATAACATATTAAGAAAGTGTTTACGCATAAGTTCCAGGCATGACAAATTTTATGCGCTCACGCGTAACACGTACGCGTAACCTTGATTGGATCCTTTATTACTATCTTATTCCTACTTACAATGGGTGAGTTTACACTGGAGCTTAGATCCACATTAAGGCGAATCATTGTATACTTTCATGATCTACAGCAAGTAATCTATAGTTTTTCCATCTATATTGCACTTACCCATTTCTTGCATCTGTCAAAGGGGACATCCTCGTGAAATCCCTGTCGGTTTATACAGGTCCTTTCAGTTCCAGCCAATTTTCTCCACATAGAAATACCAATTTGCCTTTCTTTTGTAATTAAAGAGAGTGGCACCAGGAATTTGGGGGGGTTGCAAAGTGAATATCAGGGGCAAAATCAACCAATTTTGCACAAAATTACTGCAAAAAGTGGAAATTTGTGATTTTGGGGTTTTTGCCTCAAAAGGGGGGAGGGCAAGAACCCACACGCCACCACTGGCAATGGTGTCTACACGCACAAGTCCACTTTGATCCACATGGATGCGGATCTCACCTCCAGTGTGAAGTCCGCCATTACTATACCCTTGGTACCTCCCTGGTACAACCAAAATGCTATATTATTGGGTTAAGCTCTGTGAAAGATAACATTAGTGATTGATTACTTCCATCACTTCATTGTTGATGCTCTTGTTTACTTGCTTTGTATCTCTGGTTTCTTAATAACAAATGTTGCTTGGGGTTTTTATTGTACTTTAAATATTAAGTTCTTAAGGGGATTTAATTAAGGACACGCTTTAATTAAGATACCAAATTCATACTTCAATGTACATTGTGATTGTTAAACTTCTTCTGTAGGCTAGAAAGAAGTTGAGTATTATGTCATTTAACTAGCTAGGGACTTTTACAGCCTTTATTGCTAACTGGGAGCCTGCTCCTTTTGCATCTGAGTAATGAGCAATGAGAAACTGAATAAAGAAAACATAAATTGGGCTGCCTGAAAACATTTTCTAATTTGTGGCAGGTCATTAAGTATCCACAACATGAGTGGGCAAACTGTTTAAATTATAAGGTAACACTATCTAGCGGACCCTGATACCCTAATCCCTTCTCTCTGCACTCTTCGGTCCCATTGTCTAAGTTACAATGGCGCATTATAAAGCAGTACTTATGCCTGTTAATTCATCTTTGCAATTAAAATCCTGTCATCATGCAGATGATTCTGATACCCAAATCCCCTTTCTTCTGAGTATTAATTAATGTGTGAGGCCTAAATCCTACCCCATGGCGATGGCACCAACAGAGATGGATCTAAGCAGGAGCGCACCCAACCTTCTGACCCCTCCCCCCTCAATACTAACAGTGTAAAAATGGTCCATGAAAAGGTGGCAGCAAAACAATCAAGTGTGCCCCATACTCAAATTCCTGGATCCACCACTACCCCCTCCCCATGGCAGACCAGTTTTCCAAGCTAGTGGCCCAATTTTGTGAATTTACCAGCACAGTAATGGCGTAGTGCAGTGAGGCTGTAAATGAGTAAATAAATAGATTTAAACACACTGTCTTCCTGTGTGATGATGTTATCATGTGTAATATTGACTCTAAACCACTCCATGGAAAACATAAACTGATTATATCATTATCAATGGTCTTGAAGAGATGACTGTTTGTATTTCCTACTCAAGAAGATGATAGATAATCATGTTTGTAATGTTAGTCTTTACAAGTGTTAAATTGTTTTGAATTACATGATAATTTGATCAAATTTGAATAACTATCTTCCTTTTAATGGTAAATCCTGAAATCACAATGTAAATTTGGCTTAAATTTCCAGCTAATTTGGTGTTCAAGAAGTATGTTTGAAATTGAAATTTTAATGCTTGTTTTTGCTGAACCATGAAATGGTATCAGCCTATATTAGTGTATGTTACTTACTTACCAACCTTTTGGTCTGAAATGGACATATCTTTAAATGCCACGAAGGTATGAACCCCCGAGTGATGTCAAATGAAAGAGGAAGGCGTAAAGAATATAATAAAAATATTTCCTAATGTCAGAGGTCATCCATGGGGTCACAGGGGTCAAAAAAGGTCATTTTAACCGAAAATGCTCCGATTGAGCTGAAATTTATATGCAATGATCCTTTTGACATTCTAAACATGTTTAAAATATTTTAATATTCATAAAAGGGGTCATAAAGGGGTCAAAGGTCAAGTTTCCAAAAATGCTCCGATTGAGCTGAAATTTATATGCAATGATCCTTTGACATTCTAAACATGTTTAAAATATTTTAATATTCATTTAAGGTCATTAAGGGGTCATAAAGGGGTCAAAGGTCAAGTTTCCAAAAATGCTGTGATTGAGCTGATATTTAAATGCAATGATCCTTATGACATTCTAACCATATTTAAAATATTTCAAAATTCATTTAAGGTCATTAAGGGGTCATAAAGGGGTGATATATACATGTACCACACTATACTGCCAAAGCCCCATGGTTCAGCTATGGTGTGGTAACCGCTCTAGTTAAGCTACTAATACTAGGGAGTTTTATGTTATAGGAATGTCACACAACATATAATATAAAATACAATTACCTTTTGTTATTGTTTTGTTTTGTATAGTTTTAAGTTATTATGGTATTGATTTGTTTTGTAAATTTTGTTGTATATTTGAGTTAACATTGAACATGCCCATAAAAGGAATCAGGCTTCCATCACCCAAAGGTTTAAAGAGTTATTCCTCTCAAAGAAGTCAAGAATGTACAGGTGATTCCACTTTTAACCCCAGCCATCTATCAACACATCTAAACAAATCAATGTTGTTATTAGGACTTACTGCTAGGGGAAACCTAAAGCAATCAAAAAACAAATCAGAGATGGCTATTTGTTTGTACAATCTTCCTTGTGCTTTTAATATTCATAAAATTTGAAAAAGTCTGCATGTTGTTGAGTTTGCAAGAATATTTGTTTTTCAAATGTGATATAAACAATGTAGAAACGTTTGTTTTCATTTAGTATTTTTTATGGCATGTTTCTATGACTCTTGAACTTTCCCCTAGTCAAAAATACCAATTTGTCTTCCCATCCTCCCACTGGGGTCATGACCTGGTATCACCCCATCAAAGGATGGTTTGGAGACTATAATTGTCATCATCTTTTGTGTATAAAACTGTGTGTCATATTCGATATAGTTGTGTTGGATTGACATGGCAAATATGCCGTCCTCATATGTTGATGTGTCCCAATCATTGTGCTCTTCATCTAAGATTTACTTGGATCCTGTTTTTGTTGCAGGGATGCTGAAGCCTGTACGCGGTATCAGCAAGAACAAGTCACCATCAAGCAAAACGGTAAGTCACTATTTTTATAAACTTACGTTGCTTTAAGTCAAGTTAGCTCAATCGATATTAAAGCATTCGACTATGGTGTGAGAGGTTGTGGGTTTGTACCCTGGTGGTTAGTATGCTCTTGTGTTAATATCGATTTAGCTTGAAGTTCCCCTGGACAAGGAACTTGCTGTTATAATAAATTGTCTCATTGTAACCCATACGAAACAGGAAGCTGATCTTGGCTGTGAAGGTCAATTTTGAAATATCTTGGGTATGTGCTTCTTAGCAGCAAGTCCCTGTATTGTTAATGGTTTATGGAATGGTATGGGGCTTTAGTGGTCAGCGGCATCCTGTAAAGTGTGCTGAGGCTTGTGGATCTATGCCTAGGTGTTGTGCCTATGCATAGCGCACTATAAACCAATGCATCTTCTTTTTCCACTTTATCTTGTTTTCAAGTTCAGTGTGAAATGCTACTCAATAAAATCTTGTCTGTTTAATTGCATATTCTGCTCTCCTGTAAAGCATTAGTCCCTATGTAAGGCCGAGTAAAAAAAATACATGTTTCTCGTCCGCGCCCTCCTCATTTTTTGAAGATTTTTCAAATTTCTTTTTATTTTGTAAACTTTCAGTTATAACATGTTGAAAAAGATGTTTCAGAAGTTGAAACTTATTTTACGGCTTTGTAAATGCATAATACATCATTTAAGAAGAGTTTTGTGATCACTAAAGGGGTCTACCTTTCAAAACAATAAAATAAAAAGGGCCTCCTCCCTTTTCTCAGATATCAATCTGTATGTTGAATACCCGAAATATGGTGCCAAATATAGGTATTTAGCGTTGTTTTCCAATAAAAAATAGAAAATAAAAAGCCCCTCATTCTCCTAATTTTTTAAAACCCGGACGAGAAACATGTTTTTATTTTTACTTGGCCTAACCTGTTTTCATGCCCTTTATACCGGTACATGTATAATCCAACATTTAAATGAGAGATATTCAAATACTGTATAGCAGAAATTTTGTGGGGTTTAATTTTGGTGAAAGTATGTATTAATCAAATAAATTTCAGTATTTATACAGCGCCTTATCACAGATCTCGGAGTGTTCAAAGTGCTGTATGTAAGCGAAAATATGTACACATAGTACTTAATGTGAATATATTTGGAAACAAAAATAAAACACCAACTAAAATATCCAGAATTGATAAAATTGTGAAAAATTAACCCAGCGAAAATATTCCACTATACAGAATCAGCAGAAAACTATCCATTCCTGGTATAGAATTAGCCAGGAAGGTGGTATATTAAAACACTAAAACAGTTGAATCAAAACTATACATTTTTTAAATGCAATATATAATGCAAGGAAAATGTGAGAGGAAATATTACTCAATTATAAAGAATTTTTTTCAAAATATATAATTTTCTCCAACATTTTTTAAAACTTAGTTACCTGTATGTTTATGTTGTTGTATGTTACATTTAAAAGGATGTTGGTGAATGCATAGAGCAGGGTACCCCAGTGATTTGCATATCGGAAATCAGCTAAAGAAACTGGGAAATAAACCCTTTGCTGAACTCTTGTTCATCTGATTTTAATTTATAAGCTGGGAAGAATGTGTATACATGGTGTGTTATTGCAAAGTTGTCAGTAAATTTGATGGGTTGTTATAAACCGACCTCTGACCCTGTCTAGAATTCATAGTTTTATGTTTCACACTTTGTGCAAATTGGTTCATTTTGTGGCCCAAAGCGATCAGGCTGTGAAAGAATGAAGATTTTAATATTTTTTTAAACATGTGTCATGTCTTATTTGTGCTGATAAACCTTTTCAATTGGTTTGTAACTTGGTTAAGGTATTCCTGAATGTTTGAATCAAGAATTTGAATGTATTAGAAACCATATTACCACAAATTTAAAGAAAAATAAGGTAAGTGGTGATTATCCCATGGTAATTCAAAGTGAACAGAATAAATATCGACACCAAGGATCAACCATAAAATCAAAATTCTTACATTTAATACACCAAAGTATTTTTTTGGCAAAGCTACTGTTACAAATCCACTGGTTTTGTATATCACATGTGAAACATTTTACTTGTCAAACTGTATCAATAGATTTCAAATTGAGTGTCAAAATTTGTAATTGAAGCGCTACCTTTCCTTTGCGAAGAAGACAAGTTAACAGTATGACTCTGCAGGCATCCCATTTTCCCCGCTGTGAACCAATTCATTAGACAAGCATATCCTACGAAATGGCAATGACGGGGCTATGATTTGAGTGTGTTGCGAGCTTAATGCTCTGCGTGCTAGCCATGCACTTCAACGGAAAAAGTTCAAGTTTTGAAATATTTTCTCAAAATATCAAGAGTTATCTTAAGAACTACTGAACCAATACTAGGCTTGTTTGTACTCATTTTAATGCATTTTTCATGCTGATTCCAAATATGGTCATGACAATTTATAATTCTGAAATATTTGAATTTTAAAAAAAAATTTGAAACATTTCATCTGCAGTCGACACCCGCGTGAAGAGAATTAGGTAATATGAGATGTAGAATCATCCAGTTAGTGACATAGTCTAATTAGCTGGCATGCTTTAAGCCATACTGAAGACTGATTGATGGACAGATTGGAGCTGAAATGAATCATAAGAATATGGGTGTGTTTCATCCCTGAATCTGAATTTTTATTTTGAATGCATGATATTGATTGAATTGATGGAGTAATTAGAGTTATTAATACTCTGTGTGCTAGTCATACATGTATAGGCTTCAACTTAAACAGTCCTAAGTTTTGAGATGTATCAAGAGCCATCTTACGAACCACTATACCAAATTTATACTAGACTTGTTTGTACTCATTTTAATGCATTTTTCATGCTGATTCCAAATATGGTCACAAAAATTACAAAAAAAAATTGAAACTCATCTGCAGTCAACACCAGCTAGCATGGCTAGGATAGAGTTAAAAGAGTATTTGTAGTGTAAATATTCCTGAAAAGACAGATAATATTGGAGATAATACTTTCATTAATTGCATTTGTATCTTTCTCGTTACAATTATTATCCATTTTGAAAATTGCACACTTGACAGTATATCATAGAAGACATCTTACACATGATCCTCCCACGATGCATTTCTTCCATTTCAGTTTTCTGTACTGATTTCCTATCTAGTGCAACCAAAATCTATGGTGCAACATGGGTTGATAGTGACAAAAAGTACCCCAATGAACAGAGCACATCTGAATCTTGATAAATATGTTTATTTCTTGACTATCAACCCATCTTTAGCCAGTCTATTCTCAACATGAAAGTAAAGGGAATGTGTATAAAGTAATAGGAGTGTCATTTGATATAGTGAGGTGATATGCACCACATTGCAAACTGCAAAGGATTCTAGGAAGGGTAAGATATATTCTCTGACAGTGCATAGGCTGTCAAGAATATGAACTGCTTGCAAAATGCCTCCTTCCAAATCACAACTTGTTCGTTTTAGGCTTTACAAAAAGTGGGTACATCTAGCCGGACTAAATATGCTGAGGTTAAAAAAAAAAGAAAGATTTAGCTTAGTTCACAGCTGTGGCATATCCTTATTTACTCTGGTAGGCCTATTGTGGGCCTATATTGTATTTGACCTCATCAGGGTTAAGCCATTGGTTGTGTTTCCAGCACCATAATACCAAACTGAATACCGTATTAAGTTTGTGTTTTCAACATTCAAAAGTCACTATTTCTACCATTCTTCCCAATTTGAGAAATAGGCTGGCAAAAAAACTACAAGTAGCAATATTTTAGCAAGTTTGTTCTCTGTGCTACGCTACAGTTATGTTGTTTGGGAAAACATAACATTATTTTGTTGTTGTTCATGTTTGTTTCTTTGTGCAACACATTGGAACTTGTCATCCATGCTCAATGTCTGTTTGGAAAGGGTTATTAGAGTTTGGTAGTTGGATTACTTTGGGCGCAAGCCAACATCTCTACGTGATAGGTGTGTGCGTTTTTTAGTAAAAACTTGAGTTGCATTGTGAAAATGCAGAACTTTACAAGTAGGCCTATGTCCTAAAAATGTAAAAGTCAAAACAGGGAAAATGTGACTCTACATCCAAAGGGAATTATACAAAATGTACAAAAGCCCAAAGTTTAAAAATACAACATTTCTTTTTCTAGGAGTAAAAGACCAGCTCTCAGTATACAACAGGTAAAACCAACTCTAATCATAAAATAAAGGGATAAAAAGCCACACACATTGATCAGGCAATAGAGAATTATAGAAATCAAAAACCAAGGAAAGTATGGAAAGCCAAATTGGGAAAAAAAGACTGAAGTGGCAAAAAATCGCAATGGATGGCTAAGCTGGTCATAATGAATGGCAAAAGAGGCAAGGAGAGGGAAAAACTAGAGATAACCAAATTCCTAATGAAAAGGAGGACCACTGTCCTATAATCAAACGCTGTGAACAACATGGCCCATATTGTTCCACATGTCCAATTTGACTTTCCATACTTTCCTTGATGGTGTGATTTTTCAAACATTTTCTTTGCTTACTCAAGCCTTTTCCTATATATATCTTGAATTCTATGCTGCTTGATCAATTTGTGTAACCCCCTATATGTAACTTTTTATCCCTTCATTTTATGCTTTATACAGCTGGCTTTGCCTGTTGTATACTATTTAAAGAGCTGGTCTTTAACCCCTAAAAAAAGAAAAACACTTTTTAAAGATGCATTTTTTCGAAACATTAAGTTTTTAATTTTATTTATACCTTTTGTGTCATATTTTCCCTGTTTCTACCTTTATCCACTGTTAGAGTGACATGGTTGTGTCCTCTTGGATCCATCCTTTGGAACAGATTTTCCCTGGATATTTTTATTATTATGTCCCAAAATGGTTATTTAGATTTGACAAAGTACATGTGTTTTTTGTGTGCATAAAAAGCAATTACAACATTTTATTCACCCTAAGCCTATTAAGATACTTTGCATTGATTACCAGTTCGTGTATAAAACAATTTTTAAAAGCAACAAATAAACCCAACAGGCAGAACTACACTCTGTAGAATGAACGAAATAAAGATGTTGATTTAAAAAACATATATGTGATGTGATCAAGCAAAATGAGTCGGATGTCGGGAATACTGATTCTGAGATATAGCTAATAATAATAGTATTCAACTTTCTTTGTATTCTATTGTTCTGAGCAACACTAAAATGGCCAATAATCTCTGGAACACTAAGTCTAATTATGATGGGGTTTTCAGCAGTGGCTCATGTAATGCAGTTGCCAACTAAATTTGATTTTGATCGACATCAGACTCATTTTGCTTAATCGCATCACATATGGGTTGCGGTATAGACATTTAACTCACCCTAGACAAACTTCATTATGCAGTAGGCCTACGCATAACATAGTTCTTACATGTGGGAGTTAATTATAAAATAATTTGTAAAAAGTTATTTACAAAGATAGCAAAACATGAAAATTCATTCATCCATGCATCAGTCATCACAGAGTACGCTTTTCATGCTGAATGGAAATCACTGTCATGTCACTCATCTTCTGCACAAATGGAGTCTACCAAATTAGGAATAGTTGATTTTGCAAACAGGTATTGTTCAAGTTGCATTTTATTGTGGCTGTAATGTATTCTCTTGTTCTTATATGGCGTACATGTTTCATAGGAGAGGAAAAAGAAGGCAGATGTTTTTCTAAATGATTTTGTGCATCAGGAAGTCAGTGGAAGCAATTACGTTTTTCCTCCCCGATTTGTGAAGTAGTGTATTGACCTCCCCTTTCTTTGTAGTGGAGTTGGCCGACTGTAAACAAAGCTGTGAGAGGTTGTATATGTTATCTTGGGAGTCATGTTTTATATAGTCTTCTACACAAGCAGGATTGTTGAGAGGATAAGTGGATGAGAGCATTGTAGACTGTGTAAGAGACCAGTATATTTTAGGACAAATTTATTCCCTGAGGGAACAGACCTGTGGCCTAGCTAACTTAGCATCTGCTGTCTCACTCCCAAGCATCATTGTCAACAAGAAATGCAAATTTGCTTGCCCCAGCCAGCTTGGTACACTACATGTAGGATGGGCTAGGCTTGTGCTGGGTTAGCAAAGTTCACTTTCACTAGCAGGTACTTTCTGCCTCCATTGGTTCACTGCAGAGGCTGTTATATTCACTGCATAGGCTTTGGTCTTTGCAGGATAGGACAGATTTATTACATAGGATGCTGACACAACCAGGAGTATAACCAAAATTACTTCCATGGTATAACTTGGTACTACATGTGCTAGGCGGAGTATTTTGTGTATGAGAAAGCTTTGGAAGTGTGGATAAACTTGTGAATGACCTGCCAATTGAGGTGACAGAAGTGTACTAGTATTGGTATTGTTTGGTGGAAGTGGTCTATTTGCACATGGTTTGCAAAGTACATGTGTGCTGTAATACACATCACACCTCTATGCTGAAAGGCTACATAAACTGAAGATTTATCTTGTAGCACCATTTTACTGACTTGTTACATACCAGGAAGGTCAACAAATTTGTAGGTGATCTGATGTACAAGCATATCCTGGTACAAGACTGTAAGTATTATATGGACTGATGTGTCAAAACATCTTGATAAGAAGATGATGATAAATGTATTGTTTTGTCATGTTTGAAGGCCAATATCCAGTCAAAGGTTTTACAATAGAAGTAAGATGCAATATTGGTCCACACTGGTTGCTGGTTATCCAGTGTGGTGATAATACTGGTAGTAAATGGAGCACTTGGTATCATACTTCCTGAAGTGTTGTAGCTTGTTGTCATGATGAGACCTATGATGAGACTGACATTTTCTGTACTTTTGCAAGGAACACATGAATGAGTAAAGTATTAAATAATGTTAGCAATATTTCACTCAGTGTGCAAAAGATGAATCAATTTGTACAAAGTTTGTTATGTTTGAATTATGAGTGTCAAAAATTCCTCATGAAATCTGGTATTTTAGGTCACATGTGGTAAACTATAGGCCTATAAGCGAACTCAGCGAATTTTCAACCACTTGAATAAAGTTTCGCTATCTGTATTGTGACGTTTGAAATTGGTAAAAAATTACATTTAAATTTCTCTTTGGATCTTTGTGAATCATATCTTCATTGGTTGATTTGACTGTCATTGACCTGGATCATGTGCATTTTACATATGGATACTGTTAATAGTCTTAACTTGACAATGACCCTGGTATCAAAAGGTCATTAGACATGAACATGTAGCCATAGGGCAAAGCATGCTGGAGAACTTGGTAAATCTTGGCCACCATATTTAATCCTACAGATTTTCATGACATGGTTTGGAGTGATAAAGCAGAAGTGAAGGTAATTCTGAGATGAAGATACAGTCTGGTGTAATGGTTTTCCAGTTTGACTTGACAATTTCTGTGCAACATCAAAAGTTAAAAGCTCAACCACTAATTTGCCTATTATTATGAGGAGGTGACATCTGTTTTTCTTAAAATCAGTAACTTAAAAGAAAGGAGTGTAAGGGGAAAGTTGTTGGGGACATTCTTTCTTTACTTGAAACTTTCCAACTTTAACTCTGACAACCCAATAGGTTTTTTTGCTATTGGAAGGGAAAGAAGAAACAAAAAAGGAAAGAGGATGAACAAAGAAGTCACTTGGTATACCCAGGATGTGAACCTTAGACGCCACAGTGTTTTGCTATCCCGGTTAGCGATTCCGTACATATTTATGACTTCGTGATTGTATCATGTGTCATGGTATCATGTGGGATGCATGCATGCGCAGTAATATGGTTTTCCTTGGGTTTTGTTAGATTTGGCAGTATTTGATTTGATAAAACACATCATGTGAGAGCCCTTTATTCTGCGATAATGGGTCAAAACGTTTGCACGTTGTCGCTTGCGCTGTCAACATTTGTACAGGCTTTACCTTGATGTAAACAAATTCAAAATGTTTGGGGGAAAAAGTAATATTTTCTCTTAAATCGCACTATTTTAGCGCTAAAAGAATCGATTACTGCCTTAACGTTTACACCCAAATGTGTCCTTGGCAGTAAAAACTGTGCCTCACTCATTGTTTATGTTTTTACTGTCTGGGACATTACTGCATTCCCCTTTATTTCCTAATGAGTATTGAGTAGGCGTAATTCTGGTGTGTTGCCTGTTTAGTTTCAGGATTATGGTACAGGTACTTCCAAATCAATTATTATTATTTTCTTCCCCAAGTTTCCAAAAGTCAGTCCCAATAGGACCAATTAAATCTAAACCAACTGTGTGTATTCATGCTATTATGAAGATCAAAAGGGCAAGCAGAAAGGTGTAAGGTTTGCTTGGTATCCTGTCAAGCCAGCTTATATATGTGATGCATTAAACCCTGGTGTATTGGATGTGACATTCATTGTTGAATGCATTGCAAGCCCAATGACTTGCAATGAAGTCCACTGCCTGGTCAGGATTCTGGTTGCATTCACTAGGATCCACAACATGCTCATCTATCAGGGGAACAGTTCTTAAACCCCAATACATTTGTACATTCATTGAATGACCTTTGAAGATTTGGGTACAAAAACTCATACTCTGCAACTTGAGGTCAAATTTTGCACTATGATTTATGTAATTGAGGTTATTGGACTATGACATTGGGATGAGGCTCTTGTGGTCCATAGTGATTGTAATGTTCGCATCCACTTTTTGATCTTGAATGGATATTTAATATTGAATATAATTTGTGGTTGACTTCTCTTTTGCAGGAACAGCTTACAAATAAGTATTAGCACAATAATTGGCATTCAAATTATGTTGCTTCTCATTTACAGCTGTGCTCGTGAAGAATATGAACCACCTACTCGAAGTGTGGAACAACAATGCATGGAGCAATTATTTTTCTACTTCATTGATCAAAATGTTGAGTAGGAATGGTGTTTTGTAAATATGCAGAATGTGTATCCCTAGAATCGTGTATAAATAGTAATAATAATGTTGTTTGTTTTCATTTTTTGCCTTTCAGTCCCAGTCCTCTGATGTGCCTAAACTAGAAAGAAGTACCAGTGACCACAGTCTTGGGAGCGCAAACAAGAATCATCCAATAGCCAATCGTGATGGTAAGAAAACATACTGAAAATTTACAGGGAGCTTGAATTATTTTTTGATGGATACTGGATTATTTTTTGACTAGGTATGCCACCCAAGCTTCAAAACCATAACCCATTTGTAGGGTAATTTTTACTAAATAAACAAGCAAATTTATGCTCTTTTAGGGTGATTGTTTTCAAAACATGGACCTATACCGTATTTCGTCAAATAAACGCCCCGGGGGCGTTACATTTTCCCAAGGGGGGGGGGTTATTCAAGTTCAATTTTAGAACGATAATTCCCGTTAAAATCATTCCCGTTAAAATCATTTTGGATTTTCGCCAAAAAGTGACGCTATTATCGACCATGTGGGCAACTTGGTAAGCTTACTACACAAGATAGCATGGAAATATCTGCATTTTTAAACATCTTGGTTGAAAAAAGTGGTGGGGGGGGGGGGCGTTTATTTGAGGGGGCGACTATTTGACGAAATAGGGTATGTATGTCTAAAGATTTTATGTATGCCATTTTTTGACAATTTTTCAAAACGGATGTCTGAGGATTTTCTGTAAAAAGCCTACCCTTCTAGGGATTTGATGTCCAGCAGTATACTTCAACATTTAAGGAAAAATGTACCAATTGAAATCAGCAGTTGTATAGATACAATAGTTAATACTGCTCACAAGATGTAAAGCGTGGGTTAATTAGTTCAATTGCCTAATCATAGTTTGGTATCTTGTCACAATCATTTCCTATGACTTATCAATCATTGCTTTTCAAATAATATTCCACACCATTGAGTACAAATTGTCATCCCACTCAGATTTGTTTCAGTAACAAACCACTTTGTTTATTTTCCTATGGTTAATTTAGCATATAAGGTAAAGTAGAGGTCACTTGTTAGAGCATTGTGGACCATTACAAAGGACACTGAATTTCACCTCATTGGGTGAAGATAAAATAGTGAATGAATAGATCAGTTAATGGATCTGTTTGTTTCAAGTCTGAGATAGATACATGGGTAGCTAGCTACAAGGAATTTATACATTCCTGACGCCCCTTCTGGAATGATATAAAGTTTGGAAAAGATTGTCATTTTATTAGATAAGTACAAAACGGGAAAGGAGTAAGGAGTGGTGTTTCTGTCATTTAATACAACAAGATAGTTTTTTCCTGGTGAACAAAATGAGCAGCGGTGTAATTGAAGGTAATGTCAGTGTTTCACTGAGTATGGTATACTTAAGGCTTAGGTATACTGTACTTATAAAAAGGGTGATGGTTTCAGTATTCCAGTGAACTTGGCTTTAGCTGTTAAGGGTCTGACATTCTTTGATAGAAAATGTTGATAAATTTTGACCTCAAAAGTATTTTGAGATAGGTGGTGGCAAGCAACACTCAAGGGCTTTTTGAGGTTGGTCAAGCAGGTATGCAGATAATATTGCTTAAAATTGCAATTTTATAAGTTAATGATGTACTCTAATACACATACTGGAAATTGTTACAACTTGCAATCATCATCATGTTACATGTGTATATAGTCATAGATAATAAGTTAAGTAAGTTGCATTGCTGTGCTTTTTTAGAAAATTTAAGATTTAAAAGAAATTGCAAGAAATATGGTAAACCATAAATCGGCATCTAAGGACAGTTATTGTTTCCCCTTCACCGATGACCAATATTTGAACTTTTTTATTTTATACCACCTAATTTCAATATTCAGATTCAAATTGCGCTTCATACTGTTGTGGTTGCTGCTTAAATGCATTTCAATATGTTTAATGATGGGAGTCTTTCTGGCTCATAAAAACTACTAAGGGTGTAAACTTTAAAGAACCCTTTTAAAAACCAGCAAGAGAATTACTGTACAGTACATAGTTTTATGTATCATTAATTTTACATTTACCTCTGGGTTTGAAATGTGAATCACATCATGATTTAGAGCGGCGGCTTTTATTATTATGTTGGCATTATCAACTCACAAACTTTGTATTTAGGTGAAATCAAATTGGGGCTACATTTTAATGCACAGGGTGGTACTGAATAACCATATGTAACATTTTCAGCAGAGTTTGCCAACTTAAAGGGCATAGTGGCGCAGCGGTACGGGCTCTGCCTGGCAATCGGTGGATTACGGGTTGAGCCCCGGCAGTGCCATCGTGTTGTGCACTAAGGGGCAAGGCCACTTTACCTTACTTTTCTCTCTCTACCCAGGAGTGAAACGGGGAACTGTTTAATATTGTCCATTGAGCGCCAGCCAAAGGTATGAGCATGCCTTGGGCATTAGGCCTATTTCGCAGCTGACTTCTAAGTTTCTAACAACAGCAGAATAAAATATTTTGATACACTTACCGGTATAAATGCGAACTTTTTTAAAACTTTTATCATTGTTATCCTTCTTGTTCTTTACAGATGAGTTAAGGTCTTCAAGTGATGAGTTTGAAAGAAGAAGCCAAGAAGACATGAGGAGACTAAAGAGAATCCGAGGAAAGGATAAAGAAAAGCTGAGTCCAGCTCACGAGAAATCAGAACCTGAGAAGGAGAGAAAAAATCATGATAAAGGCCATGATCGCCTGAATGGACGATATCAGGATTCCGATAGGGAGTCAGAAGACAGACATAGTCACCACAGTCACCATAGTGACAGAGACAGGCGTCACCCACCTGAATGGGATCATGTGTCAAAACGAAGTCCCGATAGGAGGATACAAGAACCCAAATCTAATCATATTCATAAACAGGAGGTAGACCTTCAACATGCATCACCTCAATCTGATAGGGATAGAAGGCGAGATCCTAGACAAAATGACTATCAGAGGCAAAGTCCACAAAGAGACCCAAGGGGTGGTGGACATGACAGACGAGGAGGACCACCAGACAGGAGACCTAGGGATGATTATGAACACAGGGATGATCGACGAGTGAACGATTATGATCACAAAAGCCTTGATAGGCATAGAGGGCCTGGGCCTTCTGATCCCCACAGGAGGGGTGAACATGAACCTAGGACTCGTGAAACGGACAGGAGGCGACCCAAAACGCCAAATTATGACAGTAGGAGTCTCCCTCCTGATGAAATCAGGAGACATAACCCTAAATTTGCTAATGAGTGGCATGACGATTTGAGGGATCACAACAAAGGTGAGAAAGGCAGACGTTATCACAAAGCCTACTACAAAGGGGGCCCTTCGTCAGTACATAGTAAGCTCAATTTTCTTGTGCAATCTGCACGCAGAGCATGAGGTGCATGACATGCAAGTAATCCATGAGCTTTTGCAATGCTTTAAAAAGTTGTTTCCTGTAGTTTTCCTGAACATGAAAAAATGGTGTCTCACATAGTCTCACACCCCTTGATCAGACTTGTTCTTACATTTATAGCAAAAAAATAGACTGCTCCAATTTATTGACAATATTGCTCTTTGCTTGTACAAAATAGTTCCTTGTTCCAAGTGTAAGGGTCTGGTGTCATTGTAACTTGTAACAAGATTACATTTTCAATCTTGAATCTGTCTTTTATTTTGATGGATTTGGAGATGCACAACAGCTTTTAAAAAGCAGTTACATTTCTTGGCAAAGTTGACTCTAGGACTCAAAATTCTATTCTTGGAATCAATGATTTTTTTTAAAGAAAGAAGTGTAAGAGAAAGTTAATGGAACGTTTAATGTTTAAACATAAATCTCTATAACTTGAATTGAAGCCCCTTACAATTACCAACCTACAGGAAGCATCATTTTAGCATACAGTCCATATATAGAGCTACATGTACTAACACATTAACTGTAATGTACACTTTAGGCTATTCCAGTTGAAATCCACACACCCCCTATGGAAGACATGACCTTAATCTCACATAGAAGGATTGTGAATATCAAATGGGTTATCTGTGAATGGGACAATGGATGATTCCATTTGAAGTTCACAACCCCTGTGATGAAGATCATTACGGTCATGTCTTCCATAGGGGGTGTATGGTTTTCAACTGGAATAGCCCAATTGATGAGGCAGTCCATCATACATATGAATAAAGGGAAACAATACATCCACCGCATGCTTCATTTATGGGAACATTGTGAGGAACATAACGAACCTCAGTGACACCTGTTGAGAGAATTCAAATTGAATGGGTGATGGGAAATTGGTTATAATTCATGTGCTATGTTCAGCATGCATGGTTACCAGACTATATGTTTGATTGCCTTGGGTTAAAGGGTAGCATCAGTGGAAACGGTTGCCTAGCAATGTGACTTAAACATCTTGGCATGGTGGTATTTGGTTAGCATGAAATTCGGTCGGTGATTATGGGTTATATTATGTGTCTGATTAAATGCTATGTTACAAGTCGGTGAAACTCAAACAGGCTTAAGTTATAATATTATATTCAAATTTCAGTGTTATTATTTTAGGCACAAAAGTCGTGACTTGTCAGTTGTCAATAATGTCAACTGTTTTGAAGAGTTGGAAAACATGATGTGTGAATCTTGACGTCTTTATTTTTCACTGCTTTTCAAACCAATATTCAATGATGCCTAATTCTAATTTGTGAAAAATGTGTTGATCAAGGACAAGGTAGTTATTGCAACATTGTGGCCAAGGCACAACATTAGGATGTCCCCTCAATAGTAGCCATATAAGTTGACCCATTTCAGACTGGGCTAGGGTATTAAACCTACATACATGGGGTTGTAGTTGGGTTCCTTCGGGGGAGGGGGTCACTTAAAACAAATAAACAATCTGTAGTTAGTATACTAATTTGCATCATGCCTCAGCCTGACAGTTATACAAGGAACATGTCGTCTAATCATATATATATCAAGCTTAGGATTATTGATATTGCTCCATTCAAACAGCTTTATCATTGCATAGCAACATGTTTGGAGTATTACAAGAACTTCCATGCACTGTTTCTTGTAACTCATTATTAGTAACTATGCTACACATACCGTAGAATTCGTCTAGAAGCATATATGCCTCTAAACGAGGTTTTTTTTTAACGAAAGATATAAAAGGCCAATACCCTTCTCAAAAACATTGCAATAGATTGGTCTTACAAATATACATGTTTGTACAGCCGCCTTTATCAGTAATATAGTTGTTCAAACTCCAAATAACGTTTTTGTTGAGAGTGTCTGCCTCTTGTGTCAAAAAAACCTCGTTTAGAGGCATATACATGCTTGTAGACGGAATTTTACGGTATATAACACAGAAAGCATGATGCATGTTAAGTGAACAAAATGAAAAAAACAATACAGGTATTATTATTCATTAATCTCCTCTAATGTTCTCAATTTAGAGGTCGCTGGATAATATAGGGCAATTTGCCATCAAATGCTGCAGATCAAGCCAATAGTTCATTTAATAGCATATTTCAAAATACTTAATCACTCAGTGCTCCATGCTGTAAATCAGTAGCCATCATAACTAATTGCTTGTATATAATAATATATATTGATGACTAACCTTGTTAACAAATTTATTGGCCCGTTAAAAATGCCATTTTTATCTTATTGGATATAGTATGTAATTATCATCATAATATTCTATTGGAATTGTTTATCTAATCAGAGCAAGATGATTCGTTATCAAGGAGACCACCTTCAAGAGGACAACCTAAGGAAGATGCAGATGGCAGCTTCATAGAAACTACAGTATTCCTCAAGAAACACGCTGATGGCTTTGGCTTCAGGATTGTAGGCGGACACGAGGAAGGATCACAAGTAAGTATTGTAGGAAAAGGGTTTATTTTTTCTTAGTGTGATTCACAGTACACCATCTAAAATTAACCCAGAAGGATGCAGGACACAGGACTTCTCTTACAGGCTGTATGAAAATGATTTTGATGTTTATTGAAGAGGCTGCCTCTTCCAAAGGCAACAGTGGATCCTCTTGAAATGTCTAGAATGTATAGTTAATGACTTGCTATACAATCTACAAATTATTTGGATCTTTTGTTGAATTTTGATGCATTAGACTCATTCATTTTTAATGAAAATTGTACCAATCATTTTGATACAGCTTGTATTCACAGCATCTTATAAAAGAGCGCTGAAATATTATGTCCCAGAGATGCACATTTAAATTAAAGTGACATTCATATTCATTAGTTGCAGATTTTTGTCAAATTGTTTCTATAAATTCGTCCTTGATTACTTGAGCAATTTTCCTACCCAAATTCAAAAATGTCAAATCATATCCATCCAAATACTAATGGTTGAAGTAAATACTTTTATAAACCAAATATGAAGCAGTATACCCATGCACAATTAGTATTCAACCTGGCCTCAAATCGTGTCAATCATCTGAATAATCAGAATAATTTGCTACCCAGTTCTGTCAAATCTGCCAGAGATCATCTTACCAAACAACTTCCAAGACTACCTTCCAATTATCATTGAATTTCATAATAAGCTGTCAGTACCTCAAATACTAGAGCAATTTCATGCATGGCTCTCCTTGTTTGCCAAATCTGTCAAGATTCAAACATTTACATAGTGCAAGTCTTATTACTGCAAACTATTTATAGTTAACGATTTGCCGTGGAGTGACAGGGGCACAGTGAAAGTCCTCATTTTACAAAAAGCTGTGGAGATTTTGCCATTTATTCTTTTTAACCAGCTGGACACTACTGGTCATCTAACAGCATTTTTGATTGGTTGATAACTTGAAATGCTTATTTCAATTGCCAATTATGACTATAATGAAAGACAAAGATAAAGACAATTTATCGCGTCTGACGTCGCCTGTCAATCAAACTAGAGCACGGTTTGTTTACAAGTGTCGTGATGATGACTTGCTGAACGCGGATTTATAACCGGGCGCCTTATTGTTAGTTTTGCACCTTTCGACATGCAAACCATCTCAAAAGTTAGGTCTTTATTAATAGTGGGAAACTTTCTTTGGTGAAGGCACCATGTCCACAATGCCTAGAAAAGCTGCTTTTTGCCTTGTAAAAGTACAAACTTTTTCGCCATTTGCTGCTATTCCTTTTCTCCGATCAGCACCAGATAGATCGGTTTTCCTTTTACGCGCTGATTAACCTGTGTAAACCAATCAAGGATCGTAATTGACAGTGACATCAGACGCGATAAATTGCTTTTATCTCTGTCTTTAATTATAGGCATTAAACTATTTATGGTCAAACTTGCATTTACAGATGATCTTATTAATACCCTTCTTGATTGGTTCAAAATTGGGCACAATATTCATTTTGGCCAATCGGCAGGTAGTTCTCATGGGGTTAAGATGCATATTCCATGCAGCAATTATTTTATTATTATGATCAATTTCCTTTTACAGAACTTCTGAGCTGTGGAGATTTTACCATTTTATTCTTTTAAAATGCTAATTCCATGCAACAATTATTTTATTATTATGATAAATTTCCCTAGATACTTCATAATTTTCCTATATTTGTTCATTCCAAATTTGTTAAACTGTGAAGCTATTGATTTTTCGATTGAGTTGTGCTCTTTGTTTGTCCTTCTGATCCCAATTCCTACACAGAAGCTGCATTAAAAAAATGCAACTTAAAAGTTCAAATCAAATCTTGTAAAGTCTACTCTCTTACATTACAGACTATATTTAACCCAAGATTATCTGTGATATGTAGAAACCTGTGTTATATGAGATAACCCCTAGAAGCAGGTCTTGAAAACAATCTTGTGGGAAGGTACCTTTATCTTGTTTTGTACCTTTCCACCCTAGAGGGAAAGACATAAAATATTGTGAACTTCTCAACTTCAAGTATATTACATTTTATATTTTTCCCAGTGTGTCAAGCAGAAGAGGAAACTGATCTTTTTCGTGGCAATATTACCGTAAACAATATTTTGTTGGTAGTTGTGTATGCCTCTTTATGTAACTGTAGTGTGAAACTCTCTTATATAATGCCAGTGTGTGTTTATGTGTGTGAATATGTATGTCTTTCTCTTATTGTGGACATATTAATGCATGTGATTTTGCATACATATACCTGGATTCTCATCTAAACTATTCTATACATCTTCTACAAATAATCTTGTAGCTTCCATGGTCTCCGTATACGGAACCACCAAAGGTATGTCAATGGAATGAGCATGGAGTCAGTCGATTATCACAGTGCTGTAGTGCCTTCAGTAGAGTGTGAAGTTGTAAACCTACTTTTTGTTGGAATTTCTTTCATTATATATTGTGTAATATTGCAAATTGTCACATAGCACGTCCAAGATATATTGTTTTGTGGCCCTTTGATGTCATGCATGCGACAACTTGGTTATTTTGTTTTATCGTGACACACATCGTGGTGTTTTAACATATTAGGCCAGGAGTATGGCCATGGCAGGAAAAAGTGGGCAATACGGGAAGCTCATTGCCAGGAAATTTTTGGTTTTTGACCTAAAAAATAAAGAAATACATAAGGGAAATATGTCATACTGGAGGGAAATTTGGTAAAACTGGAGGGAAATTCTGGATTGCTTGCAGGGAAAAAACATTTTATTCAGCCTCTGACTGTATGGCACACAAAGCAAAATAGAAAATTAATAATAGTTTGAAAATATGTCATTTAAAGAATATACCCAATGGGGTCAATTGAGCAAAGGTTGATTTTTCACATAACGGTTTCAAACTTCTTTTTATTTGGTGTGCTCATTCACAAACAAAATGTAAAATTTGTTTCCTTTGCACAAATCCCTGAATTGAGTGTTCCCTATGGAAGTGTTTAATGTACCGCAGGGGATGTACCAACTTTACCACTCACAGCGCATTTCCATGACAGTTGTATCATCCCTGTGTTGCCTGCATGACAGGGTAACACATTGTGATCACAGTGTTTAAAGTAACAGCACAGGTTCATGAATTAATCACAATTTTCTCTGTGGTCTCTTCCTAAGGTATCCATTGGTACTATCACACCAGGAGGTGCCGCTGATGTAGATGGCAGGTTGCTAACTGGAGATGAGTTACTGTATGTAGATGGTCAGACAGTAGTGTCAGCATCACATAGGAAAGTAGTGACACTAATGAAGAATGCTAATGATGCTGGCAGGGTGTCATTGGGAATAAAAAGACGATTAAACCCACAACAAGGTGAGTTGGGACCTACCAGACAAGATCAATATCAATCAGTTTTATTACTTGTCAACTTCATAATTTCAGGAAATATCCATACCCAAGTGAATTAGAAATTGTAGGTGGCATCAGCATTCATAGCAGTAGCATAGATTTCTTTTTGACATTAGGGGAATGGTGCTAAAAAAATTTCATGAAGTATAGTGAATCCAGCACCTTTAGGCGACAGATTAAGTTTATGCTACAAAGGCACACACAAATTTTACCATGTTGAAGCTAAACTGATGAAATATGGTACAAAAGTGGAATAAAATTGGCTCTTTTGGGACTAAAATGGCCAAATATAAGGTTAATTTGATCAGAAACCCATATACAAGCATCAACATTGAGTGGGATGATTGTATGGATCATCCCCTAGCAAAATATTGGGGATTTATCCTCTCTCTCTCCCCCCGATCACGCTTATGATTCATAGATGCCCACACCTCTTATCTGATCTGAGCTATTGTGAGATTCCTTCAATGTGTAGAGGAAAATGGTAGTGTAGAAATTATCCAAGGTCTGATGAAGATACCACTGAATGGCTTTTGTTTGATTTGAAGTATGTAAAAAAATGGTGTACATACAACTGAAATTATTTATTTAGTTCCATGTCTCTTTACGCTAAGCAATTTTGTATTTAAAATATATACATAAAAATTTGCTATGAGAATCTTGACAAACACATATATAACCAAGTTCAAATTTACATTGATATTTGAAATTTGAGAATTATTTGATATCACTCTTGACAATTTTTAACTTGAAAACATCCCAAGACAAGTTACCATCCTCACATGGATGAAGAAATCAGTCGTCAAGAAACAATCATGTCTGACTAAATCTCAGCTATTGAGTTCACAGATCCGGTACTTAGGCTTGATAAATACATGCAATCACTGAAATGGGATTTTGTTAGGAGGTACATGAAAGGTTGCATTTCAAATGAAAATATGGATGGATGTATGTGCACAATATCTGAAGTGTTATCTTTAGACAGTCATCCGTTGTGTCAGTTCTACGGAGAGGATCACTTTTGTTAAAGGTTGACTTGAATTGCTTAATAATATTTTTTATTGAATGTAGCAAAAAGGATACACCCCTTAAATCAGTAATTTGGGCGAATGTGGCATTTTATCTATAGTAAATATTGAAGCAATCGGATATAAATTGAATTACTATTACTTCCCTTCAAACAGCAAATTGAAATGCATTTGATTAATATTGACATAGTAAACAATTTACTGCCTAGTTAGAAAATCATACATCAGTTGTGTAGGTTGAGGATTACAAAGGAGACGGTAATATAATGGTTCCTGACATAGAATAACATTGATCTGTGTCCTTAAGCCTGTAAACCATATCAGAGATACCACAAGTTATTTTGATAAAGAAAATGAAAACATATCCTTACAGTAACATGCAAAACAAATACAATACAACCAAGCAAAATGAGTGGGATGGATGGCAGAGATATTTGAGGTACATCTGAGGGAGTTAGAACCTTCTTTGTATAAAAAGAATCAAATCTGAAGAACCATAAGCCTAATTTTGATGGAGTTATTACTTTATTGTAACATGTAAAATGAACTTAAATATTTATGTTATAAATTGAATTAAAGTCCTGTTTTTCTTGATTGCATAAACTATACTTCTGATAGCCAAGTAATATATCGGGAGTTTGAATAGGTGAAAATCTTGGAAAATGGCATGCCATGGATATTTTTATTTTCATTTTAACTGAAGTTGTCATATCACATCAATACTATTTTTGTCCTAATATGATATAATGATTAAACCATTTCTTATATCTTACATTACAGCCCAAGAAAGGCCTCAGCAACCACCAGTACAACCATTATCACACCAACCACAGCAACAGCAGCCTTATCATCAGCAGCAGCAACCCCGTCAACAGCAACCTGTCCAACAACAGCCTCATCAGCAACAGCCTCATCAGCAACAGCCTCATCAGCAACAGCCTCATCAGCAACATCAGCAACAGCCTCATCAACAACAGCCTCATCAGCAACAGCCTCATCAGCAACAGCCTCATCAACAACAGACACATCAGCAACAGCCTCATCAGCAACAGTCTCATCATCAGCATCAGCAACACCAGCGTGCACAACCCCAAAGACTACCACCTCAGAATCAAGTTCCCCAAGAGTCAGGCTTTCCATATGACATAACACTATCAAGAAGAGGGAATGAAGGTTTTGGTTTTGTTATTTTATCATCCACGCTTAAATCCGGATCTAAAATCGGTGAGTACATGACCTGAGAAAGTGCAAGCAGCTTTCAAAAGACTTCTTTATGATGTTCATGATTAATCAAATCAAACATTTTTGTGGGATATTTTTTTATTGATTTATAAGCATGCAGTCTTAATTTACTATATTTGAGGTATTTGGATACAATTATTATTTGAGATTTGATTTTCATTGTTGGTAATCTGCAAGACTTTGACATTTCATTTGACTCTAATATGCATTGATATTATCTATATTTAGAAAAATAATCTTACTTTGCAGATTTTTGTTAAGTAGTATTTGACAACAAGCCTAAAATGAGAAATCAAAGAAAACGTAGTGTGATATTTTTGAATATATCAAAACAAGTTATCAAGTATCACATTTAATTCAATGGAAGCAAGCTCGTCAAGAGTCGTATTGGAATCTAATAGCTTACGACTCTCAGCAGTTGGGCAAATATTGCACTATCGTATCCCTCTGTCAACATCCTAGATGATGAATTGAAGACAAATTTAGCATCAGCTGTTAGATTTCTAGTACAGCAGTGGGTCTGGTTTCCAAGAATGGGCTATTCCAGTTGAAATCCATACACCCCCTATGGAAGACATGCCCTTAACCTCCAACGCAGGTGGTGTAGATTTTGAATTGAGTCAATTGAGGTAACCCCATTTGAAATTCACACTCCCTGTGTGAGAAATTAAGGTCATGTCTTCCATAGGGGGTGTATGGATTTCATCTGGAATAGCCCAGTGTCTGGAGTATGTTTATGATTCCCTACCAAGACTTCCAACCTTGGGTTCACAAGTTACTCTGTGACTGAAGTTAATAAGCATACTTATTTTTGTTGCTCCATGCTGATGTTGAACAGCTCATAGACATATTCTTGTCTCAGCTGGGCAGCTGGTGTCTGTTCTTTCATGTGCAGAGCATGTTCTGTCTGCACTTTCATTTTGATCTACTTTGCTCAGAACTGATAGGTTTTTATACTTTGTTCAAAGATTTGAGGCAAGACTTGCTATATATTGTTCAGAACTGAGAGGTTTTTATATTTTATTCAAAGATTTTTGGCAAGACTTGCTATATATGAGCAGCAATGTGCTATACTTTGCTCAGAACTTTTTATGCTTTGCTCAAAGACTTCAGGCAAGACTTGTAGTAATTTTACATACTGGTACATACTTAATAAGTATTACTTATGTATAACCACAATTTTACCCAAATCTAGTCCAATTAGCTTCCTCAAGGCAAATGATGTCAGTACTTTGTCGTAGACACTTAGTGCCGTCTTTGGTTGCATGCCAGTTCTTCAAGTCAATGCACACCATTCAATACTGTGTCCACAGGAGCATGTACTGATGTAACTGCCTTGAGGAAACTAAATGGACTATAGAGTTGCAAACAGCATGTATTTATTATTGGTGACATTTCCCTGAGCTCTGTGATAATTGACTACTTCTGTTGGATAGTTTAATGCTGGTTTCATACTTACTGCCGCCTGCCGTTGTGCGGCGTGACGGTTTGCCGCTGGTCACCGCTAGCGTTTCTGGTGCGACTGCACAGTGATGCAAAATCGTTGTCAAAGCAGCAAGCGGCAGGAAAGTATGAAACCAGCTTAAGGGAAGGGTATGAACGTTTGGACAGTATTTATTGTGGGACATTAGAGCACATCAGACATATCGAATTGCATTCTGAATCTGAAGAATGTCATTCTGATATCAAATAATTTTGATTTTTTGAAATTGCAATGTAATACACATTTTATGGCAAATCATTAAAATTGATATTTTTGATATTTAACAGTACTCAAGTAAACTTTATAAATCTGATGATTTATACTTAGCGATGTATGTAGGTGGGATGAAAAGCCGACGATCAATTGAAAATTTGGACCTTTCGTATTGAAGATATGGATTTTTTTCCCCAAAACACCAAAAAAAAATTAGGTCTTTTGGGAAAAAAAATCCATATCTTCAATATGAAAGGTCAAAATTTTCAATTGATCGTCGGCTTTTCCTCCCAGCTACATACACTTTAAGAATATATCATTAGATATTTATAAAATTTATTTCGAGGACTGTTATATATCAAAAATTTGAAAAATATCAAATTTTTATAATTTGTCATAAAATTTGTATTATATTGTGATTTTCAAAAATGAAAATTATTTGATATCAGAAAGACATGCTTCAGTATTCAGAATGCAATTCGATACATCTGAGGTGCTCTCATGTTCCATAAAAAATACTGTCGAAACGCTCAAAACGCTCATTCCAGATCCCTTAAAAGAAAGTGATTGTAGTTGAGAGTAAATACATTTGCATTGATCATGAGATGAAATATACTACATTTTCTTTCTACTTACAACAGTGTATATAATCACTTCATATATGGTATCCTTCAAATTACATCCAAGATACAAAATAATAACTATATTTAATCCCATTATTTTCATGCTTTCATTTCATCTCACCATATATATATAGGTCGCATCATTCCTGGTAGCCCAGCTGACCGATCACCTAGTGTTAATGTTGGAGATAGACTTATAGCAGTTAACAACATAGATATTACCATGTTAGATCATAAAGATATAGTCAATATTATTAAGGATACAGGATCAACTGTTACACTCACTATTGCTGCACCAGGTAATGATCACATCAGTTAACTCTAACTTGGGAAAAATTGTGATACGGAAGAAGTTTTGATGTTTTTCAAGAGAGATTTTTATGTTGGGTAAAATGTCTGTACATGGCATATCCACAGACTTGAACCAGTAAGCACTATAAGGACCATTCCTATAATTGGCTTTTTCCTGCTGTTGATGGGATGAGCATCAATATATAGATGAAAGCGAAGTCAAGAATCACATGATTATAAAATACAAATATACTCATGTGATAGCTGCTTGACCTCGCTTTCGTATTTTGTAATACGAGATATTGATGTGATACTGATGTCCATCCCATCAACAGCAGGAAAGTGCCAGTTTTATTGTTTCTGCCAAAGAAGAGCGGCACTTGTTCACATTTTGAGAGCATGCACAGCTTAAAACATGGAAGTGGGGTTCTGATTGGCTGATTCAATTGTCTGACAATGGTAACAACAGACGCAGTTGGCCGATTATGCGTCAAAACGTTGGTCGGCGCAAACAAAGTTCCACATATGTTGCTCATTAACAGGGCGCTTGCGTCAATCTGAGCAAGGTACTGCCGTTCTTCTCTGAAACCGAGTGTAGGAATGGTCTATAAGAACACGCAATTTAAAATCATATGGCACAAATTGATTAAGTTAAACAAATACAAACAGACATGTGTAATTACAATCACATTGTACTAACTTCCTTCATGTCATCCTTTGGCGCAAGAAGTCAAAAACCAGGAAGTAAACCAGAAGTTCATAGTTGGTTATTTCAGTATGATCTATAAGCTTATTACTGAGTTTTTTGGGAATTATTGTTGCAAAAAAGATGTCTAATAAATACTCCCCCTTTCTAAAATGTCATGCTCCTGGGGGCGTTTAATAGAGTAAATACAGTTTATTAAATATCTGTAATAAGTTCCATGTATAACATTCACCATGTATAATTGATTAACCCTGTAATTCATGTGTGAAGTTTGTCAGTTTACACTGGACAAGTAGCTACTATACTATTATACATTGGTTCACCTCATGTTCTGTAGTGATGTAGGTGCATATTTCGCTGGTCTCAGTATCAAATCACACATGTAATGTTAATCGCTCAGAACATACATGCAAGCTTGCAGTGCAACTGTGAAAATCATTGATGTCACTACCGAAGTTGAGGTGAACCAAGGAATAGCTCAAGAGAAGTTCTATATTGAGTTATTTGTTGCATTAAATAACATATTGTACAAATACTGATTATTTGAATTTCTTGTAACATACATTTCATTTGCATTTTTTCTTTCTCCAGAAGAAGCCGCCACATCTCCAAATTCACCAAAGGTAATTAATTGTATTACATTTTCACAATTTACTTATTGTGTGGTGTGTAGTGTAAATGTAGAAGTTTCCTTCAGATTAGTAAATATTCGTATGTAGTATTAGAAACATAAAAAATGAAACAACTTTTAAGTTGAACTTAGCTTTTAACTTTTAAGAATCACAAGAATTAAAATTCTTGTGATTTTACAGTATTTACTATGTGCTTTGAATAGGGTTTCATTTGCTATTATTGATACAGATTGATAGTGTTAAGTTGTGTCCTCTAATCTAAAACTTAAAGTGTATTTTTTGTTAATTTATTGTTATTCAGGGTTCTGAGCCAATGTTCAGTGCAATGGCGATGCCAGCGCATGTGAAGCACAATGATCAGCAATATGCACCAAAGCAACCAGAAAACCCATATATCAGCCATAATGCAATGGCACCACAGTCACCACCAAATAACAGGTAAGACAATGACAAGATGTAGTATTTCGGCAGGTGCAATCAATATTGTATATATTTATGTTGTGTTGCAGCCAGGGGGGTACTCAAGTTTGGTTTGGGTAAAGTGGACCCATCAATAAAGCTGAATTTATACTCGATCGCCGAGCGATGCGATTAATCGCTTTTGAAAAAGCGATTTGCAATCGCCGAATTTTGCGATGCATCGCCGTCGCTTTTGCATTTATACTTATCACGGCGATAGCGATTGCAGAGCGACAATTAAAATATTCTAAATGCCACAAAATACATTTTAAAACATCAGTTGCTGTCAATAATTATTGCTTTGAATTAATTCATCATCAAAAGTTAACAATCGAGAAAGGTAAATTAATTAGTAAAATAATAGATCCAGTTGGTTGTATATGATTGGTTGACGCATTCACGTGTCAAGCGATATCGCTGGGAAGTTGAGATTTCTTCAACTTGCAAAAGCGGACGTCGTTTTGCCTCCGCGATTTGAATCGATTGATCGCTTGACGCTCTGGAAATGTAAGTAAACATTGAGCATGCGTGAAAATCGCCTTTCTGCAAAAGCGATTGAGTATAAATTCAGCTTAACAATATACCAATTTTTTAAGAAATTTGTTGATTCATCAATACACCAAAAGCCAAAATTGTTAGCCAAATTTAATAACTTTTCTCAAAAATTTAGGAAATGTTTCAAAAATTTTATCTACGAGGCAAAGTTTGGCTATTTAACAAAAAAATTGAGAACAATTTGTAAAAAATGATCCATACACATACCAAAAAAGGAGTCGTTAATATACCAGGCCGAAAATGAGACCCATGATTGCTGCACATCCCCTTATGGTCATTTGTACTGAATAACCCCTCCCCCTCCCTCGGGTGTTGCTGTCAATCCGCTACTCAAAGCAAAAGATCTGTGTCTCCTGTATGTCACAAGAGTAAATAAATAGTGAAGACAAAAAATATCCAATGATGTATTCTGTAATTGCAAGGCAGAACGAAATTTAACGATAGTTGGTGGTTTTAGTAAGACAAAGGTGTACCTGCTGAAGTTTTGAGGGACTCAGTGAAAACATTACACAGTAGTGAGAGCCCAAAGATGGTAACAAACATACCCTAGAAGTTTTTCAATCAAGCAGATACATTTACTTGTCATGCAACGAGTGACAATCTAATAAGAAAATTGCATGGTGTTGAAGTCATGGATGTTGATGCTCTATGTTAGTTGACATACTAATACTCATTGATTCTTATGTTTGACAGTGATCTGGACATAATGATGATGGATGTTACATTAATTTACAGACTTAAGTCTCAAATAATTCAACAGAACATTTGTAGCATAGATTCTAGATCTGTATGCCTATATTTGGACATTTCGGGAATAGCTTCTGTTGAGAACATTTCAGAACCAAATATTTCTTTGGTTACTAGACAGGTGTGTGAACGTACTCAATTATCCCACTTGTGCTCAAGTATACTCAATGACGGCTAAAAGCTTGTGTTTCAGACAAAAATTAACAATTCATTTATTTATTCTTTGCACACCACCAACAGACGAGCTGAAATCCTGTATGCCCAACCAGCCCAGTGGAGCAGACCAGTTCATGAAGCAACAGAGCCTAGGAGGTTTGAGAACAGACAGCAGCAGCAACCCACTCCTATACCAACACATAATACAATGCCACCGCAGTCATCTAATCAGTTCTATAGGCAACCAGTACAAGTAAGTAATCTGTTGGCTGTAGCAAACAAGCTGGATACAGTTTTTCAAAAGAACAAGGTTCCATCCAAGGCCAACTTACAAAATGTGCAAGACCTGCATTCTGATTAAAGTGCTAAAAGCTTTGTGAGATTAACACCCTGCTTTGATTTCTTTCTCACTTACAAGAAAGAACAAAGAAAGAACAAAAAACGCTCTATATCTTATGTAATTTTATTACACTCCGACAAGTATGAAATAATTTATGATTCAAGTGCATTTTTAAGTGCATTAAGCAATTAATGTTCAGGCATGAGAATTCTCAGCCTGAATTCAGGCTTTTTATTGGTCCAAATTTCCGCACTTTCTTTTAATTTCAGCCCGTTTGTAGCCTAATTTCACTTGCTTTTTCAGGCTTTTTCAAACTTTTTAGGGTTTTTTTTTGGATGATCATTCTCATACCTGGATGTTTGATATTTTGTCACAGAAATGTCACAGCTTTGAAACTACAAAGCACTCTGTATAGCTATGTATAAAGCAGAAGTTAAATAAAAAGTAACACACATTAACGAGTGATTTTCATTTTGACTGCCTTGTACAGGATCAGATAGAGCCAGGAGAGTACTATTCTGTTGAGTTAGGCAGAAGTCCTAAAGGATTTGGTTTCAGTATACGAGGTGGTAGAGAATATCAGAACACACCATTATTTGTACTACGTATGGCCATAGATGGACCTGCAGTCAAAGAAGGAAGAATGATGGTAAGTCTAGTATTATCTTATTGTGCAGAATATTAGCATAATTGGATCAGGTAAAATATGTGTTCCATTGATAACATACAGTGTATAGTATTTTTGCTCTTAGTGAACCAATGACCTCAATACTTATTTTATTAGGCACAGCTTCATACTGGGAGTATTTGCTCAAAACATTGGTGTTCACATGCACACATTTAAAGACACTGCCTGGATGGGTGCAAAACAGTTGCATCAATACATTAATGTCTCTGACTTGCCGAAAGGAAAAATACTATAATCAATTTTTGAGTAGACAGGGTAGCCAACTTTTGAACAGAAAAGCCTGAGATTTTTCCCATCTAGAAAAAATGCTGTCAAAAAGGTGACACTATAATTAGTTTCTTCAATAAGATATAACTGATCGTTACCACAGTGCAATATAGAAATCTCCCTTGTCTTATTGTGTGATATTTTATTCACAAGCTTGATATTTGGGACAAAAACTTGAAAATTAAGCTTAATGTGTGTTGATTGACTAGCTTTGACTTTCTCTGGGTCCCATAGATGTTCTTATCAAGTTCACAGCATATTGCATGTATGTTAGTGTACTCAAATGTTGTTACTTTTCACCCAAAGCAAGTTAACTTTTTACTTACAAACATTAATTGATGAATTTGACCATGTAGGTTGGTGATCAACTAATAGAAATCAACGGCTACAACACGGATGGTATGCTCCATACAGAAGCGATTGCTGCAATCAAGAGTGGTGGGTCAAAGGTCAGACTGTTGCTACGACGATCAGGGAAGCCACCTGTAATGGGTAGGTATTACAGCTATATTAATTACTCATTTTTATCTTGTTATGCATACCTTATATGAAAAAATATATACGAAAAAAGCCTTGATTTCCATTCCACTATCAGTGGAACCAAAATTTATCTTATATGCCATTAAATTGAATTTTTAGTGTCCTTACTGTCAAAAACTATCAAAGTGTTATAACAACTGAAGCATGTAATTTGCCATTATCCTGGCAGGTTTGCATCCTCGGCCTCCAGAGTTTGTATGATTCGGCAAAATGATAGCATGGAACCTTTTCCAAATTGTGCAGTATGTAATATTAATTACTTGGTTTTTCTCATAGACTGCAAATACATCCATGTATCTCACCAAGCTTTAAATGCATACAGGGATATGAGATTGGTCAGTCATGTCCAATTATGATAGGCCAGGCAAGATTGGTAGGTACGGCATGGATAGCATGCTGGATGCTTTCAAATGACTCCTACTTGCATCCAAAATGCATTGGAAATGTTTAGTTGATCAAATTGATTCTTTTTGCATCAGATATACATTGGGAATGTTTGATTGAATTGACAATGAATTAACAAATGTTAGTCAAAACTTTGGATTAGTGTAAAAGAATTATTATCATCAACATGTTTTGAGGATTTCTTGGTTATTACTAATACTGAGTAGGGGCATATCAAACTTAAAGTGAAATATGCAGGAAATGGTAGGTAACAGCTCAACAAGGTTTTGAAGAAAAGTTGAAAATATTTGCCAAGATATTGTCAGGTTATTGCATGCTGGGCGGAAAATAAAAAATAGGGAAATAAACTTCGCATCATACATGCCATCATCATTGCTGCGATATGAATGATATATCACTAACTGCCATAATTTTGTGCAGGATGGATTTGTATATAGGCCTATAGTCTAATATATCTACCTCCGGTCAGCAGCACTAGCTTTGAAGTTCAGCGAGCGTGTTCTAAGTTAGCTTAGCGTTACTTGGTGCGTGTACATACTTTTATGTGCGCGATCAAAGTGGCGCATATGTACATGCAAGAAACAACGCTAGATCAACGCAGCACATGCTGAACTTCAAAGCTAGTTCCGGTGACTGGAGGTAGATATATAGACTAAAAGACTTGTTGAAAGTCGATTTTGTTATAACTTACTTAGAGTTATTGATCACAAGCAGGATCATCATCCTTGTGAAGGTAACTGTGATCGTGTTCATTAGTCAAAAACCAATTTTCTATTACCAAATATTAAAAATTCCATCCTGCATAATCATTTTGAAATTATTCATGACCAGCATAAGACAAGCTGTAATGCACATCTCATGCATGAGACTATTACACAAGTAACATCATTTTATCATTTTCTAATTCACTTTGCTTTTACTTAGTATAAGACAAGGACATTTATAATGACAGACAGGTATTTTCTTCTAGTTTTAAGCCACTATTTATTGGATTTGATAGCTTGTTTTTTGATTCCATAGTAGAGCTTGATGTCATTCATGTGTTTTAAGCTATGTAAGTGCAGACTGCTTGATGTGTGTTATCATTTGATGGCTAGCCTTTTGAAAATGATAAACGATGATCTACTCAAAATATGTTATTACAATTTTGTCAGAAGGTTTGAAATCAATTAGTGTATTCTCAAATATGAAGTAACTAGTTTATTTTCTGCCTCCTCCTTTTTTAACCATTCATTTGTTGACATAGTGGCATTAGAAATGGAGGTTTAATCACACTAAAAAAGTGTGGGCAGGTAAATGTGTGCTGTGCAAGAATGGAATTCAGTCTGAAGTGACAGAATTTACAAACCTCTTTTGTTTATGATGAATAAAATAACCATTCAAAGTCTGTCTGCTGTGACAGACGTAATAAACCCTCTTCTTTCTCTGTGTGTGTGGTAACTGACATAACTTTAATTGTCAGAGAAGGATGGATAGTTACCAGTTTTAACCCTTAGAGGAAATTTGAAAGTTTTTTTTTAGTGCAACTGTAGTTTTTGGCACAGAATCTCTTAACACCTCAGGTTGATCGTAGTATAAAATAATAACAACCACAAACCAACTTATATAGTATGACATGTGTGACTGATTTTATTTCAAAATGTCGGGTATTTTGAAGACATTTCAGAATTTCTAGCATAATTCACATTTCTGTTGTAGGTTTTGTTGAATAAAATTGCACTTGAGAATAATTTTACCAGTCTTCCAAACTAAATTTGTGTCACAAATGAAAATTTAATAAAATGTTATTGGAAAATTTCAAATCCCATTCACGATAGTATGTGTGGGTGATGATATTTTCTTTATCGTACTAGCATAATCTGAAGGATTATCCCAGCAGTTGAACCTATTACCTCTACACAATTTATAGCGATTGCTTGCACTACTTTAATACTAGTTTCTTTTCAGCATGTTAATCTCTCTTTTAAGGAATGATTTTAATCTTCATGGAACAGGATCAATCTTGCAACTTGCATCGCTGTTATTAGTCGAATGAAACCTGCGACCATAAAACCAGTACAAAGTTTGAAATTGTCATTTTGGAATTTTTCTAAAATGTTGCAATTACAAGAGCTTTATAAAATGGTGTATCACATGTTCGGATTGCACTATCGTTTGTCTTTCTTAATTTAGTGGCCATTGCTCTGGTGACTTTGTGCGTGGTTTTGTGAGAGCAGGTCTCGAATAATCTCTAGGTAAATTAGGTAACTCTTGGACAAACTGGAACTTACATGTTGCATCCATGTAACATACTAATTGTGTATGCAGTGTGAGGCGTGTGCATGCAATCTTTTGGATCGCGTTATACGTATGTGTATTTGATCACGGAGCTACAAGCATTAAAATATTCCAGCTTGGCTAAGAATTACCTAATATTCCTTTTGACAAAAACTTAAACGATCCAGGATAGTTACAAATGAGCACTGGTATGGCATAAACTGATAGGAAAATGTCTTGGTTGATAAGGTCAGAAGTGCTTATTACTAATAAAAGAAAATAAAGCCGTGCATCCACCACTTATCTGCTTTATTATATCCAACATCACATTGGTACATACTCACAGAAGTAGACTAATATTGAACAGAAGTTGGTACAATAATGTGGAATGTTTTCGTTTTCCTATTGTTGGATTAACACCTTTTTTGGGACAGGGTTCAAAAGTTGGTTTCCTTTTGTGAGTTAGCACCTATGAGTCTTGTGACATGTTACGGCCTGCATGCATGCGTAGATGATAAGTTGATCTTTTGTATGGTCGCGCATATTTAATGGTACAAGATTATAAAAAGTGGTGTTTGGATTACCAGTGGGACAAAGTATAATTTTCTACAGTTTGGTCCAATGAGCTCAGGTCACATTTATGTAACTATAATACTTTGGACAATTCTGCAGCATACATTAACTTGTTTTGTATTTTGCAGTCCTGATATTGCCATATCATACATTGTATTTATGAGAAATATGTATGCTGTGCCAAACATGTTACATTGTTGTGCTGTTTGAAGACCTTTTTATGATCAAAGTATGCTTGAGAAATTATTCCCAGTTTATGACTAGCCAGGTTGTATTTCAATCATATTGTCTGAAAACACAGCAAGTGAATGATTGTGGTGTAAGTTGCAGATTCACCTGTTTCGTGAGAAATCTTTGAAAATAAAATTTATTTCTTTTTTATCTTTCATCTCAAGTATTAAATAAGTGCTTGCTTTTTCTATCTTTTTGCTTTTGAAGAACCTGACCAGCCTTTGGCCACAAGTATATCGGTTTGGGTAAGCCACGCAGCCAGGGGATGGATACTTTTGTGGTCGGCACTGTGTTCACTAATCACTAATAATTGCATTTGTGATTGCTGTAAAAAAAATGTCAAAAAAAAGCCAAGATTTTCCTTTGTTTTATGTCTTTACTTGCTATCCAAGAAGCTCCTACAGCAGCAACACAAATGAGAATGAAGTATATAAAGTAGAAGCCTTCCAAGTATTACAGGCCTACTTTGGCTAACCAAAATGGAAACAACCATTGGTCCATATTTCTCGTATGATCTCCACTTCTATTCTGCTAATTTTCCTTGTAACCCCATTCATAACTCTATCAGTCCAGTAGCTTACTTCTTTCATAAACATATGTAAACTCGGGAAAGTGTTTAATGCTCTGCGTGCTAGCCATGCGCTTCAATGGAAAAAAATTCAAGTTTTGAAATATTTTCTCAAAATATCACGAGCTATCTTAAGAACTGCTGAATCAATACTAGACTTGCTTGTACTCATTTTAATGCATTTTTCATGCTGATTCCAAATATGGTAATGAAATTTTCAATTCTGAAATTTTTGAAATTTTGAATTTTTGATAAAACTTGTCGTCTGCAGTCGACACCCGCGTGGAGAGAATTAAGCATCGCCAACCTTTTGCAATTGCCGATAAGCACCATGATCCCACAAAATATGAGATGCTGATCATTTACGGACTGGTTCAACAAGCCGATCTAAACCTGGTTGTTTAACTTGAAATGTGTTTATATGCTGCATTAGCAAATATTGTGACCGAATTGTAACAGGGACTAAAGGCAATATGAATCTTGTTTGTTTGCAGTTTTGGCACCAGTAATTTGCATTGTTGTGAATTTTGACCATCACTGAATTGCACATAGAATTCCAGCTATACTTTGTGTCATCTTGAGTTTGGTAGTGACATCAGTGCTACGACAAATCGCCCATGTACAAGTACACTTTGCGGGATTAGGTTAGCACAATCGACTCAATGGGGTGACCATTATGCACCTGCGTCGCTTCCAAACTCAAGGTGAAAGAAAGTATAGTTTGTTGTGGTTATTTTGTTGACTTGTGATTGAACCCAATGTCTGGCATAATCAAGTGTTTCTAGAGGAAAAATGCTGTGTTGAATAATCGGAGATACAACGAAACTTGCAGATTTCCTCTTCGTATGCTGCAATTGTACATAAATCCAAATACTATCAAGAAACAGATGAACAAATGCACATAGATAGATACATTGTAAATGTGGATTCAAGACTACATGCAAATAAAAGCACTTGCATTGCACTGCTTTACACCTGCTATATACACTGCTTTTTGTCGGCTTTGCAAAATATCAAAAATTCCAGCCATATTGCTTCCCCACACATCAACAACATAAAAAAAATCAACTCATGAATTTACCTATTTTGGTTTATTTCTGATTTGAGAATGAGGATGTAAATCTTTCCCAGCTATTATTACCACTAACTGTTCCATAATGGGTTATTGCCTCTTTAGCTGAACTTTGGATCACATCGTGTTCAGTAGTGATGTAGGTCCTTATTTCACTGGTCGCATGCATGCGTAAAGTTAATCGCACAAAGCGTACACACGGGCATACAAAGGTGGTCTGTCCGTGGCAGAAACCACAAAAAAGCATAGTCGTTACTACCAAATTTGAAGTGAACTAAAGTATTGTTAAATGTTCTATTTAACCTGTCCACAAAAACGAATAGTGAAGGCTTGTTTTCGACACTCCCAAATATTCCAGAATTATACAGCGCTATAATTTGGTTTAGCATACATTGATTCACATTGAATCACACTTTTGTCTTATAGCTAATTGTGCAGAGTGTACATTTGTGTTTTGTCGTCACGCTTGGTGCGCAACTGTGAAAAAACATTGCCATCACTTCCAAACTTGTATTTTTGGTATACGTCAGCCTAACAGAATGAAAGTTGCATGTCAATATACTTGGCATGTTTTAGCAATAACAAGCATAAAGACTTGAATGTGGAATTTGAACTTTGTTACAAGTTTTGTCAAACTAAAGAATTACAATTAATCTATATTTCAAATATTTTAATTCAAACAAAAGTGCTGTATTATTCTGACATTGGGAGTAGGTGATTGGCTAATTTATTAGTGCTCTCTGCCACAGACAGCTGATTGGCTACCAATCAGTGCTCTCTGCCACAGACAGCTGATTGGCTACCAATCAGTGCTCTCTGCCACAGACAGCTGATTGGCTACCAATCAGTGCTCTCTGCCACAGACAGCTGATTGGCTACCAATCAGTGCTCTCTGCCACAGACAGCTGATTGGCTACCAATCAGTGCTCTCTGCCACAGACAGGTGATTGGCTACCAATCAGTGCTCTCTGCCACAGACAGGTGATTGGCTATCAATCAGTGCTCTCTGCCACAGACAGGTGGTTATAGGATCAGACAAGTCGCATTCCAGATGAGATTTACATCCACTTTCTTAGGGTCTTCCAAACAACCACAACACTAAACATCATACCAACCAACTATGCTTTTGCTTTGCTTCAATTCCCTAACAAGTGACACATCTAAACTAACTGATTCATAAATCAATGCTATCATATCATGAAAATATCATTGCCTTCTTTCTTAAAAAGGTTACAGTAATATCATTCATTCATTTTTGGCAGACATTTTGTAGACTCTGTTTGGATTGATGTATGGAGTAACTTAATTGCATTTGCCACACCAGTTTTTAGTCTGTTAATGGTTGTATCGTTCATGAATGACCTTTGGCATAATTAATTATACATCTGGTCATGCAGAAATCAACCAAAGACTGATCAGGACACAATCATTTTGAGTTTTTGTAAAACTGGTATAACTGCTAGTATAGCTAAAACCATGACCGATTTCAGTGTACAGCTATATCTTTGGTCTGTGGTGTGGTCAGTTTCAATTTCCTTCCTACATCAGTTCAGATGGAGTATACAGACAAACTGCTTTTGTGGGTAAGCAGGTGCAGGCTATATAGCATGAATTCTGTGAAAACAAGGAGGGGTCATGTTTCTTATTTCAAAATATGCATTGCATGTAGAATTTACAGTGAAAACAATTTGACTGCACTTTTTAAAGCAAACATTTAATAAGTCATCTTGAATGTGATTCTTGCATTTTGAATTGATTAGGTTTGTATCAGCATGGTCAGTTTCTAACACACTTTACTGACCCAAAATTAATATTTACATAATGTCCTTTTTGTAAAGAATGGTTCTAAACAGTCAGCAAACAAGCCAAGTGTATCTGTAAGATATCAACTTTTATCAGAATTGATCATTACCAATCAAATTTACTTGTTCATTTTTCTTGCTCTTTATTTCAAACTTGATCACAAATTGTATGCTCTAGAAATGTTCCAAATAGATAGTAATTATGCCATTTAATGAAAATGTTTCTCTTTTCTTAATATAAATTAAAACAAGTAACTTGTAGATGAAGAGAATAAGTTAACACATGCATAAGATACAGGCATGTTCATTTAAATTTGTACCCAATGTACAACTTAACTGCTATATCATTAAACTGAACTTGTAGCGAGTACTTACCTAACTTCTAAATAACACTACTACCAGTACATGTAATAATTCATTTCTCATACGTAACAAAAATCTGGGATTGATAAATAAAACTTACAAAATGCTTTCATCTCAGAAATGATTCCTGTGTCTGAAGTAAAAAAATGTTGTCAAAATGAAATAAAGTTTGTTACCAATGACCAGGTAAATACATTGAATCATTTTTTTTTTAAACCAATGAAATAACATGACGTGTTCCCCTGTGTCTTCGTATTAATCAGCTTGTGTTGACAATTTCAGATGAAATGACAGAAAACAGTTGGTATCAAAAAGTTTGTTTGTGTGTGTGTTTTTGTGCTTTGTGTCTGGTTGCTTTAATACTGCAATCTACCAAGCTGTATAAAACGTAGAAATCAGTCTTGCGGTTAAAATTTGATAGCTACGTCCTGGCAATAATTGAGCGAGAAGTGGCTTTATTATTAATATGTGAAATAATAATTACAGCTTGATCGATTGTTGTTACAAATGCTGTGTTGTGTTGTTAGCCATGGTGATCTTTCACACAAATCATAAATGACCGTTAACTAACCAATGTTCTCTCCATTCTTATCACTTGTAAACAGACGTGAATATCAACCCAAGACGTTACACCCAAACACCGCCACCAACGTTCATGGGTCATCGCACACCATGTCTGGGTCTAACATTCGCAATTATTATTACGATACGGCATCGGTTGGGTCTGGTCATCAGGATACAGTTGATCACAACTGGAGCTACCGTAGTCTTCCAAGAGGCATGAAGTACTGATCGGCACTTGGATGTGTGTCTATGACTGCAGAAGATACATCTGCCCTAGGTAGGGTTGTCTTACAGATATGGGTAGACCCAGGAGATGATGAACAGCAACATTATACACAAAGGATGGACACAGGTGTCCAGATTGTGAAATTGGTGCAAGGGCATTTCTGGTCAGTTAAGAGGTGGAAAGTAGATTGGTTGTTTGAGCAATATCTGGCCCTCAAGAGGAATTCAAAGCCTGAGGAGGGATTACACTCTTGTCAAGTTCTATTGGACTGCATATATTACAATTTATATTTTACGTCAGGGATGAACCTCATCAAAATTCTGAAATGTAAAATAATGGATATTTATAAATTGCATAAAGATACTCAGTACTGTTTTGAGTTGATAATATGGAATTGGATATTAGACAATGTTTTACTGATGGCTTTTTAAGTTGTTGGTTTTTTGTTTTGTTTTTTGCAGTGCATTTTAACAAATTTTGGAACTTAGTTTCTCCCTCCCCCTTGATGGGAGCTCCTTTTGGTGGTATACATACATGGGGTATGCATCTGCAGCCAGATACATTGGAGCAAACTGCAGTGTAATATACCTATTATGTGGTATTTAAGATCATTGATGCATTTGTGGAAGTCTTTGCACCCAATAGTCTTATGCAAGACATCTTAAGAAGGCACTTATTATTTACTGTAAGTTAGGAAAGTCCTTGCCACTTATTATGGAAGAGAAGGGCTCTTTAGGTCAAATCAAAACCCTGAGAAAAGATTTTCAGGGTCTATGGTCAAATAAGGTAGATGGTTGCCTAGGTTGAACGTAAGCAGCAAAGTAATTTATGTCTGCTGCAAAATATGGCCTGTTATTTATAAAAACAATGGAGAGGGGAAAGAGAGAAAAGATGTTTTTATCAAACTGAATTAGATGAATTGCTTCTCTTACATTGACTACACCGAATGATGTCCAACAATATTGTGTTCATGTAGCATATTTGTCTTACCACTGCTCATCAATGTCTTGCCTTTTCAGTTGCTAATTGTGCTTGTCTTGTCTTTTCTATTTTGTTTTGTTTGGAGATACATAAAACATTCTTGCAAGTGAGAGTTACATGTGAATCTATGGTTCACTAAAATCGTAAATTAGATTGATCATTGCATCTTTCAAAATTGTTGCACATTGTTGCACGCTGACTCATACCTTTATCATGTTTATATCGAAAATGATATTTGATTTGGTAGTATCACAGAATTGGAAAAGGAAAATTGGGACTCGAAAGCCATCTTGATACAGGCATGGAGCAAATATTGGGGATATTCGGTTTCCCTCGGAATGCGCTCGAGGCTTTCATTCTCACACATGGATGATGGGCTCATTTGAGAGATGCACTTGATGCGACATGCACACGAGTACCAAGGCACTTCAGATGAGACGCAGAATTGCTTTCGTTCGTCTCCGCGCACCGTCGGTAAGGACCCGAACACCCCCAATTTTCTTTCTATACTTGACGGCGTGATTGTATGTGGCCGTATAGGGAGTCCCAGGTCTTCTATGGATAATACTTAGGTTTTCATATTGGCATTTACTTCATACAATTTTTCAAATAATCTGCAAAGTGTGATCCCATTAATGCTCTGGTGACATAGCTACTTAATACTTTAAAAACTTTTTGAAGTAGATATCTTCATCGCAGCCATATTTATGATTCATACATGTCTTGCCCTTTTGATGTGCTGCTATGGTGGTGGTATGTTCTGTTGTGGTGAATTGTGTGTTTATGACTGCTAAGTAACATTCTTCTGTTTATCCCTTTGTGTTCATTTACCAAATTTAGTTCAATGTTTGTGTAATTTTTTAATTGGTGAATAATATACCTACCTGTTGGTGATTTTTTTTCCATTTCTGTTTAGTCGGGTAAGAGATGCAAAACATCTTCAGTTTGAAACTTACAAGATGAAATTAAATACATTTAAAAAATTGTTAGTGATGGGAAAAATAATTCCAGTGGATACAAACATGAATATTTTTAAGTATTCTTTAAATGAAAGTAATAGAAAACTTGGTTGTATATAAATGGATTACTTAACCAGGTGGTTAATGGTGATTGAAATAGAAAACAATCTGGAATACTACGGTTAAATGGTAAATAACTTGGATTATGATGATACATAACTTGGTTTTGATCAAAAGTAAAACTAACCTGCGTAGGTGATTGACATGGCTCAGCCCGTGGCTCAGCTCCAGGATTGAGTACCAAAATAATTGTGACTATTAATTTGGGAAATATAAGTCATTGTATTCAATGAAAACATGTTTTTATTATCTTGTATGCATTCCAGTACATTGCCGAATTAAGTAATTATTCAGAGTCAACATGGGTGGGAGATTATAAAATAATTTAACAGGAAGTGTTGAATGTGTCACCTTGCAATAGATTTGGGCCTTTGTGATGCATTTCTATTATTATGCCCAAAACTCTTGATGTTTAAATAATATTAGATATACCCTATTGGTTTATACAATAGAAAAAAATATCACAGGATTGATATATCACACAAGGCTGACATACTAATAAGGGCAACCTGCCAGTTTGTGAGGTGAAAATGAATAATATATTATAAGCAACCTTGACTGAAACATTAACATGTTTATTAACTGCAGAGTGGCTTAAAGCACAATAATTAATTTGTTTTTGTTTTTTATGTTTAAAAATATACAAATTGTGTAATATAATGTAATATATAATATAAATAGAAACAGTACTTGGTTCAATATAAAAAGGTACATGATTGGGTCATATCAGTTTTTCTTTTTTTAAGATCTTATTGTGAATATTGCAATTTATTTAAAATTTGAAATTCAAAATTATTCACTCAAACATCTTGTTAATTGCAATGCCATGTTTTAACTCTTAAGAATTTTGGTCATGATTGTAAATATTATAGTCTTATGCATATTATTTGATATCTTGCAAGTGAAGGCGTATATTCTACAAGAATTACAGTCACAATAGCCGTAAGGCTCACTGTTTTTGATCCATTTGGGTCTTGATGTTTGTACATTATTACACCCATCACAGGTGTAGTCGTGTGAATTTGACTTTGTTTCTGAACTCTGTAAATAGCTTTCTTCCTTGTGGAATATAAGCCTTTCAATACACCTAAAAGGTTGACATTGGTCTGGTTGATCGATGGATTCTTATGTTGTTGTATAGTATGTATATATAAGCAATGCAATGTGAGTACATTGTATATACGATGGGATACTGGGGGATTGATATGATTCATTGATATGTTGTTATTGCATTTATTCATCTATGTACACATGTAGACAGATATATTACTCTTTATCATTTAGTATTCCAAATTTGTATCATTACCGCTGCTGAATACCTCAGACATTTGCATCAGAAGAAGTAGAAGAGTCATTCCATGGTTTTTGGACAAAAGGAGGTAACATGAATAACTAACACTTTTTCCTTTCTCCCTGACATGCAGCAAGTCATAAGTCTAGCCTTGTCATGATATTCAAATTCTAATATCATGCCAAGGACAAGACCCAAATTATAGACTTTAAAATTATTAAATAGTCTCTGACTTACTTCATGTACAAGAGAGAAAATACAGTCTTGGTTACTCATGATGCCTACCTTTGTGTCAAAAAGATGGAATTGCCCAGAAGATACTTTGAAATTCTTAGATGCGTGTGTTTGAAACTTTTTGAACACATGTAGAGAGAGTGATCGAAGACTTAAATATTTAAAACAGAGTTACATTTGTGCCCATCCAAGCAAACACAGAATTGTTTTTAGAACATTTTACAATTTTGCCAAAATGTTTAATGACATTTGATGTTGTGAACGAAATGGAAGTTACAGTATTTTATTTTATTTTTGTACAAGATTTAACTTTTGTGTTATACAAAGATCATAACATTTTGTATTGCTTCTGAAACAATTCAACATTGAAAGTTTTCTGGCAACCTTTATTACAAAAATTTGATTAGATTTTTTTGATTGCCAAATCCAAAAATACTTACTTGTTTCAGACTTCGCCATCTTGGCTGATGGCTTCTTCATAATGACCATTGGGCTCCACTTTTCCCGCAGGTTTGGCAGTTGCTTCCGGCAATTTTCGAAACCCTTGGAGGTTTAGTTCTTATAAGTGGATCGTATACAAAAAAAAAAAATTTGTTACAAAAATAATTTGTGTTTGATGGGATGCTCATTGTTTACATGAAAGCAAGGGTTATGTGACTTAAAATGCTGAAACAAGTGATTTAAATAAACTCAATAGCTTTTAAAGACTCGGATTACCTACCTTGTGACAAGTTAATAAGAATTACCTTGATCATTCAGAAACTTGCTTTTGAGGCAGTGGTCCATGTCTTCTAATGGGCTATTCCACACACTCATATGGAAGACATGTCCTTAATCTCCTACAAAGGGAGTGTGATTTGTAAATGGGATTACCTGAATGAGTAACTCCATTTGAAATCTACACCCCCAGTTTGGACGATTATGGCCATGTCTTCCATAGGGGGTGTATGGATTTAAACTGAATTAGCCCTGTTGCTCAAACATTGTAAATTGTGTGTTGGTTGGTCAGTTCAGCAGTATTCAAAATCAGCGTAAAACATCAAGGCATGATTTTGAAGACTCAACAATGCATTGGATGTTCTCAAACTCATCGTAATTATAATCCTCGAACAACTTGAGCATAAATGCTTGTTAAGTCTAAAACTAAATCAAGTCTAGATGACATAATATGTGTATACACCTTGCAACTGTCCATAAATTATGTACTCATGAGGTGTGGTGGTGATGATACAGCAGGCTTTTTTTTAATGGCCACAATTCTAGTGCCTTGTACTTTTTAAACAGAGTTTGCATACATATTTTTCATGTGATGATGTTGTTATGTTTGTATTAGGGTCCTTATACTAGACAACTCTGCCCATGTAGTTTTTATTTTGATATTTTGTGAATATTTTGTTAGAAAATACCATGCGTTCAGTCTTTTCATGTGTGTACTGAGGGGCTTGTACAGTTTTAATAATGGTTATTCTTGCAAGTGGGAAGTAAAACAGTGTAAAAATTTCACTATGTCATGTATTGTCAATATCTTTTTCCCCCTTTGCAATTCATGGTTTGTTTTTTTGACTGATTCAATACTGAAATTTTGTACTCGATTAGCATGATTGGAAAATGTAGAGGAATATTTAATTACAAATGGGATCAGTATTTTTACATTCTTTGGAAGGTGTGTTTAATGGTGTTTATATACTGTATTTCCAGCACAGGGAACCATGGGCACAATTCTATCAACCTACAACAAAAAGATTAGCAGCACAAAAATATCTCTGCTTGATGTGGCAGTTCCAGACGTACCTCCATATCATTGGGCTATTGTGAAATTGATACACCCCTATGACAGACATGACCTTAATCTCCCACACAGGGAGTGTAGATTTCAAATGGAATCACCCCTTCAGGTAACCCCCCATTTGAAATTCTCACACTCCCTGTGTGGAAGATTAAGGTTATGTTTTCCATAGGAGGTGTTTGGATGTCAACTGGAATAGTCAATTATCAAGGCATCTCAAAACCGCCCCATATGGAATGAGTAGGGCTTGGAAGACCTTTTGGGTTCACAAATTACTGGGGTTGCATTCTATAAAAGGTAGAGAAACCAAGAAATGTTGCAATGAATACAGTTCATAATTTTTTACTTGACACCTTTCATATGTCACACAGCACGTGTATTGTATTGTGACAGGTACACTTTCAGTAGCAGAAAGCTGTATCTCCATTAGCTGCTGTATGTCCATTAGTTGCTGTATGTAAAAATTCCCTGCGATATGACACAGGTACTTATGCACTCCTATGCATTAATGAGTGCATGCATTTCACAGATAATCATACATACAGCAAGCAGCTAATAGAGATACGTCTTTCTGTCGCTGAGCATATATGATATCAGGAGATTTTGGTTTGTGCAAGCAATTACTAAAGCATCCCAAAGCATTGGTGTAGGAAATAGGCAAAATAATCATTAAGTTAAATTTGTTATGCCTGATGTAATCAAGCAATATGAGTAGGATTTCTTCTTTGTTAATAGATACACTTTTAACACTACATTTTGTTTAACAACTTGTAAGTGACAGGTGTGGCATCAGTAATTTCAAAGATAACACCGCATTTGTCTCATCTTCATTTTTGAGGAAAATGCGATTTTGATATTAACATTTTCTCAGAAACTAATGAGCTTTCCAGTGAGAGCATAGACTGATGCCCATTAAACCCTAAATGAGTGAAATATTGCTTTAAATACAAAGCCCTATAAGGCCAGTATATGCATTTTTCTCAAAATGGAGACAAGGCAGCATTTCATTGATATCTCCTACCCCAGTCAAAGAACTAGTAGTATCTCAGAATTGAATATCGGTGTATCTAACTTGTTTTGCTAAATCACATCACACATCAAAAATTGTGGTGGCCTATTTCATGATATAGTGCTGTTACATCAACAATACGTAAGCACTCAATGTGTTGAATTTTACATTATATACCTGATGCATATGTGTGATTAAAACATTTTTGTGTGGTTGGTTGGTGATTGATTGCATACCTTGATGTCTACAATACCATAAGCAGTCCTGACTTCTATACATTTTTGTAGATCTATGTGGTTTTTTTAAATTAATATACAGGTGTACAACAGAGCTTACTACACAATTACCTATTATCTATGCACTTTGACTGCCTTGTAGGAAATGTGCAAGTAGTTGTTATAATTTCTTGCCCGTATTCGGTGATTTAAATGTGTAAATCGCCTGTGCTATAAGTATATCTGTTTATCATGGCAATCTAGTATAACACCACCTGTTATAAGTAAGCTTATAACTGTTTTGATAGTACTCTGTGATTTTATGATGTCACAGGTGGTATAATGGGCTATTCCGGTTGAAATACATACACCCCTATAGAAGACATGATCTTAACCTCCCACACAGGGAGTGTAGATTTCAAATGGAGTCACCCATTCAGGTAACCCCATTTGAAATTCATACTCCCTTTGTGGAAGATTAATTTCATATCTTCCACAGGGGGTGTTTGCATTTCAAATGGAAGAGCCCAAAATGAGATTGCCTTTATCGCTATAGTAAAGTTGTTGTTGGCAACCATATTATTTTCCAAGTATTATTTTGATTGATTTTCATAAATTTTGATACTGTAAACAATTCTGTGTTAAAAAGTATTGATGGGACAGGGAACTCTTCCAAAGAATCAACGTTTAGCTAGTCTATTTATTTAGCTAGTCTATTTATTTCCTGTTGATGGGATGCTGTTTTGAAAATGAAACCCGGGCCTGTTTCGCAAAGATTTACAATTTATCTTATGATTTAGGGGTTTGCATGTGGTAAATTAATCGTAAGAAATTGGCAGGTCTCACATTCCAAAGCCTTGCCACAGATAATGATTTGATTTGATTTGATTTGATTTTAGGTGCCTATTATTGTGAATTTTACTGAGATGATACTAAAAATGTCAACATTTGAAGCTGGCCAGTTTTGTCCTGTACTGAAATTGCAGATCAAGACAATAGTCGCATTTAGTTTCCTGGAGATAGTAGAGTCTGCCTGTGATACACGCACGATCAATGGTGTTGTATTTGTATGCTGCGCGATATGCTGTGCCCTACAGATACACCACCTTGATTGTGTGTGCATCACACACGGAAGGTACTGTCTCAGTGAAGCCCAATGGACTAGAGAGGTGTTGCTATTTTGAAGTAACTTGGCTTGTATTTCAGTGTTCCAGTAAGATAACACTGGTAATTTTTTGTATTGATTTTTAGCTACTTGTTCCCAATTTTAACCGAGTCTGGCATGCAACCTTATTTATCAGCAATACATACACATGTAGATACCATATATGAAATATTTGAATCATGCACACATGCAACTGCATTTGACAGATCTGTGAATGCACATTCAAGATCTAAATACAAATGTTATGCACCTGAAGATGTCACTGTACATTTATATTGTTCACACTAAATTTTGGATTAAGTCTGTTTTGTCCCAGGTTTTATAATCTGCATGAAGAACAAGCATGTTATTTCAACTTTTTATAAAATCAAAATAGTGATCTGTGAGAAAGTTTCAACAAATTTGTTTGCCATTATATTAGATACAGATGGAAGTTTAAAACGGGTTTAATATGGGGGAACTATCATACAGCTTTCCACATTCCTGTCATGTGAAGAATTACCTTCTGGTAAGCCTTCAGAGTTGGCCTAGTATCAAGACCCATATTATACAGCTTACGGAATGAAGCGGTCTTATCTCTCAAAGTCTTGACAATCGGCTTATTTCGTGTAGGCTTACTGTTACATGATAGAATTTACATCAGATAAATTATGCTAATTTCTTTATATTTGAAGAAAACAATTTTTGAAACTGCTGAAGCATAAGTATTCAAAAATTAAATGGGTCAGTATTTCAATGTTCACAAGATAAATTGAGCAAAATTTAATTTCAATTCATTCCCTGTTACTTGTACAATGTAACCCTTGCATTCCCATACTTCTCAGTATTTATGTGTAAGATTTTACATTTTATTGTACTTCAATTCTTATTTTGAAGTAAAAGCGTAATAATGCTTTGTATTCATATGACACTGGACACTTGATCTTGTAGTATTCAGATGCCCTATATGGTCTTGAAGGGATATTTTGGTGTGATTTCATTTTAAATTTTCAATGTGGTTGCCAAACTGATTAAGTTTATTATTAGATGTTGGGCATATGCTTGGTTATTACTGAACTATTGTATTCATATACAAATATTTAATAAAAACCTTACACAATGTAACTTTCTTGTTGTCTGTGAAATTTTCTGCTGTAGTCATAATTTTGTAACCCCTGCACACAGAGGTCGGTATACACAAGAGTCGCATTAGTTTACATATTCACGTAACCGCCTGAACTCATTTGCATAAGTTTGGAGGTGGGCTGATCGTATTTTGATTCGTCGAACACCTAATTTGCATAGGTTTGGAGGTTTCCATATTTGGGTTTACCTAACGACCGGACGTTGTTTACATCATGGCGTCATTAGAGCTGGTCACCGTCAAACATCCGAATTTAACTAAGCGTTTGCAGTTTTCTTTTTATTACTGTTATATCGTGAAATACCATATAGCTGAGGTGTTAGTCCAATATGCATAGGAAAATATTTCTGGCGATGACCCATGTTCACATTGGCTAAATAAGCTGTATTTTCGCTGGAAAGGGGCGGGGACGAGTCGGCCATTTTGTTTGCAAAAGGCATGTTCTTCTCCCGCGTTACCCGGAAGTGGCAGCACCAGAACAAAGGACGTCATTTCTGGATTTCAGCCGGAGCAGTTACGTTCACTGCCGTGCATCAGTATAGGCATCAGCTTATCTAGGTTTTACTAAAGTAAAACATCTTTGCCCCTGCATCTTTGTTTCTTAAGCCCATATGACCAGTCCAAATTGGCAGAAGTCCACTAAGGCCAAAAAAAAAATTGTTTGGTTGCCCTTCCGAGACAAAAATTTGGAGGGTCGGTAGGTCGATCCTTTTTTTTTCCTCCATTTTGAAAAGGCTAGTATTGACAAATGCTTGATCATTTTGTGGTAAAAAAATTGTGTGTTTTTGGACTGGATTTAAATGGAAATACTTCTTGTTTTCAATCAATGCATTTAATAAATGAAATGAGTGAATAACAAATAAAACTAGAAGGCTATATATTTGTACACAAATACGGCTATACCCGCATGTTATCGGTGTACCCAAACTTATAGTCCTTATTTGCTGAGGATTTGAAATAAAGAAATTGTAAAAAGTCGCCCAATTGGGCAGAAAATGTGTAAAAAGTGAAAGTCCAAGTCACAAGCTTTAATTGAATGTAGGTTGCACTGTCGTAGCACTAAAAATTTAAGAAATTGTAAAAAGTCCCCTCCCAGGGGAGTCGTCTCTCTTACTCTCCATATGTTGCTGTTGTCAGTATCTCTTACTCACGGTGAGGCTATGTTATATGATTAGGGGAAAACTATTCCAGAGGGAGTATGTAAATTAAATGGAACAGCCATTTCAGCTGGAGTATGCAAATTAAACGGAACAGCCTATTTTGGGGTCATTTCAGAGGGAGTATGTAAATTAAATGGAACAGCCAATGGGTATGTAATTTAACTGGAACAGCCTTAACGCTTCACGCTGGTATTTCCAATTATTATATTATAATACGGAGCTGTCTATTTAGGCCTATGTGTGTGGGGTGTGTGGGTGTAACAATATAATTCTAAGGTGCTATCTGTGTACAAATTCTGAGCCCGGAAGCTGCTTTATTTGATGAGAAACGGCCGGCCCTTTGTTTTAACATTTGGGACCCTGGGGCCCATTATATTTGACTTATGAAGTCCATGTACATATGTTGATGTATAATTCTCTAGTGCTATCAGGCGACTCAAGCTGGGCATGTAGCTGCTTTATTTACTGAGTAACGGCCGGCCCTATGTTTTAGCGTTTGGGGACCTGGGCCCATATTATGTGATCTATGGGGCTCATAATTATGTACATATAACAATGTAATTCTCAGGTGCAATCTGTGTACAAACTCTGAGCCCTAAAGCTGCTTTATTAGATGAGAAACGGCCGGCCCTTTGTTTTAACATTTGGGGCCCTGGGGCCCATAATATTTGACTTATGAGACTCATGTACATATGTTGAGGTATGATTCTCTAGTTCTATCAGTAGACTCAAGCTGGGCATTGTAGCTGCTTTATTTACAGAGTAACGACCGGCCCTATGTTTTTGCATTTGGGGCCCTGGGGCCCATATTATGTGACACATGGGGCTCATATATACATATAGCAATATAATGCTGAAGACCTATTAGTGTACCAAATCTGAACCCTGTAGCTATTTTATTTGCTGAGAAATGGCCAGCCCTTAGTTTTAACATTTGGGCCTCTGGGGCCCCTAGCCGTGAACATCTGGGGCCAAAATGGGCAAAAGGCACATTGACAACTTAGGGCTCATACATGTACCACATATGAGCCATAGTGCCCTTATAGTTTTAGAGCTAGCTTTGTCAATCTGTTGCCCCTTATTTTAACATTTGGGGCCCTGGGGCCCATAATATATGACATATGGGGCTCACGTAAACTTGTATATATAGAGTTCCCATAGGGCTATCAGTGTACCAACTCAGGGCCCTGAGGCTGCTTCATTTGATGAGATACGGCATGCTTTGTGTTTTTACATTTGGGCCCCTAGGGCCCGTGACCTTTGACCTCTGGGGCCAAGATGGGCAAAAGGCACTTCTATGGGGTAGGGCCAATGAGTGTACCACATATGGGGCCTGGGGCCTTTGTAGTTTTAGCGCTAGCCTTGACAGAATGATGTGTTTGATAGGAAAAGAAGGAAAACTAGAAGGCTATATATTTGTACACAAATACGGCTATACCCGCATGTTATCGGTGTACCCAAACTTACAGTCCTTATTTGCTGAGGACTTAAAATAAAGAAATTGTAAAAAGTCGCCCAATTGGGCAGAAAATGTGTAAACAGTGAAAGTCCAAGTCACAAGCTTTAATTGAATGTAGGTTGCACTGTCGTAGCACTTAAAATAAAGAAATTGTAAAAAGTCCCCTCCCAGGGGAGGCGTCTCTCTTACTCTCCATATGTTGCTGTTGTCAGTCTCTCTTATTCACAGTGAGGCTATGCAATATGATTAGGGAAAACTATTCCAGAGGGAGTATGTAAATTAAATGGAACAGCCATTCCAGAGGGAGTATGTAAATTAAACGGAACAGCCTATTTTGGGGCCATTTCAGAGGGAGTATGTAAATTGAATGGAACAGCCAATGGATATGTAATTTAACTGGAACAGCCTTAACGCTTCACGCTGGTATTTCCAATTATTATATTATAATATGGATCTGTCTGTTTAGTCCTATGTGTGGGGTGGGGGTGTGGGTGTTAGTAACAATATATATAATTCTCAGGTGCTATCTGTGTACAAATTCTGAGCCGGAAGCTACTTATTTGATGAGAAACGGCCGGCCCTTTGTTTTAACATTTGAGGCCCTAGGGCTCATTATATTTGAGTTATGAGGTCCATGTACATAATATGTTGAAGTATAATTCTCTAGTGTTACAAGCGACTCAAGCTGGGCACTGTAGCTGCTTTATTTACCGAGTAATGGCCGGCCCTGTGTTTTAGCGCTTGGGGCCCTGGGGCCCATATTATGTGATATATGGGGCTCAGATGTACATATAACAATGTAATTTTCAGGTGCAATCTGTGTACAAACTCTGAGCCCTAAAGCTGCTTTATATGATGAGAAACGGCTGGCCCTTTGTTTTAACATTTGGGGCCCTGGGGCCCATTCCCATTGTATTTGACTTATGAGGCTCATGTACATATGTTGAAGTATAATTCTATAGTTCTATCAGTAGGCTAAAGCTGGGCATTGTAGCTTCTTTATTTACTCAGTAACGGCCGGCCCTATGTTTTAGGGTTTGGGGCCCTGAGGCCCATATTGTGTTACACATGGGGCTCATATACACATATAACAATATAATGCTGAAGACCGTTTAGTGTATCAAATATGAACCCTGTAGCTGCTTTATTTACTGAGTAACGGCCGGCCCTATGATTTAGCGTTTGGGGCCCTGGGGCCCATATAATGTGATATATGGGGCTCACATGTACATATAACAATATAATTTTCAGGTGCAATCTGTGTACAAACACTGAGCCCTAAAGCTGCTATATTTGATGAGAAGCGGTCGGCCCTTTGTTTTAACATTTGGGGCCCTGGGGCCCATAATATTTGACTTATGAAACTCATGTACATATGTTGAAGTATGATTCTCTAGTTCTATCAGTAGACTCAAGCTGGGCATTATAGCTGCTTTATTTACAGAGTAACGGCCGGCCCTATGTTTATGCGTTTGGGGCCCTGGGGCCCATATTATGTGACACATAGGGCTCATATATACATATAGTAGTATAATGCTTAAGACCTATTAGTGTACCAAATCAGAACCCTGTAACTATTTTATTTGCTGAGAACTGGCCGGCCCTTTGTTTTAACATTTGGGCCTCTGGGGCCCCTAACCTTTAACATCTGGGCCCAAAATGGGCAAAAGGCACATTGAAAACTTAGGGCTCATACATGTACCACATATGGGCCCTAGTGCCCTTATAGTTTTAGAGCTAGCCTTGTCAATCTGTTGCCCCTTATTTTAACATTTGGGGCCCTGGGGCCCATAATATATGACATATGCGGTTCATGTAAACTTGTATATATAGAGTACCCCTGGGGCTATCAGTGTACCAACTCAGGGCCCTGAGGCTGCTTCATCTGATGAGAAACGGCATGGTTTGTGTTTTTACATTTGGGCCCGTGGGGCCCGTGACCTTTGACCTCTGGGGCCGAGATGGGCAAAAGGCACATCTGCGGGGTAGGGCCCATAAGTGTGCTACATATGGGCCCTGGGGCCCTTGTAGTTTTAGCGCTAGCCTTGACAGAGTGATGTGTTTGATAGAAGAAGGAGGAGAAGGAGATGGAGATGAAACCCAAGGATGGCAATATACCCGTCCATGCTTCGCATGCGGGTATAAGGAGAAGAAACCACAGGATAACAATATACCCGTCCATGCTTCGCATGCGGGTATAAAAGTCCTTGATTCTGTCCAAATTTAAGGTTTCTGCTAAAAAAGTGATTGAAAAAAACAACCACCCGACCCAAGATTTCCAATTTTTTGGGTTGAGGGCAACCAAACATTTTTTTTAGCCTAATGTTAAGGATGTGTCCTCTGATTCCTTTTGACTTTCTATATTATGTGCATTCAGTAGGTTCGGCATGACGTCACTTTGTTTTTGCTGGGATTCGGCTGTTCCATCGAGCGCCCTTGGTCATGAAGGGGATACTTAACATTGCACTCAATGGGGGAAATTACAAAACATGCTATAAAATAAATACCTCTTGATCAAACAATTCCAAAAATTTGATTTTTATCAACTTCCAAAAATTACCAAAGTCAAGGCAAATTGGTATTTCTGTTTTGAGAAAATTGACTGGAACTGAAAGGCCCTGTACAAACCCATGCAGATTTTGCGAGGTGTCCTTGACAGACGTGAGAAGTGGGCAAGTGCAATAGATAAAACAACCTGAGTGAGAGAATGGCCAATGTTAATCATTTGAAAGGTGCATGGTGAAACAATAGGTAGGCACTTATTGAAATTAGGTCAATATCAGAATTTACATCCACATTGAAAATACAGTGTATGAAGTCAAAATTATAATCTTAACCACAGGTGTAGATGTTAATTTTAATATTTAAACATTTGATATACTTCAGGTGTATTGAAAAGGCAGCGTTTTGATGGTCACTTGAAAAATTCCATTCCGGGGTGCTTATCAGGGGAGGGGCACTTATCAGCAGAGGGGCGCTAATCATATTAAATACGGTACACACTATTAAGAGCAGTTCAATATTTTCCTCTGCGCCAGGTTATTGACCTCAAGACATTATGATGAGGTAGGTATGGCAAGCCAGGTGTTCAGGATTTTAATAAACTTTGTTAAAAAAATGTTTTTTTCTGAAATAAGCTGTCCTGTGGTAAAACTAAGGTTAACTAAGAAAAACCAAGTTCATCTTGAGTTTGATAAATTTATGTTTTTCTGAATTACTGGACATCTGGCATTGATATCAGATATTAGTACATGTATGTCAAAAAATACTAAAATTATGTGAGAAAAAATAAGTTAATCGAATTACTGAACACTTCCATAGTTCTTTTTTAAATCCTGGTAAATCTAATTAGCCCTTTTTATTTGTTGCAGGCTTAACCCTAACCCTACCCGAGGTTTTTTGGCTATCGGAAGGGAAAGAAGGAACGAAAAAGGAGAGAAGATGAAGAGGAAAGTCACTTGGCACCCCGGGATTGAACCTCGGACCCCTCGCATGCCACGCAGAAGATCCCCAGCATGTAGCTACACAGGTGACGTTGGCCCGCCAAGCGATTCCCTGGGTATATATGACTTGGTCTGATGCGTCATCAAGTCCCGTGGAATGCATGCACGCAGAGCGGTTTTAATAGTGAGCTTTAGTGAGTCCTAGTTCTGTTAGGGTTAACAAGGCATATAGGGAAAATATGCATGGTCATTAACCCTAACCCTACCCGAGGTTTTTTTGCTATCGGAAGGGAAAGAAGGAACGAAAAAGGAGAGAAGATGAAGAGGAAAGTCACTTGGCACTTTTGAGATTGAACCTCGGACCCCTCGCATGCCACGCAGAAGATCCCCAGCATGTAGCTACACAGGTGACGTTGGCCCGCCAGCGATTCCCTGGGTATATATGACTTGGTCTGATTGCGTCATCAAGTCCCGTGGAATGCATGCACGCAGAGCGGTTTTAATAGTGAGCTTTAGTGAGTCCTAGTTCTGTTAGGGTTAATATACGATGGTCCCAATATGCAAATGACTACCCTAACCCTAACTTCATTTGCATCTTTGTGAGTATCATGTGAGACCTTTACCATATATTTTCGATTTCAAACTGCCAAAACTCTTGAACTTTGCCTTGCTAACACAGTTATCACAGTTACCTGACTGATGTAATAATGGTATTTACACAGACCCAGTTTTATTTATAGAATTGAACTATTTTGGACTAAAGATTGAATATTGTCTATAAATCATTCACATACAAGCCTCAACCTTGTGAATTTATCTTAATGAAATAGTATGTTGAACTCAGAACAGTCAGTGTTAATGAATTTGATGTACACCCGGGATGTACATAAATAAATCGGGTACCCCTAGAATGTTTGCATGATCCTAACACGTGTAAATTATGAATTCAACACACTGGATGACAGTTTTATTCTTGGCTTGCATTATGGCTTGCATCATTTATTTCCATATATATTATTTGTGTTTCGCCATGCTAGGGTGAAGCATAATAGGCCTCCTTCATATTATTCTTCCATAAATTTAAACATGCAATTATTCATAATGCCAGCAGCTACCAGATGAGTCAAAAATGAAAGATTATTTTTCTGTTTAATTTGTTAACTTATAATATATTATTTTAATATTTAAATTATTTAATAAATATTTGAAGGTGGGTAACCTGATTGACAGCCTCAACCCCCCCTTTACCCCATCAAAATGCAGATTATGGTATCTGGTGAAAGCTCATATTTTTCTCATTAACATATTGAAATTAGGCGTTCCAAATCGGTATATTTCCGAAGAAATCATAAAAAAATGTTGAATTGGTCTCAATTGTGGTATACCAAGTTTGAGACTAATTTAACAGTTTTTTGATGATATCTTTGGAAATACGCCAATTTAGAACTCACAATTCCAATATGTTAATGAGAAAAATTGGATCTTTCATTTGATATCAGTTTACTACAGGCCTACAGGGTCATGATGGTTATCATTAATTTAAAACACTGTAGACTACATATACCAGTATCACTCTGTATGAATATCAGTAATACCATTAGGAATGAGTCACATTTACAAGAAACATTTTCATGTTCTTTTTGCATGAATGATTGAAAGGGACAACATTTTATGTTTTAAAGAATTTGATTTTCCAAATATATCAGGTCACCTTTAATTAATTGCTTCCAAGAGAAAATTTTCAATTTGAGCTTAAAATGTGGTGTGCATTTACCTATTTTCATTAGTAACTTCATTTCTCACAAAACGTTCCTACAATGACCAGAAGGCAAGTATCATCAAACATACAACAGGCTTTAACTGTATGGCTCACGCTCAAAATTATTAGGGGGCAAACTAGTTTTTGACAAACATATCCTTATGAATGCGACACATGGCCGAATCCAGATTTGTCTTTTTGATTCGCATGAATTAATTTGAATTAGAGAACAAGGGATCAAGTGCTTTAGCTCAAGATGGCAGCATATTAACTTTTTAACAGTGTTCAGCATGATAATTAAGTGAAAGAGGGTGGCATACTGGGTAGGCTAGTAGTGCAGTGCAATACGGTCGACGATGATCATCATTAAAAAATTGATATGCTGCCCTCTGGAGATAAATCGTTGATCCCTTGTTTGCCAGTTCAGAAATAACTCATGCGTAGCATGAATTTACCAAAAGCCGAATATGGATTCGGCTGTCTGCCAAATTCATGACAATATCATGAATTGTAACAAAAAGATACCATGAAACATTACATTTAGGCATATGAAGACTTACATCATAATTGTTTTTTATTGTTCACATTTTTATATACATGGTATGATAATTACATAATTAATGCAAGGTTTACATACTATCAGATATTTCTAAAAGCAAACTTAATACAGTGGGCAGTTTTTTGGAATGACATCAGTGTTTATAGTTTGTTTTTCATTTTAGCATAGTGTTTTACCAAGTTTCTAATCACTATTATTCAGCTACCATGTCGTCCCATGCATTATTGTCCTTGATATGATGTTGGCCAAAGGGCATGTAGGCCAATTTAGATTCACTTTAAACACCCCTGCCACAAGCACAGGAACCAAGATCTGAGACACGGTATTCATATGGAATGTATGTTTTAGACATTAAGATATATGTGTATCATGTAACTCATCTGCATATAAGATGATCAATTAAAGGGGGTGTTTGTGATCCACAGCCTCATCCCTCAACTCATTAAAAAAAATTGAGGCTTTTTATACCATTGTGTTCATATTTTTTTTTGACAAAGACACCGCCCAATTTGAATTTTCCATCTGTTGACAAACAGAAATTACAACGCAGCAGCCTATGGGCACTGTATTATGTGTAACTCACAAATCAAATTTGAAGTCCAAATAAACTGAAATGTTGGATATAAGCTTTTTCGTCTGTCTGTTGAACCTTGTCATAAAAAGAGGATGTTAAAATCACAAAATGCTCCTGTAAATAAATATGAAATTACAAACATTTAGTTTGTGAATACAAATCTGCAGAAACCTTTACAAAGGGTCGACCACATCGGTAATACATGTACCCATGCCCGGGCCCATGCCATAATAAAAAAAAATCAATATCTTGTCCTTAAGCAAATAAAAACTTAAGCAACTCACATATATTGAATTGATGCGATATCCAATATATGCTCTTTGCATGGACTGAGGTAAACAATACATGTGTGTTCATTTCACACTCAACAAATTATGTGGAACTTAAAATAACTATTCAAAATACAATAAAAACAGGTTTTGTGCAGATGGAGATCATATTTCTTCCCATGCTCTAGGTTGACTGAAACATATTATAAATATTATTTGAGATACATGTTAAGGAGCATTTTGGTTAAAATCTAACTGTTAAAATGCTATGTTAACATTCCTAACAAAGTTCCAATGAAAATGTTTAAGGGCTCATATTGAAATTCCCTTACACAGGAAGGTGTGCGCCATCCTGCAGCTTTCATGTGCTAGCCTTCTTTTGTTAAAATCCTGGGCAGGGTGTATCACTGATGCATATAATCCATCCGTTTTATGACCGAGCTTTCCTGAGGCCCGCGCTTAGCGTAGGGAATCCTGCCTTCTTTCTGTGTGAAAACGTGGTAGGGTATTTCAATATGAGCCCTAACAGATATATTACTGGCCCCTGGTGTTTGGCTATTCCAGTTGATATCCATACACCCCCTATGGAAGACATGATCTTAATCTCCCAAACAGGGAGTGTGAATTTCAAATGGGGTTACCTGAATGGGTGACTCTGTTTAAAATTCACACTCCCTGTGTAGTAGATTAAGGTCATGTCTTCCATAGGGGGTGTCTATTTCACCTGGAATAGCACATTTTATCCTCATAAGCCTACAATGTCAACACACAATTTGATATTGCACTTATTTTTTCATTAGCATGTTTTTCTTTATATTATTACCCAATAAAATATAAATAGAGAGAATCAAATGATCATACTATTTCATCACATGCCATCATTTTCACCTTAACTGTTTACCATGGTCTAGACATGACTCACAAAATGCAAACAAAGCATGAGTCTCCAAATTTCAATTTGATGAAAATTATGTAAGCTGGCCCCTGTAAAACATATATCACATGTCAAAAACTTAAATGGCTAATGTTTTATAACATGTTTTCTTCTTCATAAAATTTAATATGATAATATTATGTAGATTCTGAGGTACATGAAATTGGTCATGGTTTAAGTATAAATAAATCACATAGATCACACACAAACAGATAAAGACTTAGTAAAAGCCAAATATTCTTCTTTTTAAGCATAGTCCTCCCTTAGTGCAAAATAGTATGTGCTGGACGGTTAGTAGTATGCTTAATTTCTAAAAAGGATTCGGCATTTTATATATACAAATTTGTTATGAGGTCATGAGAATAACTTTCTGCAATACTTGAGGCTTGTATCTTACTGCACATAATTATGTAATAGTGAGGTACCACAGCATCTGGAAGTTTCTATATTTCACAGTTAAACATCAATATGCTAATATACTATATCATTAAACATATGTTGCCAAATACTTTGAGCTATATATAAAATAAGCCCCTTATATTTTCTGCTAAATCATGCTATATTCAAACCATGGTGTTTACATAGCAACAGTGTTACTGTTGACATGTTTCACAATATATTGACCATTTCTTTGCAACTCCATTGAGTTAATACCAAAGCTATGTACCACTGAGCAACCCTCTGCAATTAGGCAGAGTACAATGTACATTGTACGTAGATAATTAGATTATTCACCTTCGTAGACAAATACAAGGAATTCCCACAATGTACATAAAGGGCTATAATTATCATTCAGCCCATTTGACACTGACGACAATTTCACTAACAAGGTTTTTGCTTTTATATAAGATTCCTATTGCGGCCGCCTCCACAGGTACACCATCGCTTAGATATTTAGCTGGTACTTTGCAGTACCAGGTGAGTACCAGTGCAGTACCACTGTTGGTGGCAAGGGCTTAGGCAGCCAGCTGCGCTGGGAGTGTTTTGCATGGTCAAATTTCTAAATGCACACCCAGTTTTTGCCCACTTTTCCTATATACTTTGTACACAAATCCTTGGATTTACACACCCAATTTTTTGAATTTACACACCCAAACCTTCAAATCCTGCCTAAGACCTTGGTTGGTGGGTTATGTGCAGTAGCAGAATTGGTACTGTGTAGGTACTCTGTGTGTGCAGTCAGGTACCTTGGCGATGGTGTACCTGTGCAGGCGGCCACAATAGGAATCTTGTAGTGATACATGCACATACATGTATTGAGATCTACAATTCTAACGGTAGGTTTCAAGTGTTTATGTAAGCTACATACATAAACTACATCACAAAACTGCAACAGAAACAAATCATTAACACTTATAAAAAAGATATATAAAGACCAAGCACATCAGTTAAAATATCTTTGGTAAAAAAAATACTTTACAAATTAATATATCTATATGGGTTACCAGTGCACACCTAAATGCCAGTATATACATACATGAACAAATAATCAATCACATATGTTATTAAATATCACAAAAAGCAACACCACATAATGTATATAGTCCCACCCCTTTGTTTAGGTGTTTAGGTGAAAAAATGAGCAGTCCTAGCATTCAGCTCTAGGTCCAAGGACACTCCAAATCCAAAAAAAAAATAATAATAATCTGTAAAAAAGAATTTTGAAAAACAAAAAAACCCATTTTTTTACAATTTCTGGAATTTTAGAAAAATTGGGGTGGGACTTTACTCGAAGGTGGGACTACATTTTGTATACTCTCATCAGTATGGAATGTTTCTATTCAACCACATAATCCTCAAAATGTTCTAAGGACTCGTTCTACATCTGTTACCCTACAAAGTATTTCCTATCATAAAAATCTAGTAACTAAGAAATTCCTGAAAACCTTCAACTCTGCATGATAAAAACAGTTCATGGTGTACACTCATGATTTGACCCTTCACAGGCAGGAATATTTTTGCAAGTATCAAGAACTAAATTCACCACGATTGTGGGTTTTTTTTTCCAGAATACATAGCACGGCATATTAAAGGGGACAGTTATACAGTATTGAGTTTTGAAAAGATGACAATTACTGTGAAAAAGGTTAGCTCAAAGCAAATTTGGAGTTCTTTTGTAGTTTCACAAAGATATAATCTTAGGGAAGTTACAGTCCCCAAGTTATACAAGGCTCATTTGGGTTCACTTAGGCAACAATAAAAACCCAATTCTATGAGCTCGACTGACTCGGTTTTGCGTTTTAAGGATTTTTTTCTTTGTATGCATATACCTTACCAAGGTATAAAATCAGCTGTTTGACTGAAAAAATAATTAAGAGTCATTTCCTTACAAAAAAATTTAACATTAAAAAAAAAAGAAAAAACACCCCACCGATCAACTCTCTTGAAAGGTCCATCTGCCCGCAGAACAGGTTTCTGTTTTGTTTTTGTCGCCTTAGTTCAAACTTTAAAATTTTGGAGAAAAAAAACCATATCTACATAAAAAATGTATTTGTAATAAGTAACAGTTTAGGTATAATAGATTTTGAAAAAATTTGATGATTGATTATTACATAAAATGGACTTGAATTTGCATTATCAACAAACCATTTGGAAGATGTTCTTTTAGAAAATAAAAATACAAAATATAACTATAGTTTAAAACTAAATAAAATATTCAACATAATTAGCACCCGTGCCCATAATCTATCAGTCACTCTGCTGTATGGTGAAGGGAAAGGAAATAAGGATGGTAGAAAGAAAGAAGATAAAGAGAAACATTGTTTCCTTTGATTATTAATTACTATACGCTGGCAAAGTTACGAAATAAATCAGATTAACTACCATAGCAAATAGGTGGAAACAATTTTGAATATAACCCACTGCACTACAAGCAGGTTGCACTCATCACATGTGTAAGTCTGCAATCATAAATTGAATACAATACCGGTCTTTCAAAGAAACTAATCTAACAGGTGCAAGTGATCCTGAGACGAATATACCTATTAGGTATATTCGTCTCAGGAGTGAACGACATGATATGGTTCAATGCAGAGGTACCGTGTGAACGTATCAGTGCAGCTTGGTATATTCAAATATTGTTTTCACCTATTTCACCTGGTAGATAATCCGATTATTACATAACTTCGCCAGCATATAGCAATGTAGAAATTCTGCAAGATACCATATAATTCAACCTACAAACATATCTATGCCTCAATAAATGGGTATTTTTGACGAAAGAGACAAAAGACAGATGCCCGCAATGAAATTGTGACTGGAGTTTGAGCAACTATATTACCAGTACAGATAGCTGTATAAACAAGTATAATTGTAACACCAATCTATTGTATTGGCATATTAATAGCATGAGACTTTGGTACATGAGAGCCTGAGTTTGAAATGGTTCTTTCTTTTATACTCTCTCTTTTCTCCAACATCAAATCTACTTATAGGATTTCATTTAAGGCTTTTTTGTTTGTTGGTTCTGTTTTTCTTCTGTGTTCCTTTTTAAATAATTTTGTGGTTTTAAATAAACAAGTAACATTCTAAGATCAACCTATTGACATATTAAAGGCTGTTTCATATCTCACAAGCATATAGCTGACTTGGTACGGCATCAGACTTTGGCACAAAAGAGACTCTAGTTATAGGTTAATACATGCATGTCACTTGTTGGGAGTGAAATTGTACAAAATAATGCACGCGTACTGAGATGTTGATGCGTCTAATGCACGAGCCCCGAAGGGGGAAGTGCATTAGACGCATCAACATCTCAGTGTAAGTGCATTATTTTGTACAATTTCTCGAGCAACAAGTGATATGCATTTGTTAACCTATTTCATACACAAGAAAAAAATCCTGTGATTTTTGCATTTATATATAACAAAATTGTCACTAAAAATGTTGGAAAATGCAAGCAAGTATAAATGCATCAACCCGCAAGTAAAATGAACGCGTCCGAAAGCACTGCGCGTACTATGCAGAGTGCGCGCCCATGCAATTATACAACATTTATGCATGGCTAGTAATTTACTAACGTTTGCTCTGATTGGTTCCCATTATCTAGGAGTGTATGAATCAATTGCACCATATCTAGTTTTCTATATAATTCACACATTATAATTATTATTCTATTATATAGTTATTCAGAATTGGGTATAGGATCATCTTGTTTACTATCCTCAGCACATACATCTTGTTGACTAGTACACTCTTGCTGTTCTACTGAAATTTCACCTAAATTCTCTACCAACACATTTTGTGATTCTTCTTTTGCTACACATACATCCTCCTTAGTACTAGTTTCCGGACTACTTTCTACATGTTCTGTATTGCCTTCATCATCTAACTTACTTGAATTGACAAAAACAAAGGAATCTGAACTAGCTTGCGATGACGGAGAATCGTCGTTCTCCAATTTTGATGTGGTATGATCATCTTTATTATTTACTGCTTCTGAAAAATCAACCAGCAATTCTGATTTACTTAAATCTGAAACAGTTTCACCTTCTGTGCTTGTTTTTGTTTCATTGGGTGGGCTATCAACTGACTCTTTGTCTTCATTTTCATCTGTTTTTAAACCTTCATTGTTTTGACCTAATTCAGAATTATATTCATTTTGTTTTTTAGCACCAATATCATCTGAATTTTCACTCTTAGTCTGCTCCTGATCATAAAATTCCCCTCCTATATTTTCATTTTCTTTTTGATCGGAATCATATATTTTTGAGCTTACTGTTTCAATTTCTTTTGCCAATTCATTACTTTCATTATCTTCTCTTGATTGCAAATCTTCTGGTGTTTGTGGCTTATCTTCCATTTCCATGGCAACTGGTCTTTCAACATGAGGTGATGTCTTATAGTAGGTCTCCAGCATGGCATCTCTGACGCGATCAGCGAGGGATGTAACATCATCAGGTTTTAAACCTTCAGTGGATATTTTTGGAAGTACTGTTATTTTAAGATCAACTGTGAATGAATAAAAAGAAACACAAAAATTAATCTACAAATACCTTAATAACTTTATGTCCAAACTCAATTATAAAACCAAAATTAACTTTAGTTTAATTAAGTTACAAAAAAGTTCTTGATATCTGAGAGGTTACGGGTTCGAACCCTGACAGTGGTTAGTACGCTCTTATGTTAAAATTGAGTCACTTTAAAATTCCTGTGAACAAGGAACTTACTGCTTATTATCTTGTTGTAACCCGTACGAAACCTGGGAGCTGATCCTGGCTGCGAAGGTCAAATTGTGGAATGTCTAAGATGTGTATTCCATGTGGGATCAGGATGTGATGTCATTTTATTGTTTATTTGACTCACAAAAGTAAATGCAGTTCAACAGAGCGAAAAGAAGATAATACGTAATACAACTCTACAACACTATGAGTGTTTACTTATTATATATTATAATCTAACTTATTATATTATTGGCAGGTTTACATGTATGACCCGAGTACTGAGACTGAATTCCCAGAAGCATAACCTAATCCATTACAGAGCTTCCTTGCACAAAGCAAGTAGAGTCCCCAGTATTGGGTCATCCCCAGTGTTCGAATTAAGCAATTTTTTGAGGTTGTCCGCCGGACAACCTCAACAAATTTTTGGTTGTCCGGAAATATTTTTGGTTGTCCGAAATTTTAATGAACTTTTTAAGCTTAAATTTGCAAGTTTAAAAACATACAAAGCCGTAAATTCACACAGTCACACACTTTCCCCAAACTCACCTTGTTGCTAATAAAATATCAAATATATCCAAGAAAATACAGGTTGTATGTTCATCAATTATTTATCATCAATAATTCCATATTTGTGCCGTATTTTATGCTTAAAAGCCATCAGAATTCATGATTGTTTTCAAGAAGTCAAGATTTTATATATGTACGCAAAAATCTCCATTGAAATATACCTCATTAATTATTCATGAGTTCATCGGGAAATCCCCCGAAAAACCAATGGGTGTTTTGAAACTGATCTGATCTGAATATTTTTTATGCACATTATAATTGACCTTTTCGGTAAATCCCATAAGCCTTTGCGAGTACACCTAAGAACTCGTCATTCTGCGTCACGCCACTCTGCGCCGATGCGCACATCGTTTATCGAACATCGTTACTGCGCATTGCAAGTCGGCGTGACGTAAAATGACGAGTTCTCAGGTGTACTCGCAAAGGGTTATGGGATTTACCGAAAAGGTCAATTGCCACGGTGTGTCTTGAAACTTATAATAATCATGATAATATCATCATCAGTAATCACTTAGCAACGGTCAGAGGTCAGATTTTTTGCCTGGGTTTTTGCTGACAGCCAGTTTTTCTTTAGACATGATTTTACTATTGCAAGAGCTTGACAGATTCGGGAACCATGCTAGCCCTCGACCGACCATGTGTCAAAATGCCCAAACCGGCTGTTTACATTTACCGATGCATATGGCCAGGGTTGGGTATTTATAACATACTGGCTACAAATTATGGGTGTTTTTTACTACATTGGTCATGATTTCTTCTGAAAATTTCAAGATAATAATGCAATGCATTTTATGTTAAGCTTATTCAGTAACAGTGGTGCACATTTTATGGTTGTAACTTGTAATCCAGACTTGTAATCGAACGCAAAGGACTGAACTTCCCCCATGCATAAACTTTTTTTCCGGTATCGAGGGGCTCGATAAAGTAAACAGATAATGGCTGCGGTTGAGTTTCGCAGCTCATGGGTTGTGGAACCACCTTTAAATTCATGTTTATTTTATTCAAAAATAGTTTCACATTTTAAATATTACCATCTGCTAAAAGATACTCGTACAAAAGGTGAGTTTTGGCTACAGATTTATGGTTGTCCGGCGGACAACCGAATCAGAATTTTTGGTTGTCCGGAGACTTTTTTAGTTGTCCCGGGCGAACGGACAACCACAATTTCGAACGCTGGTCATCCCAGTTGAAATCCATACCCCCCAGGACTTCAACTTCTCACACTGCGGGTGTAGATTTCAAAAGGAGTCACCCATTTAGGTAACCCCATTTGAAATTCATACTCTCTGCCATGGAAAGTTAAGGTAATGTCTTCCATAGGAGGTTTATGGATTTCAAGAGCTCATTTTATTCCACTACACCTGAAACCAGACTTGGGTACTCCAGGAAAAAGATGGCAACATAATGCCATAGAAATATCTTGTGTAAAAAGTTGTAAATACTTACTGTCACTGAATATCTTCTTTCTGTCCGAGTACATACTCTTATATGCAGACATAACCACAGGAACTATAGGGACCTATAGAAGTGAATTAAACAAGAGGACATAGTTGATTAAGTTAATAATAACAAGAACAATCGTTTGATGCAGCCTGTATCTGCTCCACTCTACCAGGAAATAAAACAATACTCAATATGAGGATGCAAGCCTAAGAATTGGGTACTGGGGTATTACTACAAGCCTAGTTAGTTGTTCAGAATAGATGCTTAGCCCTAACGCCCCAGGCCTATTCTGGCAAGGAGGAAGGAAGGACGTAAAAACACAGAAGAACAAGGGAAAACTTTTCTTCTCTGGTGCAGTTTTGAACCAGGGACCAGGTGCCACACACACGCATGCCCCATACCTTGCCATGGAGGTCTGCCTTGGCTGGCCAAGATTTCCGTGGCCATATGACTGTTCGCATGATGATGCAATTGCATCACGTGGGATACCCATGCTTGCAGATGCTTTGTGAATTGAGGTTTTTTGCTGTTTGATTCGGTTAAGGTTAAAGCTCTGCATGCTAGCCATAGACTTCAATGTAAAAAGTTTTTCTCAAAATATCAAGAGCTATCTTTAAGAACCCCTATGAAGCAATACTAGGCTTGTTTGTACTCATTTTGATGCATTTGTCATGCCGATTCCATTATGGTGATGAACATTTTTGAAAATTTATAACAAAATTTGAAACTTGTCGTCTGCAGTCGACATGGAGAGTTAACATGTAGGTTGGTGAAAGAATGGAGTAGGGAAAGTCTGCTGTAGCTTTTCTGCTTGCAGACATGTGGCCTAGGGTTATGAAATGGAGATAGGCGCGCCTAATGGGCCGAAAGTCTTGGGAAGGATTTAACTTTTTTAAACTTTGGTGATACATGTTTATACGTCCCATGTCTATATACTTGATCAAGCTAATTACCTAAAATTTACTCATAAGTGAGTAAAGCAGTGTGGTTCAAAAATATATAAATCTTAATCAAAAGTATTAAACTAACCTGTGCTTCAACTGCAATATGAAAAGCACCTTTCTTGAATGGAAGCATATGCTCCTGACGATTGCCTGAGCGGGTTCCTTCTGGATACACCCATAATTTACCCTATCAAGAAAACAAAATATGTAAGATTCAGTTTATTTATGAATATTATCAATCATCCAGGTAGATCAAATAGTTGACTAAATTATAATTCTATTCAACTGGACTTACTATTTATGATGGCTACGGTATCATGTCATATCCATGACGCATCATCAGGCCGACTGATCTTTGATTGGCTCATTAAAACCCTGCAACACTCTGAGACAAAAGTTAGTCCATCCGAAGGATAAGATCCCTCAACGCAAACAAAGCAACATTGTTTATGCGATTAACTGCCAGGATTCGGACTGTGAGAACTACTACATAGGAGAGACAAAACAACCTCTCCACAAGCGCATGTACCAACATCGTCGCCCCAGTTCAACAGGGCTCAATGACTCCGCGGTATACACGCACCTCAAAGCAGCCAAACACAACTTTGAGGACAAGGACGTTATTGTGCTTGATAAAGAACATAGGTGGTATGAAAGAGGGGTGAAAGAAGCTATATATGTTCGCAGGGAGGAGCCAACTTTGAATCGCGGAGGGGGACTACGCCACAACTTGTCCAAGAGTTACGAACCGACCATCAGGAAGACCCCTCGACAACTCTTGTGTCACTTCTACCACCGTGACGTCACAGGTCAAGAATACAGAGCCAATTCAAGATCAGTCAACCGGATGATGCGTCATGGATATGACATGATACCGTAGCCATCATAAATAGCAAGTCCAGTTGAATAGAATTATAATTTAGTCAACTAAGATTCAGTTTACTTACAAAGTTAACACACTCATTTTATCACCACATTTGTGACCGTACGTCCACTACAAATGGGCTGTAATCTCTGCATTTTCATTTTTGTAAAATTGGACCGGCAACTTTTCCACAAATAAAAATAAATTGATATATATATATTACAAGTCCATGTTGCTTGTTTGCATGGTAATAAAATCAGTAAGAGTTGGGAAATCCATGTGTAAACATTACAAATAATTATGCCTAAAAATCAGGTTTGACAAAAACTAACCAAATTCATTTAAAGAGATTGTACTGTATGGCTTTAATTGATGCTCAATCAAAGGAGTATGTAAACAAAAGTTCTTGTTCTTAAATTGTGAAAAAAGAATACAAGCAACTCAACCCTATATCCTAATCCTATAACGTCCTACCATAATATCTATCCACTAAACTCTAATCTAATTACCAGTATTAATACAAGCTGTATCAAAATATTTGGTACCCAATCAATTTTGATTTTTACTTAAATGCCTGCCTCCTCCAAATGCAACACTGGATACTCTTGAAATGTTAAATTTTGATGCATCAGACTCATTCATTATGCGACGAAAAAAGAAAACCCTGTTCTACGGGCCCGCTTCCAAATGCAACACTGGATAATCTTGAAATGTTAAATTTTGATGCATCAGACTCATTCATTATGCGACGAAAAAAGAAAACCCTGTTCTACGGGCTCGACCGACCCAGATTTTGAACAAATTGGGGAAAAAAAATTTCCTGTACAAATGAATGCCGACCCAAATTTCGGAAATTTCAGGAACAAATTTCTTTTTTTTTCGTATTTCTCAAATTGCAAATTATTTACCGATTATGGTGATTTTTTGGGTCATTTCAAAAAAAAAAAAAAAAAAAAAAAAAAAAAAAAAGGCCGACCGACCGACCCTACTTGAAAGGTCGGTCCGCCCGTAGAACAGGGTTTCTTTCTTTCGTCGCCTTATCAATAAAAAGTGATGAGTACCAATCATTTTGATACAGCTTGTACTGAAATTGTGCCCAATTCAATTACCTTCTTCACATTGAGATAATCTATGCACTCTTTGGTAGTGCGTGATTTTGCTTCTGCAGTGTTGTTTCTGTCTACAAATATGAGTCCTGATAGCATGCCAGCTAGCCCAAAAGTCCCAGCATATTTCAATGACTTCTTTGCCATAATTGTGCTGCGTCCACTTGGCCACAACTCAAGAACAACTGAAAGACAGATACAACTATTAGTACTTGTATTACTATATTCATCATCCAAATCAAGAAAGGGAACTTCATCATTAAATTTATCTTTTGCTTTCATGCGCTGCTTTTAAATTTATGTAAACTTCTGTTATATTAAATGGATGTTGCTAATTGTTACTCAGGGTCCCCTTGGAGATCAGTAACAGATACTGAAAGGGCTAATAATATATTTTGTAAACTTCTGTTATATTAAATGGATATTGCTAATTGTTACTCAGGGTCCCCTTGGAGATCAGTACCAGATACTGAAAGGGCTAATAATACATTTTTGTTAACTTCTGTTATATCAAATGGATGTTGCTAATTGTTACTCAGAGTCCCCTTGGAGATCAGTAACAGATACTGAAAGGGCTAATAATAAATTTTTTGTAAACTTCTGTTATATTATGGATGCTGCTAATTGTTACTCAGGGTCCCCTTGGAGATTAGTACCAGATACTGAAAGGGCTAATAATACATTTTTGTAAACTTCTGTTATATTAAATGGATGGTGATAATTGTTACTCAGGGTCCCCTTGGAGATTAGTACCAGATACTGAAAGGGCTAATAATACATTTTTGTAAACTTGTGTTATATTAAATGGATGTTGCTAATTGTTACTCAGGGTCCCCTTGGAGATCAGTACCAGATACTGAAAGGGCTACAAATGTAATTTAATAAATTTTTGTAAACTTCTGTTATATTAAATGGATGTTGCTAATTGTTACTCAGGGTCCCCTTGGAGATCAGTACCAGATACTGAAAGGGCTAATAATACATTTTTGTAAACTTCTGTTATATGAAATGGATGTTGCTAATTGTTACTCAGGGTCCCCTTGGAGATCAGTACCAGATACTGAAAGGGCTAATAATACATTTTTGTAAACTTCTGTTATATTAAATGGATGTTGCTAATTGTTACTCAGGGTCCCCTTGGAGATCAGTACCAGATACTGAAAGGGCTACAAATGTAATAATAAATGTTTGCAAACTTCTGTTATATTAAATGGATGTTGCTAATTGTTACTCAGGGTCCCCTTGGAGATCAGTACCAGATACTGAAAGGGCTAATAATACATTTTTGTAAACTTCTGTTATATTAAATGGATGTTGCTAATTGTTACTCAGGGTCCCCTTGGAGATCAGTACCAGATACTGAAAGGGCTACAAATGTAATAATAAATGTTTGCAAACTTCTGTTATATTAAATGGATGTTGCTAATTGTTACTCAGGGTCCCCTTGGAGATCAGTACCAGATACTGAAAGGGCTAATAAATAAATAAATAGATTCAGATGTCTGCTTTTGCATAATAGTCCTAAACTATTCACATTTGGGAACGATTACATGTGGATTTGTGTGCGGGGTGTGTGTGTGCGTTTGTTTTCACTGACAAACATGAACCCACCTTTGACATTTCACTCATAAAGTGTGGACACACAGCAACCGTGAACATCCACAGTCGCAAGAGAACAGCAGAGGGCGCTACATGCCGTAACAATGCATATGGGGTATATATAGGTCCCCCTTCGTAGGTGTAATACCAGTGCCATGATTTGGCGATTAAATATCATATGTTACCAAAAAAAGTCCATGCTTTCAATAGTGAAATGTCAGTGCGTAGAGGTCCACAGTTACGCTGTTAACTACATAGGAGGCTCAAAGGGTCCATGTTTGTCGGTGAAAACGTGTAGAGGGGTAGAGGGGTGTATACATGTGTGTATTTACTCAGGAATCTTGTAGCAAGAATGAAAACCAAACCAATAGCTAACAAACCGACAAACAAACAGAACCAAGCAAGCTTACCCACTTGATCCATAGCTGTTTGATGGTTGCAAACAATAACACAGGGCCCGTCAAACTGTAACCCTTCAGCATTTTTTGTCTTTACGCTTACACCAAACATCCAGGTAGTAAATGTGTATTTCACCCAGAATGCCCACCATCTGAAATAAAAGATCATAACAATTATTTGAAAATGAAAAAATTAAAGCACATACATGAGCATTGTCTTGTCAATATCAACACCTAGTGACTCACTTTATGTGTTACTTCTATTCTTACTTCATGTACATGTACATTATGATATGTATTTTGTATGTGCAATAACATTAATTTTTATTAATGAAGTAGACAGATTGAATGAAATAACAACAAATGCAGAAAATGTGCCAACAATTATAAAAGAAAATCAAAATGTCTGGGATGAACTTAAGGTTCATTTGAATATACTGTAATAAGTTATACATAATGTTTTGATAATGTTAATTTACATGTCGTGGCTTTTGAGCCGCAATATTGTGGAATAGCAAGTTTTTGAGCTTGATATATAAACTAAATAAAATAAAGGCGTTTCGCCAACCTCACTGAGGTATAAAGAAGAAAAAAACATTAATTTTTAGAGTTATTGGAAAGCAAAGAGGCAACACACAATGCTGCTAAATGACTGGTGCATATGAGGTTTGATGTCGCAAAGCCCACTTCTTTGAAATGTATCATTGGATCCTCTTGAAATGACCAGAATTTAGAGATTTATATTTTTAACATTATGTTATAACCTTTTATGACAATTAGTTATAAATTATGTGTATTTAATGTTGCACTTGGGTACCAATCATTTTGATACAACCTGTATAATAGCAACCGTCTTGCATTGTTATTATTAAAACAGTGGATTGTTCAGCTTCCAAAGCCTATAATTATATGAGTTATATTTTTGTATAAATAAGGCATATAGCACCAATTATTTTTAATTCTGAATAAGATCTACACAAATAATTGGATCAATATACATGTATGACACTAAATTGCATACTCCTGCATCACATGTATATATTCATTTTTACATGTAGAATTTCATTATTATAGAGGTAGACACAGTCACTCATACAGAAAAGTATGCATAGTATCAAGACTGAAGTCCACAGATTAGCTGTATTTGTTGACATTTGTCAGCTGATGTCAAGAAGATCAATGACCTTGTCTTGGGTGATGAACCTTTTAAGTTGGGTTCATTTTTTTCAAACATGGTTTTTGGCATTATTTGCAATGTTTACACACGTCCCAACTTAAGTGGAATCAGTCAAATTTGTTGCAAATTTGTTGGATAGCAAAGCAGTTTTGAATTAATTTCTTTAAAATATTAAAGACATTCAATCTCCACAGAACTCCACAATTTAGCAGCCAAGATAGTAGTAAGGTTTCTTTCATTTTATCCCACTATATCAGTTTAAAATTACCAGAAAGCCTTACTAAACAGTTGTTCATACATACTGCGCTATATAACGGTAGCGTGATTGGTTGAGAGCCGGGCATAAACAGCGTTTATGCCATGGATTGTTCGAGTGGCCCGGATGTGCGATTGCAGTGGTAGGGAGAACGAACAAAATTCATGGTTTTTAATGATGTTTCTTGTTATTTTTTGTTAATATTTTGATGAAATAAGAATCACAAAATGTTCTGGTATGACGGGAAGCGGCCCCTAGGGCATAAACAACCGTTTAGTCATGAAAATATACTAATGGCAGATAATAACAAAATAAAAATTTGGCTGAAATCATGAATTTTAAATTATATTATTTAACTATCAATTGAAATAAAACCCTAAAATCCCTTTTATAGAGCACATACAATGTACACAGCAACAGAGAAGATATCGGGGGGGGGGGTGTTACAATTCAATTTTTAACATTCATGTCCAACATAATGAAAACCTGCACTGCACATGCATGAAATGGGAATTGTCATAAATTTGAGAATTGTGACCTGTAACAAATTATGAAAGTGGGCAATTAATTAAAATATACTTTTAAACTTTTAAAAGGGTCCACAATTTTGGGACATGTGGCACATTTGTGAAAATTTCAGAATTCTGACATGCCACTCAGTCAACTACATGTACATGAAACCTTTTTCCAAAAGGTTAACACCTGTCAAATTAGTTACTTCCCAGAAATAGACACAGCAAATCTCATATGTATATACATGTACATTGTACAACAGCTACTGGTGCTACCTACCCCATATTAATTGAGTCTCCCGGTCTGAAGATAGCAATTGGTATGACTAATGCCGCAGTGCCCATGTACCACCAGAAGAAAAAGAAGTTCTTGATGTAATATTGTGCCTTGCGATCACGTTGGCATATTGTTGATAGTATCGCTCCTATCAGCACCAGGATAGTTATTGCCCATGGCAAAAACGCCATCTCCAAAGGTTTTTTATGATCTGTTGAAGAGACACAAGAAATACCATATTACTATGTGCATGTGCATGTACATTGTACATGTAACATTTCAATTTACATGTATTGTCAGCTTCTAGTGATTTTTTAAACATAATATGAATTCAATGTATGGCATAGATAGACTTAAAACTCTAGCATGGTACATGCCCCTCTCCCAATTTTTCTTCTGCCCACCATCCTCGATCTGGAAATAATCACAGAAAAATCCACTTTTTGGGACAAAAATCAACCTATTTTAGCCAATAATCACACAATTTTGGGCAAAAAGCATGCTTGCATGGAATGCATGCTCACGCAATCAATCGCGGGAACCTGTTTAGATTCTCGCTAAGGGCTTTTGCGATAACCTTCGGTTCGTGTGAACGTTGTAGTGCAAAAATTGTATTCATCTATTGATATGGTAGTTAATCCTGTTAGGGAACAAACCAAAAGATCGATGACGTCCTTTAAACGTAACTGGTTTCGTTTCTCAGCTGACCCCCTCCCTCCCTGCCAGTAACGTAATAATAAAATTTTGAAAATTTTGACATAATAATAATAAGGACACATTTTTTCAGACAGATGTTTTTGTACAAACGTAATCGAGTATTTTTACCCCCTCCCCCCTAAACGAAACCAGTTACGTTTATAGGACGTCATCGATGTTTTGGTTTGTTCCCTTACATTATCACTTCTACGGCGAATAAAACCAAAGGAGACACTTGGATTGGTCGAGTAATATTAACATTGAAAGTACATACATGCATGCATCATCAGCATGGGCCATGGATACCCATTCGTGATTGTACAATAAATTGACAGCCACATGTAAAATCTATATAAATAAAAGGAAGTCGCTAAATCTTGTCCAGAAGCAGGCTCCGAGATGCTTTCACTTTCAGCTCTGATTTTTTCGTACATTGATCGGGTACATATCGGGTACAAAAACGCGTCAAATGCACGCGCGCGATTAGTGGCGTGTCACGCACCATGGCACGTACTGCTTCTAGGTTTATAGGTCGCCGTGAGATAGGTCGCTTCGCTGCAGATGGTTGTCTGGGGGGGTTGTGTCCACTCAGAATTGGACACTTGATCAAAATAAAGGCCTAGGCCTGATTGAAGCCATTTCGGGGGCCGTTTTTGTTGTTATCATTGCTTTAAAGTGTACAGGTGTCCAAAACAGAAGCCAAAACGGACACCTCTTTATCCATACGCAATGGTTGTCTGGGGGGGGGCTGAGTATTTGAAAAGAAAATCAAAATAAAGGCTCAATTGAAGTACCATTTATGTTGTTATCATCGTTTAAAACGTAAGTGTATCTGAGGGGGGAGTGGGATGTGGCCCCCTTAGTAGGCCCTATAAAGAAAATTCAAAATAAAGACCCAATTGAAGCCAGTTCGCGATTACTTTGATTATTGTTATCGGATGTCCCAAAGTGGCACTTCTTATCTATACGCGGAGGGAGGGTGTCTGATGGAGGGTGCACCGTGGGGGGGGCACTCGAATATGAAAGTATCGTACCTGTAACTACCGGAGTATGACACTAGGGGTCTATCAAGGCGATTATGGTCAAAATGGGGTCAAGTTCAGTGGGGCTCCAAGAAAATGTGTGAGAACGCTAAAAGTGCCATTAACCGTAAAACTTTCTGAGCAACGTTTTGTAAAAATTTGCCTTTTTGCAGATTTGGTGTAAATTTCTATTTAAAAAGGGGGTAATTAGGTGTAAGCTGGTGAAAAAAAGGGGTAATTGGGTGACAGAATTGCAAAATAAATGTGACGGGGATTTAGTGAGTAACAACATTATCATGCACAGATCTGGATATTCACTTAAATAAACGTTTTAGCTTCTATACTTTTAAAGTAAATGATTCTTGTATTACTGATGCTACTGTCATTGCAAATGCGTTCAATGATTTTTTTGCCTCAAATTTCACTACTTCAGATGACCCTGACCTTTTGGATACTTGGTGTGAGGGTCATCAAGGTTCTTCTTTTTTGACCAATGTTTCCACTAATTCACATGAGATTTTTAAACTTATCCGGTCTTTAAAAATGGCAAAGCACCTGGGCCTGATGGTATAACATCCACCATGCTTAAGCATACTGCAGCCCAGGTTGCATTTCCTCTTTCATTGCTTTTTAATATTTCCTCTGTGAGGGTAAAATCCTGATGACTGGAAAAGAGCAAATGTCGTCCCAATACACAAATCTGGTAACATTAGTAGCATTGAAAACTATAGACCGATATCTTTGTGCTCCGTGGTTGGCAAGCTGTTGGAAAGGGTTGTTACAAGGAATGTTGTTGAGTATATGTACACGCGCGGGCTCATCTCTCCTCAACAACACGGTTTTATATCCGGTCGCTCTTGTACCACTCTCCTGACTACGGTTTGCCATCACTGGTCCCAAATTCTTGATAAACGATCTCCCCCTGATGTTGACGTCATCTTTCTTGACTGGAGTAAGGCCTTTGACAAGGTCAGTCATTCTATTCTTTTAAGGAAGCTTCATCTGTATGGCATTTGTGGTCGCTTTGGCACTGGATCGCCTCCTTTCTTTTAAATCGTTACCAATGTGTTAAGTTCAGAGGGGCATCCTCTGAGTGGGTCCCTGTTAAATCAGGGGTCCCACAAGGGTCTGTGCTGGGTCCTCTTTTGTTTAATCTTTTTGTTTTAGATCTTCCAAATTTTGTTCAGTCTCCTCTTCCACAATATGCAGATGACACGCTCCTTTATAGGCCTCTATACTCGGAAGATGACGTCAATATCATTCAAAATGATTTAAATGAAATTGTTAGCTGGTGCAATATTAATAAGATGGCTTTAAACCCAGACAAATGTAAGGTCATGAGGTTATCCAGGAGAAATGTTGCTGGTCGACAGGTCCCATCGTATGTCATTCTTAATAAGCCCATTGATGTAGTCCAAAGTTATAAATACCTTGGTGTTTTAATTTCCTCTAATATGAAATGGGTGATCATGTCAAGTATGTTACTTCAAGAGCTTCAAGACTCTTTGGTTTTATTAGGCGGCTGGTCCGTTGTAACGATCCAGATATTCTCGTCAGATTATTTTCCACCTTATGTAGACCCATCTTGGAATACGGAATACCAGGGTGGCTCCCTTACCAAATTGGTCATTTAAAATCACTTGAAAAAACTCAAAAACTTCTGGCTCGTGTTTGTGTTCCTGCTCCCCGGGGGGGAGCTTAGTTACAATTTCAGATTAGAAGTGCTTGGTTTATCTTCAATGCGTAACAGATATATTTACCTTGCTTTGTCTTTTGTTTCAAAATGTTTGTATGGGAGGTATGACATCAATCCCTTTAAGTTTATCTCAGTGAATCCCGCCACAACGAGAATTTAAAATTTAGTCACACCTATGCTCGCTGACAGATGGTTTTAAATTCACTGTTTTCAACAGATTTCCTGCTTTTTTGATCAACTTCCTCAAGATCTCCGTAATCAACTGCTTTACAATTGTTATGGGTTTTTAATAAATTCCAAAGAGCACTTCAAAAATCTCAGCTGGAATTGATTTTTATAGAGTGTTTCTTATGTAATATGTTTAGTTTATTCATTTACCCCACTCTAGTTCATGAGGAGAAATCCTGTCTCCTTCGGTGTGATCTCTGTTTTGATGTGTTGTTTTGCAGAGTTTTTAGGTTTAGCCACTTTGAAAGTGACTTTTGTTACTCTTGGCTATCCCTGCCAGAGGCTCTGTGTCTTGTTCTCCTGTTTTTGCACACCGAGGGAGTCTTGGATTCCTCATCATGGACTGGAGTCTTGCCTTTTAATAACTATATGAAAATAACTCATGTTAATTGCTGGTCAATTGAAAATGTTATATACTTTTAATATTGTGCAATCATTGTATGTGTTTTACTGTATGTTTAATGTTTTTTTATCTGGCAAATAAAATGAAATGAAATGAAATGAAATACATGACAGGAGCTAACATGTGGGCTAACATGATTATCAACATCTGATTATTACTGGATGAATAATCTACACCAAGAGAGCATAATTATCATCACCGTTTACCATGTTTACTAACCAGTCCCGTTTACTAACCAATCCCGTTTACTAACCGCTCCCGTTTACTCAACTAGCAGGGACCCGCGCGAAGCGCGGGTCTCCCGCTAGTGAAGAAAATAATTCAAAATATTGCCTTTTTCTCAACATTTCAGAATTAATTTTTGGATTATGAGATCAAGCCTGGAAATAAGCAGACTGGAACCAGGAGCAATTTGTTTTTGAACATTGCTCCTGGTTCACTGGGATTTTACAAGCATATTTGAAGAAACAGGAGCAATTTTCAAATAGTAAATCCTTTTCTGCATAGTATTCCAGCACTACTGCATCCCCGGGACTGCATCAAGTGCAAAAACTGGAACCAGGGGCAATTTTCTAAAATAAATTGCTCCTGGTTCATATCATGTGAATTTTACAAGAACCAGGAGCTTTACAATTTGCTCCCCGCGCCCACTTATTTCCAGGCTTAGATAAGATTATTTTACATATTTCCACTGCAGAAAAGTAAAATATTACGCAACATGCGATCTGAGACTTGGAAACTTACGAAAACCAATTTTGGTTCTCCTAGTTGTAATCCAGTGAGAACCTTCATTAGAACCGGTTCTCAGGTTCTCCTCGAATTTGAATCACTGGTTGATTTTGTACACTGATCATGCATGCGATGTATAATGCATCTTTAGAAATGACCGACTTGTGTTCTCAAGTGGGTATTGGTGACCTGACACACATTGGTTCGATCAAGCATTGAAGTGCTTTCAACTTTTGTAGTACTGGATCATTCAAGCATGCGCTGCTAGTTTTTCAATGTAATTTGTAGTGCCTCTGGCCTTAGTAAAAGAAAAAATGGTTACTCTTTTTTAAAGGGGCTGTCATTTTCTTCAGAATGGGAGGGGTCAAGAAATCAAGAAAATACTGGGGTCATAGAATTTTTAGACCAAAAATAGGGGGTATCATTTTTAACACCCAAAATAGGGGGGTTATAGAATTATTATAAATTAAAGTTGCACTTTCTGTTTTATTCCTTTTTGGACTTTTAACTAAATTTTTAACATGTTCTAGCAGCCATAACTGTGACACTCGAAAGGCCATATTCTCTGGAATGGATACATCCGATTAAGATGATTTAAACGCCAAAATGTTTGTTTCATCAAGTCCCAGCCAATAAATTTGGTCTGAATCACTTTTAAAGTACTTCCAATTTTTAGTGGACATGCCTATTTTTATGGGCCAAAATTTGTACGCACATTCTTTAAGTTAACTTAACAATCAAAATGTGCTCACAATCTTTAGTTATATAATGCAAACTTTTTGCACGCTCCGCGCACCTTCTTTACACTTACGGTCGAAATTTTATCGCGCTCTGGGTAGCTTTTTTCACCCTTATATAGCTTTGGGCGAGCTGCGCGCCTATAGTTCCAGGATTACTCGAGAACTCTAGCTTTGAATTTGCACACAATAGTTACGCATTCGATGCTAGAGTGCTTTACTATCATTTTTTGGTCGGATAGTGCTGCAATTTTTTGCACCAGAGGTTATTTATTCTGTTAATGTTGAAATTTGGATGAAAGTTATTTTGATGAGTCAACTGTATCTTTTGAGCAAGATTTGCCTATTTTGGACAGTATAAAATTTTGCTGTGTTATTTTAGCAACATTTTTGATGCAATCGCCTGTCGTGATCGGCTGTGTTTATTCTGAACTTCCTTCCATTGCTTTGTAAACACAGTGTCATGCAATGGTCTCTATCCTAGTAGAATGTGATGAAGCTATCAGTGTGTTTATGATAAAGACTGAAGTCTTGCTGGCAAGACTAGATCTGTAGTAAGTAAACCCAGTTTAATTTCTGTATTCTGTAGTGTATTAATATCATTAAAGGAGTATTTCGTGATCCTAGCATCCTCTTTTTATGACATTTTTCAGTACATATCCACGAAAAAAGCCTATTCCCAAAATTTCAGTTGATTCTGATTTTATGCGTTTATGAAGTTATGCATGATTATGTGTATTACACTGCTCCATAGGCATAGTCTAGACAATGGCAATGCGTTGTAATTTCGTTCTGGTGCACCAGAACGAAATTCAAATTTCACAATATCTTTGCAAAACGAATTAATCTGCAAGAAATATTTTGTACATAAACATTATGTAGCCAGAGGTTTCCAGTGATATAAAAATCTCAACTTTTTTGAGAAAAGTGGGGGATGAGGCTGTGGATCACGAAATGCCCCTTTAAGTAAGTAAAGCTTACATCATGACTCATGTTGTACATCATATTTTATGTTCTCCACACTCCAGTACTTATTATAAAATGCACACTTACGTGATCATCCGTGGCAAAAATGACAGATTGTAGGTGAGAGCAACCGCACTGTATTTGACTTCCAGTAACCCACGAAGACAGCACAAAATATGACTTCACAGTTCAAAGGGTAACAGCTACAACAAACAGTACAGAGCAATGAATAAACATGTGGCAGCAGTGCAGCAAATGGGAGCGCAGCTATTGTTTTGATGTACCCAGACGGTGCTGGTCGCAATGTACCAGTATAATTTTATTGAGTAAAGATTTTCTTTTTATCTTTCCCACTTTATTAGCTTTTATTGAGTAAGGATTTTAAATTGAGTCATCAATAAAAAATATATAGGGGCTGTGCAATAATTATGAGCCCTGGGGGGAGGGTTAAATTGGGAGGGGGGCAAGAAATTTTTGGCGAGCCGAAAGGGGGGCAAGCGATTTTTGGCCAGCCGAGAGGGGGGGCAAGCGATTTTTGGCACGCATTTATGGGGCACGTTTTAAATAAAACGCTCTAAAAAAAAATACGGAAACACTTTAATATGCAAATTTTCCTGCTCGCTGCGCTCGCAACATATATCTAGACCATATAAGGTTTGCAAATTGGGATCCCAAAAATTTGGCATGTGCAAGGGGGGGGGCAAAGATTTTTTGGCGGGCCGAGAGGGGGAGAGAAAGCGATTTTTGGCAGGCCGTTCGGAAATTTAACCCCGGGGGGGCTCATAATTATTGCACAGCCCCTAATTATGAAGGGTAAAATGGGAGGGGGAATTTACCCCCGAACCTAATAGTTATTGCACAGTTAAAAAGAAGGGAACAAAAAAATGCAGAGCTACACAGGAGGGGGATCCTGTTAGAACATAAATATGATCTCCCAAGTGCCCACAACTTGATCATCAGTCCTCCATCAAAAGCAATGTGAAAGAATGCGATCCATTCTGCAGTAGGCCTAACTACATTCTGGAATGACAAGTTGAGAAATGGAGCCATGAGAAAGTCCTCTCTGAAATATCTCAACATTGCATACTGCGGCATCGGTGTAAGCAACCCAACATGGGAAAATGTGGAATGCAACCAGAGATCTCTACAGAGCTTCCATCAAGACAAAACTACTGACTGGTACTTACAACCTGCAGGGTAATTGTGCCAAATTTAACCAATTCAACATTGACCTAACTTGCCTGCTGTGTAAAAAAAGACGCTGAAATCAGAGAGCACTTCCTTGTTTGCTGCACAAACAGAGAGACCCCTTTGCCAAGCAGCTGAAAGCTTAATGCGAAAGTCTGTATCCGGGTAGCTAGCTGGTCAGTGGTCACTAACTGCTGAATCTAACACAGCACTTACTCAACTCATTCTCGATCCAACCCGCTTTGCTTGCTATCCCAACCTGCATGCTCACACTGAACCCATCTCAAGACTACTTGTGTACAGACTCCATGTCACAAGATCTGCTATCATCGCTACTCTGCCTACCTAACGACTTCGTGAATTCCCTAATTATGACTTTTAACTACATAAAAGGACTTGTATATAATGTGACTTTTTACAGAATTGATTTTCTGGTGCTCCTAATGCAAAGGAGGGAATTGCGCCAACCAACCATAGCCATAGAGGGGAGGGGGCCAATGGCAAGAGCAAGCGGAGGCCAATGAAGAAGAAAGAAATAACATATTTCAAGTGCCACTCTTTTTGAAGAACAATTTTGATTACAATTTTTACCCTTTGGTCAAGGGGTGCTATAAAGTACATAGGGTCGGGTCAGGGGGTGAAGCATTTCTGGCAAACCAGAAGGTGGCGGAAGTGATTATGGAACCTTTTCAAAATTACCTTATTATTAAGAGCTTGAAAAAAATTGAACCTACTCAAATAGATAAACATAATTTTGCATCAGCCACTGTTTTTCCATGTACTTCTCAAATAGGTTGATTAACATTTGACAAATACAAATAGACTCACTGCCTAAATTACATGTACTTATAACATTTCTTTATTAAGTCTCTTTTCATTATGGAAGAGTCATCCCTTAAATATAAATTTACAACAAGCTCACTGATACATAAGCAGGAGAGAGAGAGACTGATCATAATCAGTCTTGAATATGTTCCATCTCAATACAGTAACTTCAAAGTACACAAGAAACAAGCATCCACATCAGAATGCCATGTTTTTCTCCATTTTCATCCTCTTTTTCTGCTAATAATGAACCCAAAGTAATATCAATTAATGAACCAAAATCTACCTGCAACATTTCTTTGAAAAGAAATATCACAGTAAATGTCACAAGAATGCACTGTTTTTCCATCCATACACTACCATTGTGAAACTGATGGTTCCCATTTCCAGTGGTTCAAAAATATCAAGATGCTATTATTTTAAATTAAGATTACCAAAATGTTAGTAATTGTTTAAGTTGCACAGATAATTTTACATGTGACATGATGATTGATCAAGGGGAATGAGTCAGATGTCAGTAATGTTCAATTACTAGAAGTTTTTACCCCATTTTCTGGCAGTTTAATGCTACATTTTGATGCAAACCCCATCAAAATCGGACATCTGGTTACCAAGTTATGAGCTGATAACAACATAAAACAAAAGAATTTGAACACTGGGTTTGCCAATATCTCAAAAACAATATTAGCAACATCCGACTCATTCCCTAGATCATTTATGTCACATATATGTATATTTGAGATTTCATTGCTATTTAAGATTTAATCATAGTATAGCAACTGATATTTACATTATGAAATGCCAGTCCCTTTTATCCAGTGACAGATATTTAAATCATGAAATTTCAGTCAATGCTACCCTAGGAAGAATCTCTTGAGCATATTTTCTGTACATGAGATCCAGCACTGTTTACTGCTATCTGATATCTTCTGGAAATTGCCCATCGAGCTGACGCCACCGGCCCCTTCACAGCAACTTGATTTACTTGCGTGCTTTTTAAGGGTATCATGGTCCATTAACTGAGCAAATTGTCTTTGCTACTTGTGTTCAGACTTACATGTGCAGTCACACCGGACGATGAAGTATACAAATGTATTCCCGTAATCATAAAAAGGTATTACAACATTACTTATGAATAACAACCACCACCCCAAGAGGAAAGGAATACGGTAAGCCTTTAGGGTTATGATCCGGGTTGTCAGATTAGGGTAAGGGTTAGCATACTGGTTGGTGTGGCAACCACTATTCTAAAGTTGGGTTTATGATCCTTCAAGAAAAAGTGCACAGCATAAGGTCTAACTCATGAAAGCTGCTTTTCCTTAATGGAGTCTTTTACACTAGTCTTATATCTTATGAGCATCTAACACCAAGGATGCACTTATGTTGCTGCCAAATTACATACTGTACAAATGCAAGTTAATTGCTTGTGATAATTTAATGCAATGCAATAAAATCTACTACCGTATTTCGTGGGGCGTTACATTTTCCCAAGGGGGGGGGGGGCGTTTATTCAAGGTCAATTTTAGAACGATAATTCCCGTTAAAATAATTAGGTAAACTTAAAATTCACGCTAAAATGACGAACTATGAACTAGAAATAATGACTTCTGGTTCACTTCCGGGTTTCCAATCGATTTTCGGAAATATCAGCATTTTTTTAAACATCTTGGTTGAAAAAAGTGGTGGGGGTGTTTATTTGAGGGGGCAACTATTTGACGAAATACAGTAGTTTAACATGAAAAATATTTTAATCCTGTCTGTACTGGATACTAATTCTAAATTGAATCCTGAACCGAACCTAACCATAAAGGATTTGGGGTGATGGCCCTCATTCTTTCTGGAGTGTGTCCAGGGGTCCATTTCATCAAACTTTTAACCCTTTGTACCCTTCGTAATTCAAGTAACTGTTCGTAAAGTTACGAATACTAGTATCCAATAGCCAATACTAGACGTAACTTTACAAAGGGTCCCTGTAGTAAATCCCGATTACTTACGAAGGGTACTTTTCGTAAGTTTAGTCAAATGGAACTTGTCGTAAGTTACGAATAGATTTACAAAGCTTCGTTAAAGTTTAGTGAAATGGACCAATGATTTAATTACCATACATAAATAGTAAACATGAACAACTAATTTAAGTTATCATCTGGTATTAATAATATAACAATTAAAATGGTAAAATCATAATACTACAAAACAATAAGTTAAAAACAGTTCCACCCATCCGACTGGTGCCATATTATAACAGGCCAGTAAGTGGAACCCTGAAAATAAAACAATGCAACATGGACTGCTTGCAAGGCAAAGAAGCTAGGCTACTAACTGTTTGTAATATTCTAGTGAGTAATGACCTATTTAGAAATTGACATCATATTTTATTGTAAAATCAAATGACAGTAATCTCTTCCTTAATACAAACTTGTTCACTCTTATTCCACTTACTTTCTTCATTCACCTGTTTTGACTATGGAATCAACCTACATGTAGTAAGTATCCTCCTGGTCTCCCCTAATTAAAGTTTGTTCAGTTAATATAAAGCGGAAGAAATTAGACGCTATTAACACTGTGTATTGATATAGAATGGCATGCACGCAGTTGGGCGCAATGCTTATGCTAGTTGTGCGTTGCGTAATGCCTGACTGGCGCACGATTATTTGAATTAACGCCAGCGTGAATGGGGACTTTATTGATGTACGCAGTAACAAAAGCCGAAACATTCCCGCCTTATATAAGCCGAACAAACTTTAGCGATTGAACTTATCTAAATTACACCCTAAGCACCTCCTTTCTGTGCACTTAATAAGCTTACAATTGGGTGAACTGGTTTTTTTACCTTTAGGTGCACAGATCTACATTTCTTATTTTTGAGTTCATGTGAATCAATTACAACAATGTTTTGCATGGGAAATGTCCGATTGCATGTAAAATGTGATGTATTTCAACATTTTCTGGCACAGTAGATAGAAAGGGGTTGGTTGGTCCCTTGAAATTACTTTTATGCACACACGGTGCTAATTAGGGCAAATACCGTAATCAAGTGCTTAAATACATATCAGTATTCAATGTTTGTTGAAACATATAATTTATAACTGGGCACATGCGCCTAAAATGTGTAATCTGGTCCAGTTTTCTGGATAATTTTGTGACTACATTTTATTTCACCTCAAGTGCGGCAGTGACATAGGTACACATTTCGCTACCCACAGTAACAAAGCATGTATGATGATACCTACAATGTAATCCGCAATGCGTATTGCAGCAATAATGACTAAAAGCATTGATGCCAAACTCAAGATGAAAATGTAGTGCAATAACTATTCAAGATTGGTCCTAAATTTGAAGACTTGATGATGAACTTCACTTATCACATTTCAAATGAAACAATACAATATAATAGTATACAAATATTAACTGTCTATGAGTGTGATGGTCGAAATATAATCACTCGGTGAAAGATGGATTGTTCCATTCCACTGCCGTTCTCGTGGAATGGAACAATACATCTTTCACCGAGTGATTATATTTCGACCATTACACTAATTTAAGACAGTTAATATTTGTTTTATATCACTCATGCATAAATTCTATTACTAAAATACTATTTAAGGTAGGAAATACATTTTTTCATCAACATAACACCATGTTTTGCCGTCCACCCCATAATTAAATCGGCGAATCCAAGAGTCAGCGCACGGCTTGGCGCAGGCGCACTACGGCAGAGCACTATGATAGTAAAGACTATCACACGGAGAGGGTGATGGTAAAAATGATAAATGGTAATCAACCAATGAACTGTCTAGAATTTATGTATGAGTGATATAATATAATTATGGTTCATATATCATAATCATATCATAAAAACTTGGGTATTCTGAAAGTAACCTCAATCCAGTAATTTTGAAGTACACTGTGTGTGAATATCGCATACAATGTAATCAGGGATGCAAGTGGCCTGAAGTGATTTTGCAGGAAAAGCCTGAAAAAGCGCGTAAATTCCCGCGTAAATTAGTGTTATAAAGCCACAAAACGGGCTGAAAATAAATAAAAGTGCGTAAATTTGGAGTAACAAAAAGCAGGAATTCCTGCAAAAGCAGGAAAACTTGCAGCCCTGGTAATGTTAAGAGTGAATCAAGTGTTCCACCATACACCCTTTGACCATTCGCCATTGTGTTGCTGTTGAAACTATATCGTAGAATTTGAACATTAGCTAGAGGTTTTACAATAAGGTACACCACCCACAACCTGTGCTTTATTCTGTGAGTATTTACCGCTCTCAAAATAATCAGATGGTGTGTGACACGAGTGGCAGACCAGATTACAAAGTTGCACCAGAACATCACTGTGGCTAAGTGCAAGTATCTTAGCTATTCGCTGTAGAAGTGACGTAATAATCAGATTAACTACCATAGCAATAGATTAATACAATTTTTGACTAGATCAACCTGCACTACAAGCAGGTTGCACTCATCTGTGTATGTCTGCAATCATAGATTGAATACAATACTGCTCTTGTCAAAGATACTAATCTTATTACAGGTGTGAGTGACTAGCATTTCTTTGACATCTATGGCTCAATGCATATGTACCATGTGAACGTTTGTTCAGGACAATCAATTCAAAAATGTATTCATCTATTGCTATGGTAGCCTTACGTCACTTCTACAGCAAATTAAGCCACCTGTTATTTAGGATGTGTAGTTTGCTATTGGGATAGACAAACTTCAGAGATCTTGCTAAATTACATCTTATCACTCACGTAAAATTTGTAATAGTAATACATATTTGAACTCACTAAAAACTCCTACATGTATACTATGATCAGCTCTTAATAGGTGGGATTTATTCGGTTTTTGTTACTGCGCGAGTCAATAAAGTTCCAACTTACACACGCGTAAATTCACAAACACGCGCATCATTCACACAATACGCAAAGCGCAGTTCGCGTAGGTGCTGCACCCAGCTGTGTGTACGCCATTCTATATCAATCCTCGATGTTATGAGTCCCGCCTATTACGAGCTGATCAGAGTATAGTAGGCTGCTGAAATAGATCAAACTTTAATTTGGGTGGGTCATTTTATTCAAATGAAGGACAAAGGACAATGAATGGCCAAATGGTCAATGTTACACAGATGTACACCACATCCAAAGTTTGACAAACTTATTCTTAGATTCTTCAAATGTCAAAATGAATTACCTATGACATCTATTAAACACCTAATTAAATTGTTACAATGAATTTCAAACTAACCTTATAATTTAAACCAAACTGTTTTTGTTCTTGATAGGATAGATGCTGCACAGTCCTTTCTTGTTTGCTGCACAACCCTTCACAAACAGAGAGACCCTTTTGGCAAGCAGCTGAAAGCACAATGTGAGAGCATGTATCCGGGAAGCTGGTCACTAATAGCTTAATCAAACGCGGCACTTACTCAACTCATTCTTCATCCAACCCCCTTTGCCTGCTATCCCAACCTGCATGTCCACTCTGAAACAATTTCAAGACCACTTGTGTACAGGCTACATGTCACAAAATCTGCTATCATTGCTGCTTTGCCTAACTAATGACTTTAAACAAAAGAACTTGTATACAACTGACTCTTTACAGAATTGGTTTTCTGGTGCTCCTAATGTAAAGGAGGGATTTACGTCAACCAACCGATGGCAAAAAAGTTAACAACCAACATATTTTTGTGTCATTCATCTTGCCTTTTAATGTATGCTCTGAATATCTATTTGATAGAAATTGTGAAATGTAGGCACAGTAATTTACTGTAAGAATACTATACAACATTTAAAACTTAGCATGTATACATGTGTAACCACTCATATATAGTCTGTCAAAACAGACACTGATGACTCAATGATCAAATTCATCATCAAGTGTATTCACAATTTGTGTTTTCAATGTCCTAATAGAGAGCTTGTAATTTCCAAATGTGTGTATCATACGCCTGTGCGTCTATTCAAAAATCACTCTCATAGGACGGGATTTTGAATAGATGCACGGGCATTTGATAAGTATGTTTGGAAATCGCAAGCTCTCCATTAATACCAAGCACACACCCAGCATTTTACAAAAAATATTTAAATGTCTGGTTATATAAAGTCCATAAAACATTATAATAACATTTAAAAAAACATTTTTGTAAACTTGCTGGAAAACATTTAAACATAATATTTTCCAAACATGTTTGCCAAAAACTATTTTTTACAATAATATTTTAAAATGTTGTTATATCAAATGTTTTAAAAACATTTTCATGACCTTTATTATAACCTGACATTTAAATGTTATTAAAACGTTTTGGATAAAAACCAAAACGTGTTTATATCACGATTATGACGTTTTAAATACATTTGTGAGTTTGCTGAGTAGACACCCTTTTGAAACATCGTCTCTGGTGCGTAATCTCACGACTATAACAATAATCTTCAGTCCAAGTGAAAAAGACATATTGTAATGTACAAACACTTTGTCCCAACATGCCCAAAGTGATACCTTTACGTATGCAAGGTCAAGGGAAGCACTGGGCTATTCCAGATAAAATCCACATTCCCCTATGACAGACATGACCTTAACCTCCCACACAGGGAGTGAAGATATTAAATGGAGTCACCCACTCAGATAACTCCATTTGAAATTCACACTCACTGTGTTGAAGATTAAGATCATGTCTTTCATAGGAGATGTATGGATTTCAACTGCATGTAAATGACATACAAGGAAATAAACCATAATATTGATGAAGCAATATGTCACACTACTCTGCAAAGCTAATATAGACAGCTCCCATCTGTATGGAAACCAGCAGTGGATCAAAAATCATCACACTTTTTAAGTGTATCCAAGAAATGTCATCAGTATTTTTAATCCTAATAATGCTAAAGTATAATTAAGTATTTCTTGGCCAAACTGAAACATGTGTGTTGCGTCCATGTAGCGTACTAAGCGTGTACGCAATGTAAGGCGCGTGTATGCTTTCTTCTGTACCGCGCTATGTTTGCGTGTGTTTATCGCGGAGCCACTAGCGTTTGTAAATGTTCCATTTTGGCCAAGAAATACTTAATTTTACTGTAGTTTCCTTGATTATAAGGCTTCAGAGGAAGCAAAATAACATCAACATTTTAAAAGTGTATGCAACTAATGCAATTATCAAAACTAAATTACTTTCCATCACAGGGCTTTTTAAGTCTTCTGATATGTTCCATAACAGCAATGTACCAGGCAAAATTTTCAGAGGGAGGTAAAATTGCCAAATTGTCCCTGTGACTTGCTGTCATACATGTATGTATATGATTTTACTGGGACCAATGTACGCAAAGCACAAGAACATGTGCAATATGCAATTCTAATGAATCCCTCCCCCAAATATTTTGATAAGGGGGGATGGTCCATACAATCATCACCCCCCACACACTGACCAAATTAACCCCATATTTAACCATTTTAGCCTAAAAAGTGCCATATTTGGCCATTTTAGCCTCTTCGCCTAAGTTTGTTCCACTTTTGAACCATATTTCACTATTTTAGCTTCAATATAGCAAAAAATTTTGTTTTTGTATGCATTTGTACCATTAACCGACTCTGTCACCAAAAGGTGTTTGATTCACTTTACTACAAGACATTTCTTTCCAACCCCATCCCCAACCCCATGTCAAAAGAAATTTCTTTTTTACTTACTATGCCCCCATGTTGCTTACATTTATTATTCTCATGATCCAGAGAATATGAAATCTGGACATAACTCATAATAAATGTATGGGAACAGGTCTCATATATGGGTAAATGAATGTTACATAACACACAGTTGAGTTTGGGTGTATTATTCTATATTATATGATACATACCAAATGGCATGAGTCCACACTTTTCAGTATGCAATGGTGGGCACAATAACTGTAAAGCTACATTTCTATATAACAATTACAGATTAATTAAGTAATTCTTGGCCAAGCTCAAATATACCTGTTGCATCCATGTAGTGAACTAAGCATGTACAAATTGTAAGGCATGTGCATGCTTTCTTCTGTACAGTGTATGTCCGTGTGTGTTTATCATGGAGCCACTAGCGTTCTGAATGTTTGAGCTTGGCCAAGAATTACCTAATTAACCTGTAAGCCTATGTGTTTCCCTCTTTAGTTTGCAACACAAAAATAAGCTACACTAGATATTTCTAAAAAGGCATGTAATTACCAAATTTGTTAAAATAATAAAAGAAAACACAGAACAAAAATACAAATACATTGGAAAAGCAAGAACTTTGCCATATGAAATACAGTACACATTAATTTGTGACAAAATATGCAAATGAGTCGCTATATGCATATTAGCTTGACAGGAAACTAATGCTGTTGCTTAGCTTAGAAGTGGGTGGTCTGACTGTAAAATAAAGTGTCTTCTACCTCACCTTGAGACATATCTCAAAATATTTTTTTAATTTTGGGGGCTTCTTTTGAAAAAAATACCCCCGTAATTGAACTTTCGGAGACTACTTTCAGGATTTCAGGGGCTAAATACCAAATCCCCATTTACTTTGAGCCGCAAGCCTCAAATTAGTTTCCTTTCAGGGACTACTTTCTATTTATTCTATTAACCCCCGCCCCCCAGTAATTTAATTTTTGAAGGCATTTTCGGGGGCATGTCACCTTTATCCCCATCTATTTTGAGCGCTGCATTTAGACCCGTCCTACCCATCATCCAAACATTTTTATTCCAATCTTTGGGTTACATTGCTCTCAGCGATTGGATTCTACAAGCAAAAATAGAACGACGACTTCTGGGTGGTAACCACCAAACTACCATGTTTTTGTTCACACCGCCTAAATCAAAACATATTCCAGGCCTAAAATTTCACTGGGGTTATGTGAAAAATATGAGCTTTTACCAGATGATACCAAAATCTGCATTTTGATGTGGTAAAGTATAAGGATGGCGCTGTCAATCAGAGTCACACAAATTTAAAGGTAGGACAGAATTTATCTCATTTCCATCATTTCTGTCAAAATATGAGCTCATTTGTATTCACAAATATACTGATGACTTGTCATAAAATATACAGCACCAAAACACATCATTCTCTGTAGTCCATTTCACCTCCTCAAGAGAGTGACGTCATTGCGTGCTTCAGTGCGCATAGTATGAAAACGTGCACTGACTCAAATGAAACTGGCATGTTTACACACATGATTAAAGGCGCTCATCTGGTCTATACACAAAGTAACTCGGACGTCACTCTCTCAAGGAAGCAAAATGGACTATAATCAACCTAACCACTCTGAAGTGCATTATGTTTAGGTGAGAGCGGATTACATGTATACACATTTCTTCTGTCCACACAACAGACAGACACCATATAACCAACTAACCAACCATGCATGCATATCTTTGTGATCATGGCATGTTGCCAAATAGTATCCAACTAGAAACCTATGGTATTATATTGTATCATTTTGTATCATTATGGCCAAAGAGGGTAACATTACCAACTTTTTTATAGTGATAAGCCATTTTTGCCTTGGTCACTACTCACCTCAGTGAATCGCATTAACCCATGAGAACTACCTGCCGATTGGCCAAAAAGAAGTTTTCATTATCAATTGGACCAATCAGCAACATTGTTAGAATAATTTCACCACACAAAAAAATTGGGGTGAATTGTTTGCAAAGCTCCATTCTGATTGGTGATTAAAGTGAAAATATCATGTAATTGACCAATCAGAGGCAATGTTAGATTGGCAGGTAGTGTTCAGGGGGTTAAGCACTTCATGTGCGTGATAGGGACGGTTTATAGTAAACTGGAATTTGGCATACTACAAAAATCACAACGATATGAATAATAATACACCCTACACAACTTGTGCTGTTGGGGTAAAAAAATGTGAAGAAACATATTATAATGTATCTGACATTAACTAAAAGCCATCAGGATAAAGATTGGTTTGATGTCACACATAAGGTAGATATTCATTGGACAATGATACTCAATGCAATACATCATCATATTGTATGTCTTGGCATAGATTAGCCTGATTTAGCCAATCAGTACTCATGTACCATGTACTCACGAAGTCCTCCATCAACATACTGCATCTTTCACATTTTCAGTGACAAAAAATGCCACAAAGTGGGATTAGTTCTGCAGTATAAAGTCTGATAAATAAGTTGGAAGTCTTGGTACACTATATTCACCAAGTCTTTGTAAGTCAATAGTTTATAGTTCTTTCATAAGTTAAATAACCCAAGTTTTGCCGTGTTCTAGCTTGATGGTCAGGCTACTTGGTACACTATATTCACCAAGTCTTTGTAAGTCAATAGTTTATCAGGTTTTTTCTTAAGTTTAATAACCCAAGTATTGCCATGTTTTAGCTCGATGGTCCGGCTTCATCTGCTTTGTCTACTTCGCTATTCATTCGTGACATGGCGATTCTTTCAATGTCATCCAAGCTAAGATTGCTAACACCTGATGAAAATTCCTGTGTAAAAGGAGAAGAAAAAAAGGAAAAGAAAAGAGCTGATTAATAGGGCGCTTGCACGAAAGGTTAAAAGGTTGATAAAAATGACCTGCATTGAGAGTCAGTCAAGTGCGGTGGAGGACAAACAAACTATTATCATCCTCTGTGAATCTTTGGCGCGTTATTCAAACACATGCTTTGTAAGGAATATTAGCACTCTGTAGGTGATATTTCATTTTCATGTGCTCCAATATCGTTGTTGTGCCTCCAGGGCTAGTGACCCGTGGCGTACATGAAACCTCCCTATAGAATAACAATGGAATGATTAGAGATATGATGAAAGAGAGGTGACTTTTATAGTGTCATACTGTACTGTGTGATGCTTGGCAAATGCCGCTAGTAGTTCTAAGCCGTCGCTGCAAGCAGCATTTACCAAGCAGCATTTACCAAGCAGCACATCCTTACATGACACTCTGAAACCAGTGTGGTGGCCCTTTGCGCTTTGGTCAATAATTATGTCCCGTTCCTATCACAAGTGACAGCAATACTGAATTAACTTGGAAGTCAATTCTCAGGGATTTGCAGTTTTGAGCAAAGCAGTGGAGTGAGATGCATCTAGAAAATGCTGCTTGTCACTAGTCACAGCTGGTGTTGCTGTCTTGAATGCGTACTGACATAAATAAAAAACATCATCAGAGCGCCAAAAAGCAGATGAAACAAGCATCAGGTTGCTGAAGTCACCACATGAGTTAATTAGAATTCATACTTGTGCGACAAAACATTCAGGTTTATTTTTAGTCCCCCCCTCTCTCTCTCTCTCTCACACACATACACTTGATTTGAGTGGATTTTTCAACAACAACAAAAAACACACTGATCATGTTTTACTTACTTTCTTAAACTGTTGTAAAACCTTTTCTGCATCTGATGGTGTGAAATGTTTTGCTAAGAATGTACGTGTCTGGTCCCATAACACTGTGCTACCACCTATTCTGGCTGTGCTTACTACATCTGAATCTGTTTCCGGTCTTCTCACGACTAAGTGGATTTTTGTGTCTGGTCCTATGTTGTAATCACCTAGGTTCTGTCCATCTGGCAAATCAAATTACAATGAATTGAACTCAAAATAAGTCAGTGACCACCTCCACCTAGGATACATTTCACTTGATGACAGTCTTATACTACATGTACTACAAAACTTCCACACTGATAAGAATTAACAAGTTCTAAATTGTCTGCAAGTCCTGTGTGATTCCACACTTATGGGGTAAAGTGCATTCATAAGAGACTGTGCAGAACAAAATAAAATCTGAATCATTATTTAAAATGAATTAAGACTGTTACAACCATGAGCTAGACTGAAAGGTCAAAACTTGTTATACTTTTGCCGTGCGTCAAGCCTATACAAGCATGAACACAAAAGTGACTTTAAACGTTTACACTGATTAGCTGATCAACAATCATGTCAAGACGGTTGACCCAAATAGTCAGAACACCTACATGTAGAACGGGTGCAGACCAGGGTCTTAGCTAGTATTTCACAAGTGCCCGTCATTTTCATCAAAACTGCCTGTCCAAAATTTGACCCTGAAAACGTACACCACTGGACCTATGCCCCTTCTGGGGGTTCAGTCAGTTCAATTAGTTTGTTATAGCCTTCATTTGTTAGTCTGGTCTTGTTTTGAGTTCACAGAACTTATTCAAGCATAACTTGTACAATTTAGCATATATGTCACAGCCATTAATTTTGCCTGTCATTGGAGCAAACTTCCCGTCCGAAATGACAGGTGGACGGATGTCTAGCTAACACCCTGATAGAGACCTTGCCTCTTTTACACACTTGATCATCTCCGTCCCATACCTGGAACAACTACAAACTTTAGAATACTGTATACCAGTATAAACCATCCTGCCTGATTCTCCTGTGTTTCTTACCTGCTAATGTTTTTCCTTTGAATACTAGTCTCTGTAGGTGTACTGGTACATCTAATTCTTTGGCTACCATTCTTTTCACTGATAAAATTGGTTCTGCTGCTGTGACCTGTCAAGGGCAAAATATTTTAAGAAAACTTTGTTTAGAAATCTACTAACTCATCTGTTGCACAATTCACCTTTCAGCTCTGCTTCATCCCAATTTCATACACTCCTATCAAAACAGCCAATCAGGAAAGCGGTTAGAAAAGTATGCGGAGTATATTACACGCAGTGCTTCCACACACATTCGTGTCACGTAGGATTGATTCATTTTTAGGCAGGTTGATGCATTTATATTTGGTTCTATTTTCCAACATTTGTTGTGATAATTTGTTATAAAAACAGCAAAATTCATGTGTTTCTTCTTTCTTGTGTATGAAATAAATGAATATTACTTTCCCGGCCATGTCGTCTAGATTTTAAAGGCAAGTGGTCAATGACTCGCAAGCATTATGCTAGACGAGTGGTCGAATCCCTCTTAGAGCTGAATCACTCTCTACATTTAGAATGAAGAGCGTGTCAAATCACTCTCTAGGTCTGAAAGATCATTCATACCAATACACTTCCGCACTGTTGACACCCTCTCTCTCAATCGAATACTGGTATACTGACAGTACTGAAACTTGAACGTAGTTCAATTTTGGGTGATTGGCAGTAAGCGATATTTAGTGCCTATGGCGAGTGGAAAGTCGCTCACTATTAATTGTGTTTGGGCGAGTGGTGGCAGCGAGAGCGCTCGCTCTCACAGGCTCCGACGGCAAGGCCTGACTTTCATGCATTAGACGCATCAACATCAGTGCGCGTGCATTATTTTGTCTAATTTTTTTTTCTACCAACAAGTAATACTAATTAGTGTTTATTAACCTATAAATATTGTTTATTATGTTTAACATGTACTGTATGTAATAGGCAAGACTTGTAACATTATGTACCGTATTGATATACATGTAAGTATGGTGTTATTCATAAAGTTATCATTATTTTTTGTAAGATAAGTCTTTGTGGGCCTTATTGGTCATTCATACACTCCTATATCAAAGCATCCAATCAGAAAAGCGGTTACAAAAGTACGCAGAGCTCATTGATTGTGTATAATGGCACTCCGTGTACTACGCGCAGTGCTTTTGCAAGCGTTTTGCGTTGCATAGGATTGATTCATTTTTCGGGCGGGTTGATGCATTTAGAGCCAGCAGGCCTACATGTGCATGCATATGTACAATGTATAATTGTACATGTAGTTTAATTATTCAAAGAAACGGTTTGAGAATAAGCATCTAAAAATAATCTGATATCATGCAGGTCATTACCAAATGTTATATTATTTTTGCACACAACTCAAAACCTGCCCAATTTGTTGCATCATTTTCAACCCCTGAGGGTTTTTTTATAACACTTTTTTTGGTGTGACCCGTGTTTTATGTAACCGCAGTCTTAAAAATGCACTTAAACCCTTTTGTCATAATAACTTGACGAATAAAAGTACATTGTACCACATGTAAGGACCTTTTCTTTGAAGGAAAGCTTTTTGAACCATTTGGTGCCCCATATTGCATTGCAAACTATTAATTTTGATCAAAACAAAAGATACTATATTCTTAATACTAGTAGCAATCAATCTCATTTACTATGGTATAATAATGTATTCCAGTATTCCAAGTAAAATAACATTGTCTGAAGGAAACCTTTTGATTTTCTAACCATGCATCATGTTTCTGAGAACTATTAGCGATCAATCTTATTTAAGTAAAACAGAATTTTCCGAAGGAAACCTTTTGATTTTCTATCATCATGTTTTAAGACATCTCAAAAATATCTTTTCCTTTGGTGTCTTTTACCGAATTTTACGGTAAATTATGGTATTTTACTGAAAATCACACAGTAAAATACCAGAGGTTTATTTTACTCACCGATTTAGAACACTGCATCAGTGCATCACCCCATGTACCCGTTCTGACAAAACCAAGAACAAGTCACATTTTTGACATATCATGACAATAAGCTTCAAAATGATACCAAAATTATATATAGTATCAATTTTTTTAAAGATATGGATAATTTTGTAAATGATACCTTGATATTTTTGCCAAACTGATAATCTGAGTGATGGGCTAATTAGTTTCCTGCTTTACACAGGATTGAATAGGGATTATCATAGTTCAACTATAAGTACCTTCAAGGATTTGAAAGTCCACTCAGTCCCAAGGTCAAATACCATGAAGTTAAGAATTCCAAAACTTGATTTTTTTTATGGGAATGTCACCTTTAAAGGCCTATAACTCAAAAACATGCCTGGCGACTTGTTCCGGGTTTTGTTGCAGCTGGTCACATATGACATACATTGTACTTTCGGTCTTTCAATATTGAAAAATAACAAGTAAAATGTTCCCAACACATAATGCAGAAGTGATGCGAGAGCTGACAAGCTGAGAAGATGGCAACTTTTGGCAAAATGAGTTGGTGTAGCATAGAAAATCATCAGAACTGTAATTGTGACATGATCAAGGGGAATGAGTCACATGTCAGCAATTTTCAATTAGAAGTTTTAAATTACATAATTTTCTTGCAGATTACAAATACTTCATTTTGATGCAAACCCCATCAGAATCGGACATCTCGTTACTGAGTTATGAGCAATTTATCAATGGCTAAAACAGTATACAACAAAAGAATTTGAACACTGTTTTTGCCAATATCTCAAAAACAATATTAGTGACATCCCATCTCATTCCCCTTGATCATGTCTAATGTTGGCCGATACCGATCTGTGAATCGGAGATCGGTGCCGATATGGACTGCATCGGCCTTGAATCTGAATCGGCAGATGAGCTATCAGCTGCCGATCTAGCTTACCGATCTCTGAACTTGACAGTAATAAAAGTACACAACAATTCTTTAAGCTTACCATTACTTTCTTATGTAACATTACTACTATTTAATGCCAATATATTTCCAAAAAACGTTGTTACCACCGCAAGAATCATGTCGTTTCATACTGTATTTTATGTATGTATCCATCCACCCTTTGATAGACCGAATTAAAATGTAAACAAACAATCACATGTCTCACTGTCTTGTGCTTGCGCTTTTGTCGTCATGACTTGTTGCTGTTTGACATCTGTAACCTTTTGCACATACCGCAAACCTAGCTGTTGTAATTATCAATTGAACTTGCACGCTCGCGGGCAAAGACTAATATTTTCGGCCGAAGGGATCTGTGAATTGCCCAATATAATGAATATACCTACCCCCTCCAGAATAACTGAGCATGCGCGATCATTTATTTATAAACAGTCGCCACATTGTCAATATTAAAACTAAAACTAGTGGCATAGAACTTTAAACGTGCATGCGATGGTACATCATTTAATGGATTAATGATTAAACTTCCGACAATCGGAGGCACTGAGTGAGTAACGCTTCGGACTTGGGGTGTAAAATGGTATTTTATTTGGGTTGATATTGACATGAAAAACCTCTAAAAACGGTCATCATATTACATAGTTACAGGTTTGGGGAATTAAGCTTTGACTGTTAACATTACTGGGGCCCGACTTGAATGAACTTGTACTGGTTGTAAAATAACATTTATTAGGAATCTGAATCGGGATCGGATCGGCCCGATCTGCTAATTTTCAGATCGGAGATCGGCAGATCCGATCTTGGGTTGGATCGGCCAACACTAATCATGTCACAATTGTTCAACCACATGGAAAATACGACATCTATGGCCCTACTATTAGTGAAATCAATCAATATCAATTGATCAAGAAATATTTATTGTGCATACTAAAAACAGGTGGGTAGATATCGTGGTTGGTAAATTCTTCCGCTCTACCTATATTCATGATCTTATTCATCAGTCATGCATTGTAATTAGCAATGCATTGTGGGACACTTTTTGCAGTTTGGGACACTTTGCCCTCTGACCTATCGGGAAAAGTGTTTTTTGTTCATACAAAATATTATTTTAAATGTTTTACTAGAATAAAAATTGTTTTAAAAAAACATGATTGTTTCAAAAATTAATTATTTAAAATATTGTTAATGATAAGGTCCTTCGCACTTGATTATTAATTTCCTGTTTACCGCCCGCGTCCAAAATTGAAAATCTCAAAATAATTAATTATTTTATTTTTATTTCTAATTTTCTCCTTTAAAATAACTTTCAACTACTTCTACTTGCCATTATCTGACTTTAATAATATCAACAATAATGATGAATGAACAAAGAGTACAACTCCACCTTCACTTATTTATAAAATCAAATATTGTTGTGAAATAATTAAATGCCCGCTCTAGTCAAAACGAGTCAATAGTTGCTTGTAATAGTTCAAACTAGGAAAATAAAAGATAATTAATAATTAATAATTAAAAGCAGTGTTCAAAATAAGTACTTATCCTCTTGTCCCCTTGTCCAAAAATCACTGGGGACAACCATATTGAGCTATGTACTTATCCCCTGGACAACCACTATTTGGATTCTTTGCACTCAAAAACATGACTTATATATTTTGGGGACAACCAAAATGTTTTGAGGACAAGCAGAATTCATGCTTTAGTTATCCTCAGGACAACCTCCATATTTTCCTTATTTCGGACACTGATTAAAAGTCACCTCGTCCCTTTTTCAAAATCTTTTACAGGAAACTAATAATCAAGTGCGAAGGGCCTAGTAATAGTATTACAATAATAATGAATGAATAATCATGATAATAATTACAGCAATTTCCCCGATATGTCAAGTGTCCCAAAACTGCTCTCAAAAACCGGAAGTTACAATGTCGATTGGGCTTATTGCTGATCAACTACCTCGTCAAAGGAAGGCTAAAACCACAGTTTTTTTCAATACATCGCTGCTTCTACTTCTACTGGATTTCTGAGACCATTACAGGTATCACATCCAGTGCCGTGGTGCAGGACAAACACAATTACTCCAGTCACTTCACAAAACGGCTAGTAGACTAACCATGAAACTGATAATCATGATAATAATATGGACATGAATGCTGTAACATAATACATATCTATTCTAATTAAAATCTTTTATCAATTATAATTTAAAACTACAAAATACGCCCTAATCTAGACTTTTAGTGATTTGCATGATGTCATGCCTGTTGAATTCAACAGCCACAGCAAGTTCAATACCTGATTTTGCCTTAATCTTACCTCTATACTGCACTCTTTACCCGGTGTCTGGAGAAATTTAACGTTAATTATCATCTTGAGAAGATGAAGAACACTATCATGTCACTAAATATGGGAAAATATGTTAAATTTATTGCCTACAATACAAGTATATTTTATGTTCAAGAACTGTTCCGGAACAACAGAAATCATGTATGTCAACTATATAGAAACACTTGATTGACAACACATTTTCCTAAAATTATTAAAAATGTCTTTAAAAAAGACATATTCATTTTTCATTAAATTATCTTACACTTTGACTACTTTGAAAATCTACTTCTTTTTTCAGACAAACATATTTAACACATAGGCATGCTGCTTGCTGATTAGGCTGATTAGAAGGAACAATTCTTTGTTATAAAACACTGCGGAATTCCCGTGACGTCATGACGTCAATGTGAAAAGACTGGCTGAACGAACGTTCAGGAGAATCGGAGAAAAAAATGAATCAAGTTGATTTGTCGAACCATGGTCGAACCACCAATGCTTGTGAACTACGAGAAAAATGATTATCTTCAATATAAATTATAAAATTATGATGAACTAATAATGTAATATACTTCAAAAGCGTACTAAACTTACACCAATGTTTGTGAACTAGTCAGAACTACGAGAAAAATGATTTTAAATATAATACATGTAAAATTATGATGAATTAGGCTATATAGGCCTAATGTAATATCGCCTACTTCGAAAGCGTACTAAACTTTTTTTTTGGTAATAGGCCTATAACCAAAAGTAAACGTTTTTTGTTTTGTTTTTTGTTTTAAACCAACAGTTAAAAAATTTCACTAAGTTTTTGTTTTGTTTCAATCGATTATCAATCGGATTCTGAAGAGGAAATCTTTTCAATGATCTTGCACATGCCAAATTTTTGGGTTCCCAATTTGCCGATATGGAAAACTTAGGTGCATCTGCTCGTACACCACTTTCAAAAGGTCTTCTTAACACACGCAGGAAATTTTGTTAAAATATTCGACTTTTCTATCTATCTTCAACCACTAGGCCTACAGGAAAACTTAACTTATAACTCAGTTTAGTTTTGGGAAAAGGAGGCACTTTTTACTTATAAAGTTGTACGTTTTTTAATGAGAAATGAGAATTTTTTTGAGCAAATTATTTGATAAATAATTTCAGAACATTTCACTGAAACATGCTAACATTTTTCTTCGCATTGCAATAAACACTAGACAAATTTATCTTTATGATGATACAAAATTCATGTTTATAAGTGGATCCAATAAACTATGTGTCCAAAAATTGCTTTCCGCCAACCCACCGCTCCCTTCTCGGTTTGCCAAAATATTTCTACTCACGCCCCCGTAACAATTAGGCCTACGACGGGATTATAGCACAAAAAATCATACATTTGTATTTTGATCAGCCAATTATTATAACCCTGAAGCGCATCTCTTTTTAATATATCAATCACATTTTGCATTTTGCATTTTTGTCAATGTTTTTTTTTTGGAATATTTTTATTTTTCATGTTTTTTGCTTTCCTATCTTCTGAAGATAGCATAATAGGGTCTACGAAGAAAATAATTATAGGCCTACCTTTAGCGGAAGGTGTTAAGAAATTATATTGATGCTTATGTTTGGTTATTTTTGTGTTGCTATCTACTGAAGATACGTAGCAACTACGGCGGATTTATAATACAAAAGATATAATTCATATTTTGATCGGCCAATTATTTAGCCACGAAGTGTATGCCTACTGAATCATTATCAGTCAGGGTTTGTACTTTTGTACTCTTTGATATTTATTTTTTACCATCACGTTCCTGATCATCTCTGCTATTTAAATCCCGTTTTAAATTGTTATTAAGGTATATCACCCCAAAAATAAGCGCAGCAGAAACATGTTATTTGACGCTTTTAATTGAATCATCGTTATGAATGCTTCAAAAAACAAAAAACAGAATTGAAATCGGACAATGCAAAGTGATGTAACGTCAACTTGAAGATACCCGGAAATCGGGTGAAAACCTGCCACAAATTGCTATAAATGGCAATATGGTAATTTTTGGGATTTGTAATGCTTATTCGGACACTTACTTGAAAAGGTAGCATTGATTTAAGTATCACAGATTAATTGCATATCTTTCCGGACTTCGTTAAAGAAAACAAGATTAAAAATCTCTCCTCGAATAAATGTAATAAATCCACCAAATATACAATTTTAGCCATTTTGACCAATCTGCAGACAAATAAAAGCTTAAAAAATGACCAAGTCCAGCTAATTAATATGCAAAAATAATGCCAACAGAGAACCGTACATGATATGAGGATGCGGTTTTTTTTGCACACATAAGTACCCAAAGTTCTTTCATTTGGTAACAAAAAATACACAAAAGTCATTAATTATGCAAATTAGCTAATTACATCTAATTATATATTTATGCCATTCTTATGTTAATTAGGCATATGTAATTTTTACTTTTTTCAATGTTTTATTTATGTTTTATTCATACAGCATGATTTTGTCAAATATGAACCTGCTGTGATGTTGAATAAAGAAACTGCAGTTAATTGCCTAAGTGCACCGAGTTTTCAATTGGTATAGGTAAGTGTTTCACTCATTGTCCAAGGGAAAAAAATACATGATAACAAACACTGGTATTTCAGACCGGTGGTACTAGGTCCTCTATTTCGAGAGACCTATATTTATTGATTTATGGACGATCTAAAAAATTCATAAAACAGGTCTTAACTCTTAAACTAGGCAGTGTTTAATTTCGGCGGAGTTGATAGTGATTTAGGAAATGTTTCACCTACCATATATTAAAAAGACAAATTATTGTGATCAATGAAACATAACGAGGAAATCGTTTTTTGACATGTATGTTTTCAAAAATTGGCCAACTTTGATCCGCGCGCTTTTTGATTCACTGTTATGTATGCGTGCACAGTATGACAGAATTATTGTGCAGCCACTGTGACATACCTAGACTCACTTCACTCACTCATCATCATTAAATTAGCTTCGTCATTTTAGCATTTCTTTATAGCTTTGCATTCGGCCAAGCAGTGGCTATTTTTATTCTGGGCGTACGCCTAACTAGACTACCCAGTAGTCCACTTGCCCATTGTGCATACTCTGGATATTGTATTTAAGCTTAAAACTCTGATTTAATTAATGTGTGCACAATTGATAGATTTTCACATCTGCTCTTTTCAGTAACCCTACTCCCTCTGTTTGTTAGCTTCCCAAGTGTTAACCTGGAATTTCGCGATTAATAAACTGGCAGATCAGAATTGTTCAGTATTGAAGTGCCAATACAATTATGACATTATGATATGTTGCATTCAATAATATAAGCCTACGTACACTTTACTTTTACTGTCACTAATATAATTATATAAACTTTTTCATAACAATTTTATATTAGCATTTTGATGTAATTAATATCAGTATAATTTCGAGTTCAACTGAATGCTTTCATCATGATTAACATCAAAAATAGACTATGGCATAGTCTAACGCCTAACTAGAACGCGTGTTAGGCAATGTTTTTTTCTTCTTCTAATTCTTCTTGGAATGTTTTAATTTTTATGATATTTGCTTTGCTATCTTCTGAAGAAAGCATTAAGAGCCTACATGTACGAAGAAAATAATTAATACCGTCAGCGGAAGCTGTTTCTTTTGGTATATTTTTATGTTTGATGATTTTTGCGGGGTTATATCAAACAAAAGATAATTTTGTTTTTGGAATATTCTTATTTTTAATGTTTTTTGCTTTGCTATATTCTGAAGATAGCATTTAGAGCCTATATGAATCAAACAAATAAATACCTTCAGCAGAAGTTGTTTCTTTTCGCATACTTTTATGTTTGATGACTTTTGTTTTGCTATCTACCGTACTGAAGATATCAATTACGGCGGGTTTAGGACTATAAAACAAAAGATAATTTGTTTTTGGGATATTCTTATTTTTTATGTTTTTTGATTTGTTATATTCTGATGATAGCATTTAGATCCTACGAATAAAACAATCAGCAGAAGTTGTTTCTTTTCGTATATTTTTATGTTTGATGATGTTTGTTTTGCTTTCTACTGAAATTATAGCAATTACGTCGGGTTTATAATACAAAAGATAATTTATACACTTAGTATTTTGATCGGTCAATTATTATAGCCCCGAAGCGTTCTGAATCTTTTTAATAGATCAGTCACGTTCTGCATTTTGTATCTTTATTTTTTTACTGCTTTCAATTTTTATCATCTGCGCCATTTTAGCATTTCTCTATAGCTTTGCATTCGGCATATTGTGTTTTGTTTTGATGTCCTTGAATAAATTCATCTGGTCTGTAAATTATCCATGACATTAAGAATTTCATCTGATCAAGACCAGTTATATTTTTGTTTGTCTGTCTGTCTGTCTGTTTGTTTGTTTGTTTTTATCTACTCAAGATACCATTTACGTTGACATTTGCAAATCACCCGTTGCGACATCCATCATCTTCTGTGAACACGCGCGAGCCCACTTACGTCCTGCATCATTTACGATCTGCATCATTTTCTCGCAACGCGCTCGAAAAAAGGCTATCTTCTGAAGATAGCATTGGGGGCCTAATAAAACAACAGAAAATATTTCACAAATTTAGAAAACGTCTGTTAGCAAAGTTTGTTTTGATGTTTTTTGTTCGTTTATTTGTTTGCTTGTTAGTTTTTTCACTATCTACTCAAGATAGTATTTATTTGTAAAATACAAAGAAATTGAGAAAGATTGAATATATTTTGTCAGCCCTATCTACTGATGATAGCATTTTTAAACCTAATGAAATAATACAAAAAGAAGGAAATCATTAGACTTAGCATGACACGAGTCAGAAAGATCATTTGGTATATTTTTTTATATTTCATGTTTGTTTGTCTGTCAGTTTGTTTGTTATCTAGGACTACTCAAGATACCATTTACGGTGCAATTTGCAAATCACCCGTTGCGACATCCATCATCCTCTATGGACACGCGTGAACCCACTTACGACCTGCATCATTTACGATCTGCATCATTTTCTCGTAACGCGCTCGCAAATGGCTATCTTCTGAAGATAGCATTGAATATTTCACAAATTTAGAAAACGTCTATTAGCAAAGTTTGCTTTGATGTGTTTTGTTTGTCTGTTTATTTGTTTGCTTGTTAGATTCCGCTATCTACTCAAGATAGTATTTTATTTGTAAAATACAAAGAAATTGAGAAAGGTTGAATATATTTTCTTAGGCCTATCTACTGGTGATAGCATTTTTAAACCTTATGAAATAATACAAAAAAGAAGGAAATCATAAGACTTAGCATGAGACGAGTCAGAAAGATCATTTGGTATATTACTTTATATTTCATGTTTGTTTGTTTGTCTGTCTGTTTGTTTGTTTTTATCTATACTCAAGATACCATTTACGGTGCAATTTGCAAATCACCCGTTGCGACATCCATCATCTTCTGTGAACACGCGCGAACCCACTTACGACCTGCATTTACGATCTGCATCATTTTCTCGCAACGTGCTCGCAAACGGCTATCTTCTGAAGATAGCATTGCGGGCCTAATAAAACAACAGAAAATATTTCACAAATTTAGAAAACGTCTGTTAGCAAAGTTTGTTTTGATGTTTTTGTTTGTCTGTTTATTTGTTTGCTTGTTAGATTTCCGCTATCTATTCAAGATAGTATTTTATTTGTAAAATACAAAGAAATTGAGAAAGGTTGAATATATTTTGTTAGGCCTATCTACTGGTGATAGCATTTTTAAACCTTATGAAATAATACAAAAAGAAGGAAATCATAAGACTTAGCATGAGACGAGTCAGAAAGATCATTTGGTATATTATTTTATATTTCATGTTTGTTTGTTTGTCTGTCTGTTTGTTTGTTTTTATCTATAGGGCCTACTCAAGATACCATTTAGGCCTACGGTGCAATTTGCAAATCACCCGTTGCGACATCCATCATCTTCTGTGAACACGCGCGAGCCCACTTACGAAATGTAAAAATGACGAAGCTGTCCCCCCTTTTTTTTTTAAATAGCGCCGAATGCCGAGTTTTTTATTCGCGCAGAGTAGCCTACCCGTGCGCGTTTTAGGATTTTGTTTTCGCTATATCTACTGAAGATAGGCCTAGCATTTAGAATCTCATATAGTCCCAAATTAACGCCAATAGATAATAGTCTAGTCCCAATTAAACCAAAACAAAATGTCGCAACATTTGAAATTTTAATTTGATCTTCAGAAGATAGCACATGATTCTATAAAATATCACTTTAGGGTTCATATATCACTAAATCCGCCTGTGAATCGGTTTCCGGTAAAAGTTTATCACGCCTATAGTCCCAAACTTTGCATAAAAATTCTAAAAAATCGGTACAATATTAACAATTTTAGTGTTGAAAATAGTGTTTTACTAGAACTTGTGAATGTGATCTCTACAAATTTGAAAAGAAAATGCGAAAATTTGAGTGATATTTACGATTATGTGCGCATGAACAAACGAGGTCAGAACGCGGTTAGCAGTCGGATGTAAACACGGGAAAATATGGCCTTTTTAGGTCTATATAGCACTAATTTTCTCACAAATTAGTCGGCCCTAAAATCTGTAGTCATTTTCAGAAATGTTATGCAGAATTTTGTTCTAGTTAAGATGATATCAAATATATATTTCAAAGTTGGACGTAACTCGACTTATGGCCAAAACGCGAGCTCTATTTAGCACGTAAAGTCTCTGGAAAGCTTTTTTTTGTGGTATCCTTTATCTCGTTCAGCAGACAAAATCGACAACCAACGGGCATTTAAATTTGAGCTCTCTGCAGTTGATAGTAAAATCACACGAATCCGACAAACAACAAAATGACATAAAACAAATAGAGAAATGTAAAAGCTTTATTTCAAAGTTTGTTTCAGCGTCATACGGTATTCGGTTCTTGAGATATTTCAATTTTAATATTACCCATGTAAATCAATGCAGGAGCTCTATAGACACCGGCACCAGAATCGAGCAAATTACGGCATGTCTCGCCACATTTTCTTTTAGTGTAAAAATTGGCACTAGTTCGAATGCAAAGCTATAAAGAAATGTTAAAATGACGAAGCTGAACAAAATTGCTATATTTAGAAGATAGCAAGCAAAAAAATAATAATAATAATATTAAAAAAAAAAAATAAAATAAAAACATTGCCTAGCACGCGTTGTAGGCCTAGATGATGATTCAGTACGGCGCGAAACGGCAAAACTACATTGAACGGGTTTGCGCGCTCAGAGATAAATCGTCATTAGGCCACAGAATTCTAATGCCGACTGCAGAGCTATAAAGAAATGTTAAAATGACGTAGCTGACCAAAATTTACAACGGCACTTATAAAGCAGAGATTATCATCTGCCTGTTTCTCTAGTTTACCTCTTTTTCCCTCTTTTTTAATAGAGAGCATATAGGCCGAATGCCGATTTTTTAATTCGGGCAGAGTAACCGTGCGCGTTTTAGGATTTTTTTCGCTATATCTACTGAAGATAGCATTTAGAATCTCATCCCGATTCATTGCATCTTTCTACTCTAGAAGTAATATTTTACATTATTTTCTCTAAATTTTTACTTCATCATGTAGCGGCGAGTTTTTTCTTTCTAATACATCAGTCCCTATCAGAAAGTTTAAAGCGATATTACAGACTCATCACTTTCCGTATCTGCCTGTTCTCTCTTTTTACCTCTCCACCACCCCCATTTTTTTTTAAATAGCGCGGCATATAGGCCGAATGCCGATTTTGTTTTATTCGCGCAGAGTAACCTTGCGCGTTTTTAGATTTTTTTCGCTATATCTACTGAAGATATGCCTAGCATTTAGAATCTCATATAGTCCCAAATTAACGCCTATAGTCCCAAATTAAACCAAAACAAAATGTCGCAACATTTGACATTTTAATTTGATTCTCAGTAGATTTAGCACCAGTAGGCCTCATTTTCTCGCAACGTGCTCGCAAACGGCTATCTTCTGAAGATAGCATTGCGGGCCTAATAAAACAACAGAAAATATTTCACAAATTTAGAAAACGTCTGTTAGCAAAGTTTGTTTTGATGTTTTTTGTTTGTCTGTTTATTTGTTTGCTTGTTAGTTATTCCGCTATCTACTCAAGATAGTATTTATTTGTAAAATACAAAGAAATTGAGAAAGATTGAATATATTTTGTCAGCCCTATCTACTGATGATAGCATTTTTAAACCTAATGAAATAATACAAAAGAAGGAAATCATTAGACTTAGCATGACACGAGTCAGAAAGATCATTTGGTATATTTTTTATATGTTTGTTTGTCTGTCAGTTTGTTTGTTATCTACTTAAGATACCATTTACGGTGCAATTTGCAAATCACCCGTTGCGACATCCATCATCATCTGTGAACACGCGCGAACCCACTTACGACCTGCATTTACGATCTGCATCATTTTCTCGTAACGCGCTCGCAAACGGCTATCTTCTGAAGATAGCATTGAATATTTCACAAATTTAGAAAACGTCTGTTAGCAAAGTTTGCTTTGATGTGTTTTGTTTGTCTGTTTATTTGTTTGCTTGTTAGATTTCCGCTATCTACTCAAGATAGTATTTATTTGTAAAATACAAAGAAATTGAGAAAGGTTGAATATATTTTGTTAGGCCTATCTACTGATGATATAGCATACAAAAAAGAAGGAAATCATAAGACTTAGCATGACACGAGTCAGAAAGATCATTTGGTATATTTTTTATATTTCATGTTTGTTTGTCTGTCTGTCTGTCTGTCTGTCTGTCTGTCTGTTTGTTTGTTTGTTTGTTTGTTTGTTTGTTTGTTTTTATCTACTCAAGATACCATTTACGGTGCAATTTGCAAATCACTGGCAAAAGTTTATCACGCCTATAGTCCCAAACTTTGCATAAAAATTCTAAAACATTGGTACAATATTAACAATTTTAGTGTTGAAAATAGTGTTTTTCTAGAACTTGTGAATGTGATCTCTACAAATTTGAAAAGAAAATGCGAAAATTTGAGTGATATTTACGATTATGTGCGTATGAACAAACGAGGTCAGAACGCGGTTAGCAGTCGGATGTAAACACGGGAAAATATGGCCTTTTTAGGCCTACATAGCACTAATTTTCTCACAAATTAGTCGGCCCTAAAATCTGTAGTCATTTTCAGAAATGTTATGCAGAATTTTGTTCTAGTTAAGATGATATCAAATATATATTTCAAAGTTGGACGTAACTCGACTTATGGCCAAAACGCGAGCTCTATTTAGCACGTAAAGTCTCTGGAAAGCTTTTTTTGTGGTAGGCCTATCCTTTATCTTGTTCAGCAGACAAAACGACAACCAACGGGCATTTAAATTTGAGCTATCTGCAGTTGATAGTAAAATCACACGAATCCGACAAACAACAAAATGACATAAAACAGATAAAGAAATGTAAAAGCTTTATTTCAAAGTTTGTTTCAGCGTCATACGGTATTCGGTTCTTGAGATATTTCAATTTTAATATTACCCATGTAAATCAATGCAGGAGCTCTATAGACACCGGTGCCGGTGTCTATAGAGCAAATTACGTGAAACGGAATTGACGCGATTCCAAATGAATCCTACTTTCGGCAGCGGAAGAACCTGACGTCATCTGCATACATTATAAATTGCAGGGATAACAGCCAATAAGCGATGTGCTACGGGCTGTATCTGCCGTGTGTACGGGCTGTTGATGGTACACGTGGATAAAGGGCGCACACCACTAAATAATCTTCCCATTGAAACGCGTGTAAAAACACCGGTTTTCTTTGCTCATTTTGAGGCCTTTTGGGCTCGTTTTAAAATATTTTATGATGACCAGTCGATTGCAAATCGATGAAAGTTTAACATATGTTTCAATGTATGGGGTTCTTCCATCTCGTTTTCCCGCTAGGAGGCCGCGAACAGCGCCCTCACTGTTTTTGACATGCTCTCAAGACTGCAAACCCGATTCTGCCATTTTTAATTCGCGGACCTATTTTCTCAATAATTATAAAATGCGACTTTTTTGGCGACTCAAATTTATGTATAGGCTTTACACTTTAATTTAAGCTATAATTCGCCACTCTTTCTGATTAATAAGTCTAAAGACCAGCCCAAAATACCTCAAAAAGTTTCTGTTTTTTACCGGAACTCATTAGGGTTACACAAATGGCGCATTGATTTAGTGGTGTGCCCCCTTCAAGGAAAAATGATGTTCATAAAATCGAATTTTGTTATATTTTTCTTGAAATATAAAATGTTTTGAGTAAAACACTCAAGGTTTGAGTGCTCTGTGACATCCACATCAAGAGAAATGTCCTATCAAAGATTCATGGTGCATTCCAAAAATGTGCACATTTTCAACATTTTGACCATTTGTGCTTATTTCCCTAGATTTGCATTAAATACCAATTCTCAACATATAGTTTTTGACCGTTTATCTGCTAAAAACCGCTTTAAAATGAAAAGAAATTAGGTTTCATAATGGCAAAGGTCTATATATTAATGATTTTACAACAATCACCCCCCTTATAAATTAATTAAGATTTGAGAGGTTTAAAGACTTGTGCCGATTTGTCACCTTAAGACAATTTTGCTTCAAATCTGAGAAATCTTGGTTTTCTCACAATTTTGACAGTTTCTTTAACTTTGAAGGCCTCTGAGAGAATAAACTTAGCGCGACTTGCATCTAAAACGCATTAAATATATTCACTAACATAAAAACTATCTATTAAAATAAAAAAACGCAACTTAATCGACAGAAAACTTCAATTTTGGCTAAATCTCTCAGGAGCACGATTTTACGCCTAGGCCCTTCGAAGGGCGCACACCACTAAATAATCTTCCCATTGAAACGCGTGTAAAAACACCGGTTTTCTTTGCTCATTTTGAGGCCTTTTGGGCTCGTTTTAAAATATTTTATGATGACCAGTCGATTGCAAATCGATGAAAGTTTAACATATGTTTCAATGTATGGGGGTTCTTCCATCTCGTTTTCCCGCTAGGAGGCCGCGAACAGCGCCCTCACTGTTTTTGACATGCTCTCAAGACTGCAAACCCGATTCTGCCATTTTTAATTCGCGGACCTATTTTCTCAATAATTATAAAAATGCGACTTTTTTGGCGACTCAAATTTATGTATAGGCTTTACACTTTAATTTAAGCTATAATTCGCCACTCTTTCTGATTAATAAGTCTAAAGACCAGCCCAAAATACCTCAAAAAGTTTCTGTTTTTTACCGGAACTCATTAGGGTTACACAAATGGCGCATTGATTTAGTGGTGTGCCCCCTAAAGTGTAAACACTCACTGAACAACCAGGTCAACATGGTCGTTTTGCAGGTAATTTAGACATAATTCCTAATTATAAAGCAATAATTTTCAAACAAACTGAAGAAGACTTTAGGAAGATATTTATTTTTGTCGATCGAGAAATCTAACAACAACGATAGTGTGTGGAAGTTCTCGATATTATTTAAGCTTATCCGGGAAGCTTATAAATACATAGCCTCAAAATCATGAAGCAGCACTCAAGACTTAGACTTAGAGAGCACTCCTTCTCCAACAGAGTAGTAAACACCTGGAATGACCTGCCAAACGAGACAGTAAATGCTCCAACAATGAATTGCTTCAAGACAGCAGTGGATAAAGCCCTAGCCAAGAAGTTCAACAAATTTACATTTGGAGTTGGATGTCTCTGGCAACAAGTTTCCATTTAAAATATTTTCCATGGCATATATTAAGTTATCATGCAGTGAATAATAGGATGAAATTGGGTGGGCATCACAGGGCAACAACCCTATTTCCAGAGCCCGAAGAACAGGTGAATACAGGTGAATGCAGCATGTATATATTTAACTAGAGTAAGGATAAACACTTGTGCTGAACGTCAAATTGGTCACTTATCGCCCACTGTTCAAAATGTGACATCTACACCAATTACGGTCCCCGAAATGGTCTACTTTTTAGCCGACCTCAATTCCGAAACATTTAGTGATAGTTAAAAATGCGATCCCCAACCCTTTGGTTACCTTCCGGACGAATTTGTAGAAATCTCTGCGGAGTCTCTGTGTCTGAAATTCCCTGGTACAAACATCGAAATGTCGCATTGCTCAGTCCCGGTGATAGCTCAGCATCATGTCAGCATGTTTTTGTCATGTTCAAATTGTTCATGTGTTGAAGTAAGTATGCCAAATACAGCGCGCCACCTACGATCACGCTGGCTGATCTACTTCGCGCAGAGCATCATGGGTAAAAGTCGACATCTCAGAGTCGTCGACGCGACGATGAACCATCGACCCTGGAAACGGAAACGAGTGTTGCAGCTCAGTATCGATTACTCACATTTGTTTATTTACGTTGATGATGATCAGCTTTTTTCATTTCTGCCTCCTTTTTAAAGTTAATTTCGACAGTCATGGTTTAGGCCTACCTCTGTGAATGTTCAGAGTGTTAGGCCTATTCCCACACAAAATAATGGGCATCAATTAAACCCTTATTTTTTAGCTTTTCCGAACTTTCCGAGGCGCTTGGGAAAATACTTTAGGCTCTCGTTTACAAGAAAAGAAAACACTTGTAAGTAGGCCTATAATAGACGGATTAAAAAATATGATTGGGATAGGCCTACTTAGACCCTCATGCATATATCCTTTAAAAAAAACCCCAATTTTTAAACCTTGTTTGTTTTAAGTAAAGTAGGCCTAATTCTCCAATATTTAGAATAACGAACTTTTTTTAATACGATTAAAACGTTTTCGAATTTCAAATGTACTCTATTCCTATTCAACCATCTACGGTTAAAACTCGATGTCAAAAATGTTGATGTCTCTGATCGACCATCTAGGCCTATAAACCCGATGTCAAAATGTCAATTTTCGAGTTTGGGTAGGCCTATAATAGCAAATGCTTTTGATGCAAGACAATTTCAAGCAGGAAATTTAATCTAAAACGCAAATTCGTGCCTCTTTTATTTCTTGTTTGGATAACCTTTCCCATAATTATTACCATGCGTGATACATGATTAAGATAAAAGCTTTTGGTTTTCATAAATGTTTTGAACGCTTGTCTTATTTTTATTTTTATTTATTTTTTCCTAACCTAGGCCTATAGATGTTTTACATTTATAACCTTTTTACAAACTTGAATAGATATGAATTAATTGTTTTAAAGCATTTTTCGTGTGACGTTTTGAAACGCTCTATGTAGCATGATGTAGGCCTACTGTATGATCACGAAAGGTCGTAAATTTAGAAGCCATTTCCTTCTTTATAGCCCTATAAACAAAACACTTTAGCCCCAATGTATAATGTCGGGAGAAAATATATAGGCCTACTTGCACTAAACAAATAAATCCGTTAATTTTTAAAATAAACTCTCGTGGTGCAATTCTGTCAACAAAATTACATAGGCTTATGAACCGGGGGCTATAGGGGCTCAGCCCCCTCAATAAATTTGGTGCGGGGGCTCGAATAGGCCTACCCTTCTGTATGAATAGGCACGTTTTCATTTTCATTTAGGCCTATAATGGCCTCCAAACTACATTGTTAAGCATGTTAAGTTATCTTGTTTTTGTGAGAAACGTCAACTGCAAATTTTCCCTTATTGTACAGTATATCCTTCACCGTAAATCGGTGTGTGTGTGTGGGGGGGGGGGGTGTCCCGGTTCGCCCCTTCAGTCTCAAATGAAGCAGGCCTAAACAATGCGTTCACCCCTCCAATAAAGTCCATCCCCAGATTTGACCTCTTTACTTTGTAGGTTGAGTTCTTGATCCATGGGCCTGATCCATTATTTAATATGCAAGAAATGCCGGGAAGGAATGTCGACCCTCCGAATTTAAACCTTTCCAATTTGGCCAAAGTCCACAATGCCGTAAAGGTTGGGCTACACTACAGTTCAGTTCTTTTCAGTGTTGACTTATAATTTCATGAGAAAGAAAAAGAAAATGGGAAAAATTTTAATCTTTCCCCTTTTTAAAAAACATGTATATGCCTAGGCCTAGGTGTTTAAAATTGTCCAATTGAATATTTAGTCGAAAAAGTTTTTGATTTTTCAATGTTGTGCCGACCAATAATATGACTAAAAAGAAACTCATTCCAACCAACGTGTGCTATTTGGGAGTAGGCCTAGGCCTATACATTAAGAGTAAATTTCCTTGGGTTATGAATTATTAAAGGGGAAAGATGAAATAAAGATGGTATGACATGCAAGAAAGCGTAAGTAAAAATAAAATATGAAAAAGAAACATGAATTAATATTAAAATCGGGCATGACAATTGTCAAATTTAAACCTTAATTGTGACACGATCTGGTTCATGGGGGCCAATTAAAAGGAGGCATTTTTGAAAATTGTGTTACTGTAATTATTATACATTACACGTACAATAGGCTATCATTTTAAACTGAAAACACCAAAGGTCTAGCATACTTGGTTCTAAAGTTATGAGGTTTTTTCATGCATATTTTCTTGATATGCCTTAAAATAATGATCTTTAAAAATTCATGTACTCTTTTGCAGTTTGAAACTTTCTTCATCTTTATTATAATGCTAGAACTCTATGAGGTATTGTTGAACTTATGCATTAAAGTCTCAAATTGAAATATTAACAAAAAATAAATGTTATTTTTATGCGGTAGGCTATGCCTACAAAGTGTTTTTATTGCGATCGTAATTTTTTTAATGTTTGATAGTAGGCCTAATATAATTAAAAATACAAATTTAGGCTAAAAATAAAATAAGGACAAATCAAACAATTACAATAATAACAAAAACGGCAAACCAATGTGATGCATGTTTATAAGTAATGAGTATTAAGAATCTTTTTAAAATTTACTTGAATTTCTTTTCTGTAGGCCTATCCCGCGCGGCGGGCCGCTATAAGCGCTTTTTAGAAAATGTAGTATGGATGTTCTTAAGTATGCTGGTGTTATATTATTATCGTATTGAACAAACAATAAATTCAGAAAGAATTAAAACAATTTATTCTAATAACCAAAATAAAACCTATGCGTTTTCCATTTTAAAAAAAAGGACAGGCCTAGGCCTACTTCGCATTGACTAGGCTCGCGCGTATCGGGCTGAAAAGCATCGTAAAGTTTAAAAACAAAAAAGGGCGGTTTTAGAAAATGGGATAACAAAAAGTTAACACCTAGTATCAACATCAAGTTTGCGGGTTTTAGAAAAGGACATCTGTGAATATCAAACTGTAATATTTCACTTCAACACAGAAAATCTCAAAAAATTTCAAAAAGTACTACAAAACATTGTGTTTTTAAAGTAATAATCACAAACATGGTCAGCTATGGTCGATGAAAAAGGATGTCGACCCCAGACACGGGAAATGCCAATTTTCACTGCCGTCGTTGGTGGCGCGCTGTATTTGGAATCGCGAGAATTGGGTCACCCTGTTCACCCTGTATGCTTTCACACGTTTTCGCGGGCCAATTTTTCCTGCCCTTATTTGGAAGGCATGCATACGGCATGTCAGCCAATCAGCGCGATTCCCGGCCGCGTGATCACTTCGCGCCACATGCACAGCGCACCAGAACGTGTGCTAATTTCAATTAGGTAAGTCGCATTTTTCAGAGCTCTCGTCAATAATTCACTCAAAGTCCTCGAAAATGCACTGTTATGAGCTATTAATTATATGATATTGTCGGGAAATATTACGAGCACTTGCAGTAGATGTTTTGTTATATTATGTCGAGAAGAAATGGTTTAAATAGAGGATTTTGTGTGTCAGTTTGTCTTAGTATAGCGTGTATAGCGTTTCATGCATGTGTAATGTGATCTCGCCGCAGCAATTCCTTTTTGGCTTCAAAAGTCACAGTTTGCTTTTAGATGTCGCCAAAAACATGCACCTATGCAATTCAGCAGCTATTACTGGTCATTTTGAGATTAGAACCAGTCTCTTGCGTTTTGCGGAATGTATTGAAAGAGTGTGTATAAAATCATGTCAGTTTATAAATTAATTGTCTTGAGTTACTGTGATAAAGGTATTTTAGTAACTTTTTAGGCATACCGTCACGTATTTTCTAAAGTGAATCTAAGTAATTATGAGGACGATCAAGGCGAGTTATCAAATTAAAGAGTAGAGTTATAATAGGCCTAATTAGTTTATGAGGAGTATTAATCAAGGCGAGTTATCAATTGCAGATTTGGAGTTGTAGGTTTATGTGCATTTTATGAGGACGATCAAGGCGAGTTATAAACTAAAATAGTAGAGTTATATTATGAGAAGTGAAGAATCTAATTAGGCCTATACATTAATTCACAAGATAACTTTGGTGAGTAAATTAATGTGAGTTATCAATTACCAAAGTGGAGTTACAGGTTAAGGTATACTATTACCACTTATTATTATATGTCCCATGAATGACTGACTCCAGCAGACTACATCAGCATCAGGAGTGGTTGCAAGACGGAACGGTAAACGTGCCGGGGGCCGTTACTGTGTCTGGCCACGCACATCAGTACCAGGAGTGGTTGCAAGACGGAACGGTAGACGTGCCGGGGGCCGTTACTGTGTCTGGCCACGCACATCAGTACCAGGAGTGGTTGCAAGACGGAACGGTAAACGTGCCGGGGGCCGTTACTGTGTCTGGCCACGCACATATCAGTACCAGGAGTGGTTGCAAGACGGAACGGTAAACGTGCCGGGGGCCGTTACTGTGTCTGGCCACGTACATCAACTTGAAAGTGAACAGGCCGGGGGCCGTTGGGCTGCGCATTTGGATGTCATCAGTCTGTTGGAGCTCAGTATTTCCCCTAATTGTGTTAAATATATTTTAGGCCCAAGTAATGTAAAAATATTGTGTATATATAGTAGTAATACATACAAATACGTGCTCTGCACCCCATTTGTATGCTATTACGAATGCTGGTCCGCACTTAGAGGGGGGGGCCATGCTGCCCAAATTTTCATTCATTAATTACATAGGCGGAAATTGGGTAAATGTTTTCATAAGTATATGTGCGGAAATTGGTTATGTGATGTATATAGTAGTAATACATACAAATACGTGCTCTGCACCCCATTTGTATGCTATTACGAATTTCTGGTCTGCACCTAGAGGGGGGCCATGCTGCCCAATTTTTCATTTGGATAGTTAGAATACCAAATTCTCCTTATGGAGCCAAAATCGTGCAGGTGCAGTAGGCCTAAGTTATGTATTGTGTAAAACATGTTAAACTTTGTTATGTATTATTAATGACCAGAACGTGTGCTAATTTCAATTAGGTGGAGGTGACGGAGATGAGGTGACGGGATGCAGGGAGGTTGTGTAGCTAATGTTGCCAAAGACGTAGTAATGTATGCCTGGAGTGTGGTGATAAATAAATCAGTATAGAAAGTAACAGCTACCGCTTTTTGAGATACTCATTAGAGCTCATTAGTTGCACCGAGTCAAACGTGGAGTTCTGCCCTCCACACGATACCTACGCCTCTACCCAAAATTGCAGTGCCCTCTTTGAGGGATGGTGTCACCCCGGTCGTCCTGACATACAGAGCCAACCTTTCCGAGACTTCCGGGTTAATTTTATCACATTAGTAGAGGCTCAGTGGTGTCGACCTCACGTAGATAATTCGAGTTATTTGCCTACACCCCGAGTCCGCTACAAATTGGTGTCAGAAGTGGGATTGAATATGGTGCAGCTAGGCTTGGAGGAGTAGAAAAACAAGGGCGGCGACTGGGATTGAGTGTGGTGCAACTATGCTAGGAGGAGTAGAAAAAAATAAGTGAGGGCGACGACGACTGAGATTGAATTTGGTGCGACTAAGCTTAGAGGTGAAATAAAGAAATAAAACAAAAGAAAAAAAATGGATTCCTAAGCTTAGATGTGAAATAAAACAAAAGAGAAAAAAAATGAATGCCTAAGCTTAGAAGAGAAACAAAAAAGAGAGAGAGTGCAAAAAGAGAAAAAAAAAATTGTGGGACGGCTAAGTCAGAAAAAAAAATGACGGAAGGAGGAAGTCCTGGTGATATTAGTGATGTGCTGCTACCATGGTCAACAGATGTCCAGAGGAACCGTGAAGATGGAAGGCTATCAGATGATGGAGGGAGCTTTATATTGTGTGTGAAGTACAGTGATGGTGAGATTAGTGACATGGATATTTCAGAAGGCATAGAATGGGATAGTGTAGATTGGAGGAAGATAGGACCGGGAGACATTTCTTATGCGAATCTTTTGTCCTTCTCTGTCTTGGGAGATGGGGGTGACCCTGAGAGCGATCTGGAAAGTAGCACTGAGAAGGGGGATAAGTATAGAACCGACCACGTGGACCCTAGAGATGGGAATGTGCATGGGAGGTTTGACCAGGGTGATGGAGGAGGACGGAGCAGTAGTGACGAGAGGGAGATAAGAATGCGAAAGGAGATGGTGATTGACCCTGATAGTTTGCTAGTAGTAGAGCCTGCGGACTCCGACAAGGAACTTGGACATGATGTAAAAGCTACATTAAATGACCATGATGACCCAGACTCTGGTTTCAATGATCTAAGCAGTGAGGATGCTGAGGGAAATAATGGGGAAAGCTACAATTGGGAAAGTGGCAGTGACTGCGATACAGATTACCCACGGTCTGATGACGATAGTGTTGGGAAGGGGAGACAGTGAGAAAAGGGGGTAATATGAGACGAATGACGAAAAAGCAGTTGGAAGAGAGGAATCTGGAGCTGGAAAAAGAAGTTGATGGTCTGAAGGAACAGTTATTGCATTACAGGCTTTATGAATGTGTAGACCAGAAGTTGGAGAAAATCCAGCAGATCTGGGAAGAGCACCAGCTTGCGATGAAAAGGAGAGAACTGGCTGAATTAGAAGCATTCTATAGGAGTCGGGTAGAAACACTGAATAAGCAGATGGAATCGTGTAGGGAAATCATGCAAGAACACGATATGTTGGTGGCAAGGAACCGAGAGCTAGCTAGTCGTCAAGGAAATGTGGTATTGTGGGAGATGGAAATTAAAGAAAGAGAAAGACACGTATATGCTCAAACGGTAGGGAATGAACGACAGAAGGAGGAGTTAAATAGGGAAAGGAGTACTCTATCTGATGAGAAGGCTGAGATTGAAGCAAAAGAAAGCACAATTAGAGCTTGGGAGACGGAAAGAAAAATTGAAGTCGATGGATTCGAGAAACAGCGAATTACTTGGGAAGCAGAAGTACGTGTATGGGAAGAGATCAAGAGTAAGGAATCCAAACAGTTGGATACACTGAAGATAGAGTATAATCAACGGAATAAGGACATAAAGGAGAAAGCTGTCGAGTTAGATGGTAAAGAAGCTAAGCTTGAGCGACGACTAGCGAAGTTTGAGGCGGAGAAGAAACTTTGTGAACAACTTCTGGGAGAGAGGCACACGAACCTAAAGAAATGGGATGCTGAATTGGGGGCAAGGGCACATAGAGTGAGGGAGCAAGAGGGTCCGGTGAATGAGAGATGTAGGTCAGCGGTAGACCATCTAGCAGTGGATGAAGATTATGGTCCTACTGCCCATGGTAAAAAGGGGTTACAAATAGGACAGCACACTAATGTTGAGAAGGGTGAAGCATTACTTCCGAATCTAAAACGAAATGTGGAACCGGCTGGGAGACAAGATCAGGGAGTTCACAATATGGGATATGCTGTGTCCAGGATGCTGAAAGTGGAGGAGTTAAAAACGGATGGTAGAGTCGGTGCAGTGCATGTTGAGAAGCAGCAGGCTGAACAGAACCCTCCGAAGAGTATGGAGAGGACGGTGGTTAGTGATAATGGTCCATCTGGGTCTTCAGCATTTGAAGGCACCACAGAGAGTAGTGGCTACAGAGGTAGGTGCATCTCCAGTCAGTTGCCGACTATAAGGACAGGAAGGGTGGAGGTGGTTGAAGAGAAAGATAAACCGAGTCAAAGTAAGGAATGGGAGGGGACTATGGCGAGCTAGGATGGGAACGCAGTGCGGTGAAAGCGGTGACTATGGAGAGTATTAGGGACATGCAGATGAAAGATGAGGCAATTGCTCCTATTCTGAAATGGAAGGCAGCAGGTCTAAGGAAGCCGTCTAGCGGAAAACTATCAAGATTTTCTGCCGACACACGCTCATACAGCCGGCAGTGGGAAATATTAGCTGTGAGGAAGGGCGTCCTGGTTAGGAAGTGGGTGAGTAATGATGGTGGTTCAGTGAGGTGGCTGATTGTATTACCAAGGGGGCTACAGGAACAGGTATTGGAGGAGGTGTGTGTGGCTGGTCCTGGTGGAGGATTAGGAATTAGGAGTGTTCTGGCTGCGGTAAGAGAGAACTATTATTGGATTGGGCTGGTTCGTGATGTGCAAGATTACTTACTGAATCGGGGATTGGATTATCGAGGAGTGTGGAGGGCTGGTGCCTTCGGTACTAGAAAAGGCGGACCAGGTGCTCGTGTCAACCCGGGCGATTTTGTGTTTGTGTGGGATGGGCAGGAGCAGGGAGGTGCTGATGGAGGTCCAGGAATGTGTTGGCACGGGCCATACATGGTGTTGGCTAGATTACCAAGGGGTGCTGTTCGTGTGCAGAGGGGTAGGAATAGTACGCCAATTGTTGTTGGTATGCGCAGGTTAACTTTATGCCGTGGGCTGCAGTTGGTCCCATGGAAGTATACAGTGCCGGTTGTGAGGTGTGAGGAAGGACCGTTTGTACATAGACGATAGGTGCAGGGAGCCGAGTAGAGTAGAGGGGTTTAAAAAAAAAAAAGTTTGACAGTAAAATTGTTCAAAGTTGCGTTCGGTTGATGTGTTACTGTGTCTTCAATGGAGACGAATGTTGTAGTTAGTAATTTAGAGAGGCCTTTTAGTGTGAGATGCGTGTTGTTGCGTGTGTAAAGCTACAAATTGGTGTTAGAAAGCTACAAATTGGTGTCAGGAGCTAGCAGGTTAGCAGCTTTGGAAGAATTTGGTTCCTCAGAGACGTCGACAGGGAGTGTGCGTGTTCTAGGGCTTGTAATACTCATTTCCTTGTAGAAGTTATGGAATGATGTGGAGGGCTGGAGTGGAAATAAAATTCCTGGAGATAGAGTATGTCATACCAGAGATAGATGCTGATGACATCACCAGCCCCCAGTGGCAGCTTGATAGATACCGGATCGAAGTAAAGTTTCGACCAATAGCCTATCAAGCCAACGAGCGGAAGATTCAAACTCCCTTGATAAGGACCTGCTACCGCGAAAATAGAAGAAATTTTTCACTAGCTAGCTACCTGCCCAGTTGGTAAGAACATACCAGTCTGAAGGAGTGGAGGAGAGGGCGTGCTCAGGATTAACGCAGAGCCATTATTGTTGAGGCGGATAGTTGGAAAGCTTAATTTGGAGGGTGGTTAGCAAACACGATCGGGAGTATGGAATGATGTGGAGGGCTGGAGTGGAAATAAAATTCCTGGAGATAGAGTATGTCATACCAGAGATAGATGCTGATGACATCACCAGTCCCAAAGTTGCAGCTTGATAGATGCCAGGATCGAAGTAAAGTTTCGACCAATAGACTATCAAGCCAACGAGCAGAGGATTCAAACTCCCTTGACAAGGACCTACTACCGCGAAAATAGAAGAAAACGTTCACTAGCTCGCACCTGTCCAGTTGGGAAGAACATAGAAGTCTGAAGGAGTGGAGGAGAGTGCGTGCCGGGGATTAACAGAGACATTGTTGTTGAGGCGGATAGCTGGAAAGCATAAGTTGGAGGGTGGTGTTAGCAAACACGATCTAAGAGCATGAGCAGAGAGTAAAAGCAAAAGAAGCAGAAGAGCAAAGAAAAGGAACAAAAGAAACGCAAAAAAAACACTGAGGAGGCGGAAGAGTAGAAACCAGACGAAAGAAAACAAGGATTGAAAGGGGACAGAGGCTAGCGGAAAATAAAAGAAACAGAGGAGGGGACGGAGATGAGATAAGGATGTGCGGTTGAAGGCGTTGAATTTAATGTTGTGGTAGTTGAACGTATCAGGATGCGATTATAGAATAAGAGAACCAATGGTTGAAGGAAAAAAAATGATGAGGACCGCCGAACTATGAGAAGAAAAATGATGAGTAACTAAAAAAAATGAGGACAGGCGAATTTGTGATTGTAGAATGTGGACCCTGATGATTAAGAAAAAAATGGTGATGCACGTACGTTTGGATCAAGGTGTTTAAAATTGTTCAATGAGTGAAAGATGCTGTATGTAGTATCATTGATGAGTGTGTTCTTTCTGGCGGCTTCGACAAGTGGCTGTTATTCTCAGCGGGAGGTGTTTAAGCGATGTAGCTGGTATATGTGTTACATTAGTGTGGTACCTTTGGCGCCCGTGTAGCTATTACTAATGAAAGGAGAAAGAGCGGGCGTGAAGCTAATGGTGAAAAGAAAACGCAAAGCAACGGTTTAAAAAAAAAATGGTAAAGGAAGTGCAGGAAAGCAGAAATCAAACGTAAAGGCTGTAAATAAATGTAAATATTTGACGTTGGTTCAGCATGTTTTGTCCTCAACGTATCCCCATCATTGGCATTGAAGGAGCGGCAAAAATAGAGGCAGTCGTCGTGTAATAGATTCGAAGTGTGGTTCCTGACAAATAATGGGATTTCATGGCTGCGGGCGATGTGATTTGATGGGTCAACCGAGCTGCAACCTGATATCTCTTAAACGGCTCTTTTCAGGGCCACCACGACTAATAAGTTGGTCGTACCAAACGGCTCTTTTCAGAGCCACACCCTAGACGGGGGTGGTAGTGATGTGTTCGAGTGGCTACGCAGTCGATGAAGGACATCCAGCTTCAGAACAGATGGCTCTCAGAACTGACAGACTGAGCAAACTACAGCCTGACAAGAAGAAGACGGATGAAGACTTTAGGCTTTCATTGTAGTATTAAGGATAATGGTGTTGTTGTTGGGCGATGCTCTTCCCTCAATTCCGTTTAGTGCGCATCCGTGTGCCGGGACGGCACACTGTGGGAGGGGGGCTGTGAAACGGAATTGGGTCACCCTGTTCACCCTGTATGCTTTCACACGTTTTCGCGGGCCAATTTTTCCTGCCCTTATTTGGAAGGCATGCATACGGCATGTCAGCCAATCAGCGCGATTCCCGGCCGCGTGATCACTTCGCGCCACATGCACAGCGCACCAGAACGTGTGCTAATTTCAATTAGGTAAGTCGCATTTTTCAGAGCTCTCGTCAATAATTCACTCAAAGTCCTCGAAAATGCACTGTTATGAGCTATTAATTATATGATATTGTCGGGAAATATTACGAGCACTTGCAGTAGATGTTTTGTTATATTATGTCGAGAAGAAATGGTTTAAATAGAGGATTTTGTGTGTCAGTTTGTCTTAGTATAGCGTGTATAGCGTTTCATGCATGTGTAATGTGATCTCGCCGCAGCAATTCCTTTTTGGCTTCAAAAGTCACAGTTTGCTTTTAGATGTCGCCAAAAACATGCACCTATGCAATTCAGCAGCTATTACTGGTCATTTTGAGATTAGAACCAGTCTCTTGCGTTTTGCGGAATGTATTGAAAGAGTGTGTATAAAATCATGTCAGTTTATAAATTAATTGTCTTGAGTTACTGTGATAAAGGTATTTTAGTAACTTTTTAGGCATACCGTCACGTATTTTCTAAAGTGAATCTAAGTAATTATGAGGACGATCAAGGCGAGTTATCAAATTAAAGAGTAGAGTTATAATAGGCCTAATTAGTTTATGAGGAGTATTAATCAAGGCGAGTTATCAATTGCAGATTTGGAGTTGTAGGTTTATGTGCATTTTATGAGGACGATCAAGGCGAGTTATAAACTAAAATAGTAGAGTTATATTATGAGAAGTGAAGAATCTAATTAGGCCTATACATTAATTCACAAGATAACTTTGGTGAGTAAATTAATGTGAGTTATCAATTACCAAAGTGGAGTTACAGGTTAAGGTATACTATTACCACTTATTATTATATGTCCCATGAATGACTGACTCCAGCAGACTACATCAGCATCAGGAGTGGTTGCAAGACGGAACGGTAAACGTGCCGGGGGCCGTTACTGTGTCTGGCCACGCACATCAGTACCAGGAGTGGTTGCAAGACGGAACGGTAGACGTGCCGGGGGCCGTTACTGTGTCTGGCCACGCACATCAGTACCAGGAGTGGTTGCAAGACGGAACGGTAAACGTGCCGGGGCCGTTACTGTGTCTGGCCACGCACATATCAGTACCAGGAGTGGTTGCAAGACGGAACGGTAAACGTGCCGGGGGCCGTTACTGTGTCTGGCCACGTACATCAACTTGAAAGTGAACAGGCCGGGGGCCGTTGGGCTGCGCATTTGGATGTCATCAGTCTGTTGGAGCTCAGTATTTCCCCTAATTGTGTTAAATATATTTTAGGCCCAAGTAATGTAAAAATATTGTGTATATATAGTAGTAATACATACAAATACGTGCTCTGCACCCCATTTGTATGCTATTACGAATGCTGGTCCGCACTTAGAGGGGGGCCATGCTGCCCAAATTTTCATTCATTAATTACATAGGCGGAAATTGGGTAAATGTTTTCATAAGTATATGTGCGGAAATTGGTTATGTGATGTATATAGTAGTAATACATACAAATACGTGCTCTGCACCCCATTTGTATGCTATTACGAATTTCTGGTCTGCACCTAGAGGGGGGCCATGCTGCCCAATTTTTCATTTGGATAGTTAGAATACCAAATTCTCCTTATGGAGCCAAAATCGTGCAGGTGCAGTAGGCCTAAGTTATGTATTGTGTAAAACATGTTAAACTTTGTTATGTATTATTAATGACCAGAACGTGTGCTAATTTCAATTAGGTGGAGGTGACGGAGATGAGGTGACGGGATGCAGGGAGGTTGTGTAGCTAATGTTGCCAAAGACGTAGTAATGTATGCCTGGAGTGTGGTGATAAATAAATCAGTATAGAAAGTAACAGCTACCGCTTTTTGAGATACTCATTAGAGCTCATTAGTTGCACTGAGTCAAACGTGGAGTTCTGCCCTCCACACGATACCTACGCCTCTACCCAAAATTGCAGTGCCCTCTTTGAGGGATGGTGTCACCCCAGTCGTCCTGACATACAGAGCCAACCTTTCCGAGACTTCCGGGTTAATTTTATCACATTAGTAGAGGCTCAGTGGTGTCGACCTCACGTAGATAATTCGAGTTATTTGCCTACACCCCGAGTCCGCTACATACGGCATGTCTCGCCACATTTTCTTTTAGTATAAAAATCGGCACTAGTTCGAATGCAAAGCTATAAAGAAATGTTAAAATGGCGAAGCTGAACAAAATTGCTATATTTAGAAGATAGCAAGCAAAAATAATAATAATAATAATATTTAAAAAAAACAAAAAAAACATTGCCTAGCACGCGTTGTAGATGATGATTCAGTACGGCGCGAAACGGCAAAACTACATTGAACGGGTTTGCGCGCTCAGAGATAAATCGTCATTAGGCCACAGAATTCTAATGCCGACTGCAGAGCTATAAAGAAATGTTAAAATGACGAAGCTGACCAAAATTTACAACGGCACTTATAAAGCAGAGATTATCATCTGCCTGTTTCTCTATTTTCCCTCTTTTTCCCTCTTTTTTAATAGTGAAACGGAGAGCCAAAATGCGATTTCAGATTTTTGGCCTGTTTTTAAGCTTACCTCCCGTGTGTTGTCAATGGCCGAATTCAGCTCTTGTCAAATTCATATTTAGAGAAAAGTCACGATGCTCACGTGTTCGTGGTAGTTTTTGATAGTTATTATACATTTAAAAATGATTGCATGGCTCTGCACAAGGTATATTTTTGTAAATATTTGGATTTGTTTACCTGTCGATCGTCAGTTTTTGCCGTGGGTTGAAAATACGGCAGAGAAATTTGTCATGTCGTACGTGCGAAATTGGCCTCAAATTTCACTATTTCAGCTATACACCAATCCGACTTCGCCATTACTGCGGTGTCCCCGATGTAAAACTGCGGTGTCCCGAGGTCGGGGGTTCCACCTTCCACCCATTATTTATTGCGTGCTACACAGAATTGTATCCGGGAATTGTACACAACAGTGATATTCAATACACGATCATAAGTATTGAATTACGAATTAAATCTCCCGCTCTGGTACATCTGTGTTACCGTCAATAGAGGGCCAAATACAGTAAACGCTTCTCGGATTGGTGTATATTAGCTTATATTGTACAGAGATCTTATAATGTTGTGTAAATAATTTTGTCAGGAAAACAATAAGGTATTACATACCGTCCATGAGTAAATATTGAGGACAAAATTCAGGTTTTTCATGTGTTGTTTCAAAGAATTTTAGATTTGTCATTTTGAAATTCCCCGGCCAGCAATCGTCTGATCGTAAACAAGTTTTTCCTAAAAATTGTAAATTTCCTTAAAAACGACTTTTGTTGATCAAACTTTGGATTATTTAAGATGTAATTGTTTAAGGATGTAGAATTTTAAGATAATTTTGAGTATTTTCACGTTTTACATGGTCAAAAGGGGTCATCAGTTTGATTCCCGATTTAAAAACACTAGCAGTTCTAGTTATTAAATTTCGTCATGTTCAAAATCTTTTCGGAAGTGAGCGCCTGACGCGGAGTGACTGCGCGATATCCATAGTAACGGAGCTTACGCTTTGAACGCAGCCGCCAAAAGGTTCCATGAACGCGTTCAGGAAAGTATATAAAAGGCCGTGCACGACGCAAATTAATCAGATTGCTTGGTCAGGACCGCGACACTCCGGAGGACAGCAGAGGACAGAAAAATGTGACTCTCCTGCTAGTCTTCTACACAACCAGTTAATTATGTTTTTGTTCATACCGCATACAGTCTGGCCCGCGCCCGAGACTAGCAGGAGAGTCACATTTTCTGTCCTCACATCGGTATAGGCCGTCTGCACGTTAATTGTACGGAGTGTCGCTTCTCTACCTTTATTTTCTCTGGCTTGGTGGACAATCAGGACCGCGACACTCCGGAGGACAGCAGAGGACAGAAAAATTTGACTCTCCTGCTAGTCTCCTACACAACCAGTTAATTATGTTTTTGTTCATACCGCATACAGTCTGGCCCGCGCCCGAGACTAGCAGGAGAGTCACATTTTCTGTCCTCACATCGGTATAGGCCGTCTGCACGTTTAATTGTACGGAGTGTCGCTTCTCTACCTTTATTTTCTCTGGGACAATAGTCCACCCAAACCTTCACTCAGTTTGAAGGTAAGCACCGCCAACCAAAGCAAAAACGCCCTACTCTGGAGCTCAGATTGAGCTAGGGGCAGCTTGGCTATCACAATAGTGGCAACACCCGGGTGGTTATGCACTCCGGTGTTTTGGCCTAGCGCCTATGCCTATTGTGCAAGTGACTTGCCGCACACATGCACAAGTCCAATGGAAAATTATGCACTGTATTTTGTGTGCATTCATTGTTGCATGGCAAGTTCGTATAGGTGTACAGGCATGGATACTCTGTGGTGTAGTGGCCTACTAGGCCTTGGCCTAGCCTATGACTATGTCATGTGATGAGAGATTCTGTTGATTAAATTGTATTTTTATGCTTCTTGATTATTCAAGCAGATAGTATATACTTTTCGGCAGCATTTATTAGTAATTTATTTGGATTTAAAAGAGATAAATAAGGAAATATCGTCATGATCAACAACAGAGATTGTGTATTTACCAGTGTTTAGGCCTACTTGTATTTATGAATTGTGATGTGATAAGACAAATATGAAAGCAAAATAACAATACAAGATATAACAAAAGAAGCAAATATAAAACAGAATTGTCAAGTCTCATTTTTACCTGTTACTTCTCATTTCATGCATCACTGATTCAACATATCTTGGGGAGAATTCTAGTCTTTGATACTACGCTACCACTTGTATGTTTAGAAGGCTAGTCTTCTCAATCAGTCGTTTATAAAAGTATTAGGGGCAAGCTCGGTCCCGTTACAACTGGTGTCTGGCGGTAGGATAATTTTTACCTGTTACTTCTCATTTCATGCATCACTGATTCAACATATCTTGGGGAGAATTCTAGTCTTTGATACTACGCTACCACTTGTATGTTTAGAAGGCTAGTCTTCTCAATCAGTCGTTTATAAAAGTATTAGGGGCAAGCTCGGTCCCGTTACAACTGGTGTCTGGCGGTAGGATAATTCAAAATTTTAACAGATTTTGGCTCACGATTTATTATGGCAGCGACTGAAGATAGTGTTGATACTTCTCCAACCGATACCAGCTCAGAAATATTAGCTGGTGATGAATTTAATGTTCATGAAAGTGATGAGTCAGTGAGAAGTAGGCCTAAACTTTCTAGCAATGACACTCAGCCTGGAGTAAAAATAAAGCCTCAAACTTACGATGGGACCACTTCCTGGTCAGACTATTTGATACAATTCGAACTTGTTGCTGAATGGAATAAATGGAATGAGTATACCAAAGCCATTTGTTTAGCAACTAGTCTGAGAGGTGTTGCTCAGAGTGTACTGGGATATTTGGATTTGACTGAACGGCATGATTACCACTCACTTGTGGCCTGTTTGAACCTGAGGTTTGGAACCGAAAATCAGGAAGAGCTATTCTGGGTGAAACTCAATAACCGAGTAAGGCACCCAAAAGAGTCATTGCCTGACCTAGCTCACAGCATCAGGAAGTTAGTCAAGCTAGCTTTACCAACAATACCAAGTCCTTTCTCACAGGAGATAGCAAAGAGATACTTCATTAGTGCTATCAGAGAAAGCGAGTTGAGGTTAAACATCCTGCGTGCAAAACCTGCTACTTTTGATGATGCAATCAAGTTTGCAGTGGAAACAGAAGCTGTTTACAAAGCTGAGAAGTACAGAATGCATCAATATGATACATCTGGAGATAGTGCAGATGGAATTGCTGAATTTGTAGATATCTATGTGAAAGAGAAGACTGGGAGATCAACCAGAAATAACCGGAAGTCTCCCTCATCACAAATGCGAGCCAGGAGAAGGTTAGCTTTCTTGAAGATCCAGAAAGAGTTAACCAGGCCGCATGCTCCCGTAATTGGGAAAGACTGTGATGATCTACCCTGCCAAATGGCATGCTCAAGCAGTTCAAAGAAGAAAGGGAGGAAGACACGGAAGTCTCCATCATCTAGAAGGCGAGCCAGGAGACGATTAGCTGTAAGGAGACAGTTAACTGGTGGTCAGGACACTCCCTTGATAAATGGGGAAGACTGCCAACCAGCAGGTACCCCGAGTGATAATCAGACGGTATTAGTTGACCGTATAGGCGTAGGTGAATGGAATTCATCTGGTCAATACGCCGACACTCTGAGAAAGTTGTCATCTCAGATGAGTCTTTGGAAGAGGTCAGCTATGCTACTTGATGACGGTCATGATGGTATAGGCACACGATCGGGCCTATGCACCAACTCATTGGCAACATGAGACTTGCCATCATCAGAATGATTCTGGAAGAGTGACCAGTTATCATGCAGACATGCTATAATGTCTGATTGTATATAATTTGTAAATAGCTTTACAAGGAAGATTCAAGGAGACGAAAGTTATCGCGTTTATGGGATAATGATATGCGGAAAAGCCCTCGCCGTATAGTTATTGATCCTTGTGGTGTATATGAAGTCTGGAAAAGGGCTCACCGACGTCTTGCACTGCCTGCTCACAACTCCTTGCCGCTAAAATATGATATTACTGTTTTATGAAGTTGAAGTCGGGTATAGGCCTTACCGACATCATCATCATCATATAGACGTGTTTCATAGCGGATTGTCTACTCTGCATGTAGACTCTGTATATAAAATTGTTTTCATTTGAAATTGTTATTATGTAATCATAATAACTTGACTCTGAGAGGAACAGCCTCCAATAAAAAGAACTTCATGAATGAAATTTTATTTCAGCCAAGGCGTGACTAGAAGTTTGATATGACTTTACTGACTGCAGCGGTATTGTCATGCCAAACTTTTGACCAAGTTTTGTCTCTGTGAAATTCTTGTTCTTTTAAAAAGAGCAATATTCTGGATTTCTTAATTTAGATAAAGTGAAAGACACCTCACTTTATTTCGACACAACTATTCTTACAATCATTTGGAATGATGGATATGCATGGAGACATCACCATGGACAGTGTTGACTGTCGGGCACTCATGTTGTTTTACATGAGATTTCATGCCTTAATTCTGAATTGAATGTCAGATTTTGAAGATTACGAAGACAGATGAAGCAAAACAAAATGGAGATGGAGATAGCTACAGTTAAATAACAGACATCAAAGCCTACAATAATGGTTGCTTCATTGAATAGCCATTAGATCTGTACGTGCTATCTACTGAAGATAGCTAAGTTTCGTCGTATACGGCATGTGCTCTTAAGAAGATTAACGAATGAAAATCAACTAGATCTCATCTTATTTCTTTCTGATACTGTTGAGGCATCACCACGGGCCGGTTATGCAGATCTTATGATTTTGGAACTCTGGTTGGTGCGACGGTGACTCACTGATTGCAGTCATGATGTTTTCAGAGCAATGTCAGGCTATGTAAGCGCATTGGTAACAGAAAATCAAGTTTCGCTCTTGGGTGGATTGCCAACTGAGAAGTCTTCAAGGACTTTTATAGAACTCAGGTGCAAGAGTGAATGGCAAAAGTGATATTTGACTAGTCAATGGTTATTCTTTACCAGGTCAAATGTTTTATTGGATGATATATGGTTTCTTTACACCTTGCATAATTGATGTAAGGGCGGCGCAGTCAACATTTCCTCTCATGATCGACGGTGAACCAATCTGGCGGTTTCTCATGAGAGTTGCGAAAGAGGTATAATAATGTAGATTCTCAGATGTTGAAGATATCGAACTGAAGACAAGGTCCATCAGAAGAAAGGACGCTGAGGAATATAGAACTTTTATAATATCTGAACTTAAATATTGATCATTAATTGATGGCAAAAATGTTAAACTGTTATTTTATGTAACCTGATGCAAAGACAGACTTCTGTTCATTAGCTCGAAAGTCAAGATTAAAACTGGTATTGTTCATTTGAAATGAAATTGATGGAAATGTGCACCAAGGTGAATTAAATGGTTCTTGTAAATTAATATTTTATTGGTGAAGAGAAGAGTATGCATAAAAACCAGATGCTTATAAATGATTAATATGCTAGAGATACTTTGAAAGATTTGTATAAAACTTGTAAACATAATAATATAATTTGCATGTGAAATAGAGTTGCTTTTATAATGCATGTATAGTTGTAAATCGGCAAAATAGCCAATTAATTTTGGACAACTTTTGGAGGTCACGAGGTCACGACAATGTTATTGTCAGCCTGTCACCAAACAATGGTTGAGTGAATTTACCTATGTTACTGCTAAAGTTTGTCAAGGAAATGCTCTAATTTTTTTTAAATTGTAATGAAGTTAAATAATTATATGCATGTTACATTTCGGGACGAAATAGTCTCGAAGAGGGGGTAGTGAAACGGAGAGCCAAAATGCGATTTCAGATTTTTGGCCTGTTTTTAAGCTTACCTCCCGTGTGTTGTCAATGGCCGAATTCAGCTCTTGTCAAATTCATATTTAGAGAAAAGTCACGATGCTCACGTGTTCGTGGTAGTTTTTGATAGTTATTATACATTTAAAAATGATTGCATGGCTCTGCACAAGGTATATTTTTGTAAATATTTGGATTTGTTTACCTGTCGATCGTCAGTTTTTGCCGTGGGTTGAAAATACGGCAGAGAAATTTGTCATGTCGTACGTGCGAAATTGGCCTCAAATTTCACTATTTCCGCTATATTAGCTTATATTGTACAGAGATCTTATAATGCTGTGTAAATAATTTTGTCAGGAAAACAATAAGGTATTACATACCGTCCATGAGTAAATATTGAGGACAAAATTCAGGTTTTTCATGTGTTGTTTCAAAGAATTTTAGATTTGTCATTTTGAAATTCCCCGGCCAGCAATCGTCTGATCGTAAACAAGTTTTTCCTAAAAATTGTAAATTTCCTTAAAAAACGACTTTTGTTGATCAAACTTTGGATTATTTAAGATGTAATTGTTTAAGGATGTAGAATTTTAAGATAATTTTGAGTATTTTCACGTTTTACATGGTCAAAAAGGGGGTCATCAGTTTGATTCCCGATTTAAAAACACTAGCAGTTCTAGTTATTAAATTTCGTCATGTTCAAAATCTTTTCGGAAGTGAGCGCCTGACGCGGAGTGACTGCGCGATATCCATAGTAACGGAGCTTACGCTTTGAACGCAGCCGCCAAAAGGTTCCATGAACGCGTTCAGGAAAGTATATAAAGGCCGTGCACGACGCAAATTAATCAGATTGCTTGGTGGACAATAGTCCACCCAAACCAGAGAAAATAAAGGTAGAGAAGCGACACTCTCTGCAAACTGCCTATACCGTGCTATACAGCGGTTGAAGACAGGCGTCACGTCCGAATTGACCTACCTTGACCTATAATTTATGAGGAGAATCACATTTTTGTACCGCTCACAAAACAAAGAGTATAAAGTCCGCCCACCGCTGTCTGTGAAGCTGTCAATCATTCTAATGAACAAATGAAACAAGCTCTGGCATTCTGACAATGACGTAATCCTAATTATAAATTAGAGAATCACATTGTACATGTACTGTCTGCTGTACTAGATGTCTTCCAACAAGTGCCGGAGTGTCGCGGGCCTGCCCAAACCTTCACTCAGTTTGAAGGTAAGCACCGCCAACCAAAGCAAAAACGCCCTACTCTGGAGCTCAGATTGAGCTAGGGGCAGCTTGGCTACCACAATAGTGGCAACACCCGGGTGGTTATGCACTCCGGTGTTTTGGCCTAGCGCCTATGCCTATTGTGCAAGTGACTTGCCGCACACATGCACAAGTCCAATGGAAAATTATGCACTGTATTTTGTGTGCATTCATTGTTGCATGGCAAGTTCGTATAGGTGTACAGGCATGGATACTCTGTGGTGTAGTAGGCCTACTAGGCCTTGGCCTAGCCTATGACTATGTCATGTGATGAGAGATTCTGTTGATTAAATTGTATTTTTATGCTTCTTGATTATTCAAGCAGATAGTATATACTTTTCGGCAGCATTTATTAGTAATTTATTTGGATTTAAAAGAGATAAATAAGGAAATATCGTCATGATCAACAACAGAGATTGTGTATTTACCAGTGTTTACTTGTATTTATGAATTGTGATGTGATAAGACAAATATGAAAGCAAAATAACAATACAAGATATAACAAAAGAAGCAAATATAAAACAGAATTGTCAAGTCTCATTTTTACCTGTTACTTCTCATTTCATGCATCACTGATTCAACATATCTTGGGGAGAATTCTAGTCTTTGATACTACACTACCACTTGTATGTTTAGAAGGCTAGTCTTCTCAATCAGTCGTTTATAAAAGTATTAGGGGCAAGCTCGGTCCCGTTACAATAGAGAGCATATAGGCTGAATGCCGATTTTTTTAATTCGGGCAGAGTAACCGTGCGCGTTTTAGAATTTTTTTTCGCTATATCTACTGAAGATAGCATTTAGAATCTCATCCCGATTCATTGCATCTTTCTACTCTAAAAGTAATATTTTACATTATTTTCTCTAAATTTTTACTTCATCATGTAGCGGCGAGTTTTTTCTTTCTAATACATCAGTCCCTATCAGAAAGTTTAAAGCGATATTACAGACTCATCACTTTCCGTATCTGCCTGTTTCTCTATTTTTACCTCTCCACCACCCCCCATTTTTTTTTAAATAGCGCGGCATATAGGCCGAATGCCGATTTTGTTTTATTCGCGCAGAGTAACCTTGCGCGTTTTTAGATTTTTTTCGTTATATCTACTGAAGATAGGCCTAGCATTTAGAATCTCATATAGTCCCAAATTAACGCCTATAGTCCCAAATTAAACCAAAACAAAATATCGCAACATTTGACATTTTAATTTGATTCTCAGTAGATGTAGCACCAGTAGGCCTCATTTTCTCGCAACGTGCTCGCAAACGGCTATCTTCTGAAGATAGCATTGCGGGCCTAATAAAACAACGGAAAATATTTCACAAATTTAGAAAACGTCTGTTAGCAAAGTTTGTTTTGATGTTTTTTGTTTGTCTGTTTATTTGTTTGCTTGTTAGTTATTCCGCTATCTACTCAAGATAGTATTTATTTGTAAAATACAAAGAAATTGAGAAAGATTGAATATATTTTGTCAGCCCTATCTACTGATGATAGCATTTTTAAACCTAATGAAATAGTACAAAAAGAGGGAAATCATTAGACTTAGCATGACACGAGTCAGAAAGATCATTTGGTATATTTTTTATATGTTTGTTTGTCTGTCAGTTTGTTTGTTATCTACTTAAGATACCATTTACGGTGCAATTTGCAAATCACCCGTTGCGACATCCATCATCATCTGTGAACACGCGCGAACCCACTTACGACCTGCATTTACGATCTGCATCATTTTCTCGTAACGCGCTCGCAAACGGCTATCTTCTGAAGATAGCATTGAATATTTCACAAATTTAGAAAACGTCTGTTAGCAAAGTTTGCTTTGATGTGTTTTGTTTGTCTGTTTATTTGTTTGCTTGTTAGATTTCCGCTATCTACTCAAGATAGTATTTATTTGTAAAATACAAAGAAATTGAGAAAGGTTGAATATATTTTGTTGGGCCTATCTACTGATGATATAGCATACAAAAAAAGAAGGAAATCATAAGACTTAGCATGACACGAGTCAGAAAGATCATTTGGTATATTTTTTATATTTCCTGTTTGTTTGTCTGTCTGTCTGTCTGTCTGTCTGTCTGTCTGTCTGTCTGTTTGTTTGTTTGTTTGTTTGTTTTTATCTACTCAAGATACCATTTACGGTGCAATTTGCAAATCACTGGCAAAAGTTTATCACGCCTATAGTCCCAAACTTTGCATAAAAATTCTAAAACATTGGTACAATATTAACAATTTTAGTGTTGAAAATAGTGTTTTTCTAGAACTTGTGAATGTGATCTCTACAAATTTGAAAAGAAAATGCGAAAATTTGAGTGATATTTACGATTATGTGCGTATGAACAAACGAGGTCAGAACGCGGTTAGCAGTCGGATGTAAACACGGGAAAATATGGCCTTTTTAGGCCTATATAGCACTAATTTTCTCACAAATTAGTCGGCCCTAAAATCTGTAGTCATTTTCAGAAATGTTATGCAGAATTTTGTTCTAGTTAAGATGATATCAAATATATATTTCAAAGTTGGACGTAACTCGACTTATGGCCAAAACGCGAGCTCTATTTAGCACGTAAAGTCTCTGGAAAGCTTTTTTTTGTGGTATCCTTTATCTCGTTCAGCAGACAAAATCGACAACCAACGGGCATTTAAATTTGAGCTCTCTGCAGTTGATAGTAAAATCACACGAATCCGACAAACAACAAAATGACATAAAACAAATAGAGAAATGTAAAAGCTTTATTTCAAAGTTTGTTTCAGCGTCATACGGTATTCGGTTCTTGAGATATTTCAATTTTAATATTACCCATGTAAATCAATGCAGGAGCTCTATAGACACCGGCACCAGAATCGAGCAAATTACGGCTTGTCTCGCCACATTTTCTTTTAGTATAAAAATTGGCACTAGTTCGAATGCAAAGCTATAAAGAAATGTTAAAATGACGAAGCTGAACAAAATTGCTATATTTAGAAGATAGCAAGCAAAAAATAATAATAATAATATTAAAAAAAAAAAAAAAAAAACATTGCCAAGCACGCGTTGTAGGCCTAGATGATGGCGCAGTACGGCGCGAAACGGCAAAACTACATTGAACGGGTTTGCGCGCTCAGAGATAAATCGTCATTAGGCCACAGAATTCTAATGCCGACTGCAGAGCTATAAAGAAATGTTAAAATGACGTAGCTGACCAAAATTTACAACGGCACTTATAAAGCAGAGATTATCATCTGCCTGTTTCTCTAGTTTACCTCTTTTACACAGCCGTGACGTTAGTCACGGCTGTGTCTTTTTTCTTACATGTTCTTAGTCTAGCCGAGCGGCGGCTAGACTCCTGTTTCCCAGTAGTTTCTTTCTTCTTCTTCTTCTTCTTCTTCTTCTTCTTCTTCTTCTTCTTTCTGTCAACATTTAACATAATTTGCTCTAGCTCCTTTATTATTTGACCGATTATGACCAAACTTGGGCACAAGCTCCACTACCCCAGCCTTTACATTTGACATGACCCATTTGGGGTCAAACGTCATGCATGAGTAATTTTGGCTAAAAATGTGATTTTTACCAAAAATGCTTCTTCTCCTACAGATTACATGGTACAGTAATGAGATTTATACATTGACCTTAGCTATAGCCGGGGCCTATGGGGTCCTCACAGATTTGGGGTCAAAGGTCATTAAGGTGGTATTTCCGGCACATAACCAAATACCTTCAAAATGCTTCTTTTCCTACAGATTCTATGGTACAGAGATGCGACTGACACATATGCATTGACATTAGTTGGTGTCTATGGGGTCCTCACATATTTTGAGTTCAAGGTCATACAAAAACAAAAATGGTTGATTACTGAAAATCACTTTAAAATTCAATATTTTCTGCATATTACGTGCTGTGATCATCAGAATAATGCCAAAAGGGCTCTAGCATTATGTTCATATACGACTGTAATCAGATTTGGCTTAAACATGGAGGAGGGGTCTGTTTTGGGGTCAAAAGGGGTAAAATTCTAAAGTTTGTCCAATTTAAATGAAAATTAGTATATGTGATCTTGATATGATTCAAAATATATTGGAGGTCATTTCAAGGTCACCAGAGGTCAACGAAAGGTCAAAAGGGGTCAAATTCTAATATTTGTCCAATTTAGATGAAAATTAGTATATGTGATCTTGATATGATTCAAAATATATTGGAGGTCATTTCAAGGTCACCAGAAGTCAACTAAAGGTCAGAAGGGGTCAAATTACAAAGTTTATTCAATTTGAATGAAAATTAGTATATGTTATGTGGATATGATGCAAAATGTGGTGAAGGTCATTTCAAGGTCATCAGATGTCATTTCAAGGTCACGGCTAGACTTCGCAGCCTTACTAAGGATGCAATATATCTAGTTTCTTCTTTCTTCTTAGTCTAGCCGAGCGGCGGCTAGACTCCTGTTTCCCAGTAGTTTCTTTCTTCTTCTTCTTCTTCTTCTTCTTCTTCTTCTTCTTCTTCTTCTTCTTCTTCTGTCAACATTTAACATAATTTGCTCTAGCTCCTTTATTATTTGACCGATTATGACCAAACTTGGGCACAAGCTCCACTACCCCAGCCTTTACATTTGACATGACCCATTTGGGGTCAAACGTCATGCATGAGTAATTTTGGCTAAAAATGTGATTTTTACCAAAAATGCTTCTTCTCCTACAGATTACGTGGTACAGTAATGAGATTTATACATTGACCTTGGCTATAGCCGGGGCCTATGGGGTCCTCACAGATTTGGGGTCAAAGGTCATTAAGGTGGTATTTCCGGCACATAACCAAATACCTTCAAAATGCTTCTTTTCCTACAGATTCTATGGTACAGAGATGCGACTGACACATATGCATTGACATTAGTTGGTGTCTATGGGGTCCTCACAGATTTTGAGTTCAAGGTCATACAGGGGACAAAAATGGTTGATTACTGAAAATCACTTTAAAATTCAATATTTTCTGCATATTACGTGCTGTGATCATCCGAATAATGCCAAAAGGGCTCTAGCATTATGTTCATATACGATTGTAATCAGATTTGGCTTAAACATGGAGGAGGGGTCTGTTTTGGGGTCAAAAGGGGTAAAATTCTAAAATTTATCCGATTGAAATGAAAATTAGTATATGTGATCTTGATATGATTCAAAATATATTGGAGGTCATTTCAAGGTCACCAGAGGTCAACCAAAGGTCAAAAGGGGTCAAGTTCTAAAGTTTGTCCAATTTAAATGAAAATTAGTGTATGTGATCTTGATATGATTCAAAATATAATGGATGTCATTTCAAGGTCACCAGAGGTCAACCAAAGGTCAAAAGGGGTCAAATTGCAAAGTTTGTTCAATTTGAATGGAAATTAGTATACGTTATGTGGATATGATGCAAAATATGTGGTGAAGGTCATTTCCAGGTCATCAGAGGTCATTTCAAGGTCACGGCTAGACTTCGCAGCCTTACTAAGGATGCAATATATCTAGTTAGTCTAGCCGAGCGGCGGCTAGACTCCTGTTTCCCAGTAGTTTCTTTCTTCTTCTTCTTACCTAGCCGGGACACCGGCTAGGTCTTGTGATGCTATCGGATCTTTACACAGCCGTGACGTTAGTTACACAGCCGTGACGTTAGTCACGGCTGTGTCTTTTTTCTTACAGGTTCTTTCTTCTTTCTTTCTTTCTTCTGCCGACCACTACATTTGCTCTAGCACTTACATGCTTGCACCGATTTTGACCTAACTTGGTCACAACCATCATTGACCATGCCCCTACATGTCACATGAAATTCGTGGGGTCAAAGGTCAAGCAGGGGTCATAGGGGTCAAAAACGTGATTTCAACTCAAAATGCTTCTTCTCTCACAGACTACGTAGGAGAGTGACATCACTTGCACACATGCATTGTTATTATCCAGTGTCTATGGGGTCCTCACAGATTTGGGGTCAAAGGTCATTAAAAGGTCACTTCCGGTATAAAACGAAAAACCTTTAAAAATTTTCATTTGCTAAGAAAAACATAGGACAGTAACGGTATGTTCACAAATAAATTGTATTTACTCTGTGCATATATGGTATTTTTTTCATTTAGGGTCAAAGGTCATTAAGGGGCTACTTCCGGTATAAAACGAAATTCCTTTAAAATGCTTCTTCTCCCAAAAATTACGTATGACAGTGACGCTACTCGCACACATGCATTGTTATTACCCAGTGTCTATGGGGTTCTCACAAATTTGGAATCAAAGGTCATTAAGGGGTCACTTCCGGTATAAAACGAAAAACCTTCACAATTTTTTATTAGCTAAGAAAAACTTTGGAGGGTGATGGTATATTCACACGTGAATTGTGTTTACCTATTGTACATGTGGTATTTTTTCATTTGGGGTCAAAGGTCATTAAGGGGTCACTTCCGGCCTGAGACGAAAAACCTTCAAAATGCCCCTTTCTGCCACAAATAACATAGCAAAGTGGTGCCACTTGCACCCATACATTGACATTAGCCAATGTCTATGGGCGTTTATATATTTTAAGGTCAAAGGTCATTAAGGCGTCAAAACACGGCTGTGTTCGTGGTCTTAGACCACAGCTAAGTCTAGTTCTTCTTCTTTCTTCTTCTGGCAACAAATTTCAAAATGCTTCTTCTCTTACATGTTACATCCTACAATGACGTCACTTGCACATATGCATCGGCTATATCCAGTGTCTATAAGATGTTCACAAATTTAGGGTCAAAGGTCATTAAGGGGTCATTTCCGGTATAAAACCAAATATCTTCAAAATGCTTCTTCTGCCACAAATTACATAGTACGATGATGTCACTTACACATATGCATCAGCTATTACAGGTACACAAAAGTTATTCTCCGATTTTGGGTCAAAGGTCATTAAGGGGTCATTTCGGTCTGAAAGCTAAAAATATTCAAAAAATCACTGTTTTTACAAAATACATAGCAGAGTGTTGTCATTAGCACACATGCATTGCTACTAACCAGGGTCTTTGGGGTGTCTACAGTTTTGGGGTCAAAGGTCATTAAGGGGTCACTTCCGGTCAAAACCCAAAATCGTCAAATATGTTCATTTTTTTTATCTCAAAACGTAACCAGACCAGAGTAACATAAACTTCATATATGCATTAGTGTTACTCGATGTATGCACGGTATTTTTATTATTTTGGTCAAAGGTCATTTAGACGTCATTTCCGGTTTGAAGCTAAATAACTTCAAGAATTTTTATCTCCATAACTAAGCATAGTAGATTTTTTTATTTAAACTGTAACAATGCATTTTCTCGGTGTATATGAGGTTTTTTTATATTGGGGTCAAAGGTCATTAAGAAGGTCAAAACATCAAATTTGCACAAAAATTTTAAAATTACGGAAAAGTAGCTGTATCTCAGCCTATGGAAGACGGATAAAGCCCCTACATGCTACAGTGATGCACCATTAATGGTGTGAGATGTCCATAATAGCCGGTCAAAGGTCAAACTTTAAGACAGGCATTTCCGGCCCCGGCTAGGTCCAGATCTGTAGCCAGATCTAGTTCTTCTTCTTCTTCTTCTTCTTCTTCTTCTTCTTCTTTCTGTCAACATTTAACATAATTTGCTCTAGGTCCTTTATTATTTGACCGATTATGACCAAACTTGGGCACAAGCTCCACTACCCCAGCCTTTACATTTGACATGACCCATTTGGGGTCAAACGTCATGCATGAGTAATTTTGGCTAAAAATGTGATTTTTACCAAAAATGCTTCTTCTCCTACAGATTACATGGTACAGTAATGAGATTTATACATTGACCTTGGCTATAGCCGGGGCCTATGGGGTCCTCACAGATTTGGGGTCAAAGGTCATTAAGGTGGTATTTCCGGCACATAACCAAATACCTTCAAAATGCTTCTTTTCCTACAGATTCTATGGTACAGAGATGCGACTGACACATATGCATTGACATTAGTTGGTGTCTATGGGGTCCTCACAGATTTTGAGTTCAAGGTCATAGAGGGGACAAAAATGGTTGATTACTGAAAATCACTTTAAAATTCAATATTTTCTGCATATTACGTGCTGTGATCATCCGAATAATGCCAAAAGGGCTCTAGCATTATGTTCATATACGGTTGTAATCAGATGTGGCTTAAACATGGAGGAGGGGTCTGTTTTGGGGTCAAAAGGGGTAACATTCTAAAGTTTGTCCGATTGAAATGAAAATTAGTATATGTGATCTTGATATGATTCAAAATATATTGGAGGTCACTTCAAGGTCACCAGAGGTCAACCAAAGGTCAAAAGGGGTCAAGTTCTAAAGTTTGTCCAATTTAAATGAAAAATAGTGTATGTGATCTTGATATGATTCAAAATATAATGGATGTCATTTCAAGGTCACCAGAGGTCAACCAAAGGTCAAAAGGGGTCAAATTGCAAAGCTTGTTCAATTTGAATCGAAATTAGTATACGTTATGTGGATATGATGCAAAATATGTGGTGAAGGTCATTTCCAGGTCATCAGAGGTCATTTCAAGGTCACGGCTAGACTTCGCAGCCTTACTAAGGATGCAATATATCTAGTTTCTTTACACAGCCGTGACGTTAGTCACGGCTGTGTCTTTTTTCTTACAGGTTCTTTCTTCTTTCTTCTTTCTTTCTGCCGACCACTACATTTGCTCTAGCACTTACATGCTTACACCGATTTTGACTTAACTTGGTCACAACAATCATTGTCCATGCCCCTATATGTCATATGAAACTCGTGGGGTCATATGTCACGCAGGGGTCATAGGGGTCAAAAACGTGATTTCAACTCAAAATGCTTCTTCTCTCACAGATTACGTAGGAGAGTGACGCCACTTGCACACATGCATTGTTATTATCCAGTGTCTATGGGGTCCTCACAGATTTGGGGTCAAAGGTCATTAAAGGGTCACTTCCGGTATAAAACGAAAAACCTTCAAAAAATTTTATTTGATAAGAAAAACATAGGACAGTAACGGTATGTTTACAAATAAATTGTAGTTACTCTTTGCATATGTGGTATTTTTTTATTTAGGGTCAAAGGTCATTAAAGGGCTACATCCGGTATAAAACGAAATTCCTTTAAAATGCTTCTTCTCCCACAAATTACGTATGACAGTGACGCCACTTGCACACATGCATTGTTATTACCCAGTGTCTATGGGGTCCTCACAAATTTGGAATCAAAGGTCATTAAGGGGTCACTTCCGGTATAAAACGAAAAACCTTCAAAATTTTGTATTTGCTAAGAAAAACATTGGAGGGTGATGGTATATTCACACGTGAATTGTGTTTACCTATTGTACATGTGGTATTTTTTCATTTGGGGTCAAAGGTCATTAAGGGGTCACTTCCGGTCTGAGACGAAAAACCTTCAAAATGTCCCCTTTCTGCCACAAATAACATAGCAAAGTGGTGCCACTTGCACCCATACATTGACATTAGCTAATGTCTATAGGCGTTTTATATATTTTGTGGTCAAAGGTCATTAAGGCGTCAAAACACGGCTGTGTTCGTGGTCTTAGACCACAGCTAAGTCTAGTTACACAGCCGTGACGTTAGTCACGGCTGTGTCTTTTTTCTTACAGGTTCTTTCTTCTTTCTTTCTTCTGCCGACCACTACATTTGCTCTAGCACTTACATGCTTACACTGATTTTAACCTAACTTGGTCACAACCATCATTGACCATGCCCCTACATGTCATATGAAACTCGTGGGGTCAAAGGTCACGCAGGGGTCATAGGGGTCAAAAACGTGATTTCAACTCAAAATGCTTCTTCTCTCACAGAGTACGTAGGACAGTGACACCACTTGCACACATGCATTGCTATTATCTTGTGTCTATGGGGTCCTCACAGATTTGGGGTCAAAGGTCATTAAGGGGTCACTTCCGGTATAAAACGAAAAAATTTCAATTTTTTTTATTTGCTAAGAAAAACATAGGACAGTAACGGTATGTTCACACATAAATTATAGTTACCCTGTGTATATGTGGTATTTTTTTATTTAGGGTCAAAGGTCATTAAGGGGCCACTTCCGGTACAAAACGAAATACCTTTAAAATGCTTCTTCTCCCACAAATTACGTAGGACAATGACGCAACTTGCACACATGCATTGTTATTACCCAGTGTCTATGGGGTCCTCACAAACTTGGGGTCAAAGGTCATTAAGGGGTCACTTCCGGTATGAAACGAAATACATTCAAAAAATTTTATTAGCTAAGAAAAGCGTAGGACAGTAACAGTATGTTCACACATGAGTTGTGCTTGCCCAATTCATATGTGGTATTTTTTTATTTGGGGTCAACGGTCATTAAGGGGTCACTTCCGGTCTGAGACGAAAAACCTTCAAAATGCCCCTTCTGTCACAAGTAACATAGCAAAGTGGTGCCACATGCACCCATGCATTGACATTAGCCAATGTCTATGGCCGTTTTCATATATTTTGGGGTCAAAGGTCATTAGGGGTAACAACACGGCTGTGTTCGTGGGTTAGACCACAGCTTAGTCTAGTTACACAGCCGTGACGTTAGTCACGGCTGTGTCTTTTTTCTTACAGGTTCTTTCTTCTTCTTCTTCTTTCTTCTGCCGACCACTACATTTGCTCTAGCACTTACATGCTTACACCGATTTTGACCTAACTTGGTCACAACCATCATTGACCATGCCCCTACATGTCATATGAAACTCGTGGGGTCAAAGGTCACGCAGGGGTCATAGGGGTCAAAAACGTGATTTCAACTCAAAATGCTTCTTCTCTCACAGTTTACGTAGGACAGTGACACCACTTGCACACATGCATTGTTATTATCCAGTGTCTATAGGGTCCTCACAGATTTGGGGTCAAAGGTCATTAAGGGGTCACTTCCGGTATAAAACGAAAAACCATCAAAATTTTTTATTTGCTAAGAAAAACATAGGACAGTAACGGTATGTTCACACATAAATTGTAGTTACCCTGTGTATATGTGGTATTTTTTATTTAGGGTCAAAGGTCATTAGGGGCCACTTCCGGTATAAAACGAAATACCTTTAAAATGCTTCTTCTCCCACAAATTACGTAGGACAGTGACACCACTTGCACACATGCATTGTTATTACCCAGTGTATATGGGGTCCTCACATATTTGGGGTCAAAGGTCATTAAGGGGTCACTTCCGGTATAAAACGAAAAACCATCAAAATTTTTTATTTGCTAAGAAAAACATAGGACAGTAACGGTATGTTCACACATAAATTGTAGTTACCCTGTGTATATGTGGTATTTTTTTATTTAGGGTCAAAGGTCATTAAGGGGCCACTTCCGGTATAAAACGAAATACCTTTAAATGCTTCTTCTCCCACAAATTACGTAGGACAGTGACACCACTTGCACACATGCATTGTTATTACCCAGTGTCTATGGGGTCCTCACAGATTTGGGGTCAAAGGTCATTAAGGGGTCACTTCCGGTATAAAACGAAAAACCTTCAAAATTTCTTATTTGCTAAGAAAAACATAGGGACAGTAACGGTTTGTTCACACATTAATTGTAGTTACCCTGTGTATATGTGGTATTTTTTATTTAGGGTCAAAAGGTCATTAAGGGGCCACTTCCGGTATAAAACGAAATACCTTTAAAATGCTTCTTCTCCCACAAATTACGTAGGACAGTGACACCACTTGCACACATGCATTGTTATTACCCAGTGTCGATGGGGTCCTCACAGATTTGGGGTCAAAGGTCATTAAGGGGTCACTTCCGGTATAAAACGAAAAACCTTCAAAATGTCTTATTTGCTAAGAAAAACATAGGACAGTAACGGTATGTTCACACATGAATTGTGGTTACCCAATTCATATGTGGTATTTTTTTTATTTCGGGTCAAAGGTCATTAAGGGGTCCTGAGACGAAAAACCTTCAAAATGCCCCTTCTGCCACAAATAACATAGCAAAGTGATGCCACATGCACCCATGCATTGACATTAGCCAATGTCTATGGGGTTTTCATATATTTTGGGGTCAAATGTCATTGGGGGTTACAACACGGCTGTGTTCGTGGTCTTAGACCACAGCTAAGTCTAGTTACACAGCCGTGACGTTAGTCACGGCTGTGTCTTTTTCTTACAGGTTCTTTCTTCTTTCTTTTTCTTTACACAGCCGTGTAGTCACGGCTGTGTCTTTTTTCTTACAGGTTCTTTCTTCTTTCTTTCTTCTTTCTTTCTTCTTTCTTCTTTCTGCCGACCACTACATTTGCTCTAGCACTTAGATGCTTGCACCGATTTTGACCTAACTTGGTCACAACCATCATTGAACATGCCCCTACATGTCACATGAAATTCGTGGGGTCAAAGGTCAAGCAGGGGTCATAGGGGTCAAAAACGTGATTTCAACTCAAAATGCTTCTTCTCTCACAGATTACGTAGGAGAGTGACACCACTTGCACACATGCATTGTTATTATCCAGTGTCTATGGGGTCCTCACAGATTTGGGGTCAAAGGTCATTAAGGGGTCACTTCCGGTAAAAACGAAAAACCTTCAAAAATTTTTATTTGCTAAGAAAAACATAAGACAGTAACGGTATGTTCACACATAAATTGTGGTTACCCCGTGTATATGTGGTATTTTTTTTATTTAGGGTCAAAGGTCATTAAGGGGCCACTTCCGGTATAAAACGAAATACCCTTAAAATGCTTCTTCTCCCACAAATTACGTAGGAAAGTGACGCCACTTGCACACATGCATTGTTATTACCCAGTGTCTATGGGGTCCTCACAGATTTGGGGTCAAAGGTCATTATGTGGTCACTTCCGGTATAAAACGAAATACATTCAAAAAATTTTATTAGCTAAGAAAAACGTAGCACAGTAACGGTATGTTCACACATGAATTGTGGTTACCCAATTCATATGTGGTATTATTTTACTTTGGGTCAAAGGTCATTAAGGGGTCACTTCCGGTCTGAGACGAAAAACCTTCAAAATGCACCTTCTGCCACAAATAACAGCAACGTGGTGCCACGTACACCCATGCATTGACATTAGCCAATGTCTATGGGAGTTTTCATACATTTTTGGGTCAAAGGTCATTAAGGGGTCACCACACGGCTGTGTTCGTGGGTTAGACCACAGCTAAGTCTAGTCTTTCTTTCTTCTTTACACAGCCGTGACGTTAGTCACGGCTGTGTCTTTTTTCTTACAGGTTCTTTCTTCTTTCTTTCTTCTTTCTTTCTTCTTTCTTTCTTCTTTCTGCCGACCATTACATTTGCTCTAGCACTCACATGCTTGGACCGATTTTGACCTGACTTGGTCACAGCCATCATTGTCCATGCCCCTACATGTCACATGAAACTCATGGGGTCAAAGGTCACGCAGGGGTCACAGGGGTCAAAAACGTGATTTCGACTCAAAATGCTTCTTCTCTCACAGATTACGTAGGACAGTGACGCCACTTGCACACATGCATTGTTATTACCCAGTGTCTATGGGGTCCTCACAGATGTGGGGACAAAGGGCATTAAGGGGTCACTTCCGGTATAAAACGAAAAACCTTCACAAATTTTTATTTGCTAACAAAAACATAGGACAGTACCGGTATGTTCACACATAAATTGTAGTTACCCTGTGCATATGTGGTATTTTTTTATTTAGGGTCAAAGGTCATTAAGGGGCCACTTCCGGTATAAAACGAAATACCTTTAAAATGCTTCTTCTCCCACAAATTACGTAGGACAGTGACACCACTTGCACACATGCATTGCTATTACCCAGTGTCTATGGGGTCCTCACAGATTTGGGGTCAAAGGTCATTAAGGGTCACTTCCGGTATAAAACGAAAAACCTTCAACATTTTTTATTTGCTAAGAAAAACATAGGACAGTAACGGTATGTTCACACATGAATTGTGGGTACCCAATTCATATGTGGTATTTTTTTATTTGGGGTCAAAGGTCATTAAGGGGCTACTTCCGGTATAAAACGAAAAACCGTCAAATTTTTTTATTTGCTAAGAAAAACATAGGACAGTAACGGTATGTTCACACATGAATTGTGGGTACTCAATTCATATGTGGTATTTTTTTATTTGGGGTCAAATGTCATTAAGGGGTCACTTCCGGTCTGAGACGAAAAACCTTCAAAATGCCCCTTCTGCCACAAGTAACATAGCAAAGTGGTGCCACATGCACCCATGCATTGACTTTAGCCAATGTCTATGGCCGTTTTCATATATTTTGGGGTCAAAGGTCATTAGGGGTAACAACACGGCTGTGTTCGTGGGTTAGACCACAGCTTAGTCTAGTTCTTTCTTCTTTCTGCCGACCACTTCATTTGCTCTAGCACTTACATGCTTACACCGATTTTGACCTAACTTGGTCATAACCATCATTGACCATGCCCCTACATGTCATATGAAACTCGTGGGGTCAAAGGTCACGCAGGGGTCATAGGGGTCAAAAACGTGATTTCAACTCAAAATGCTTCTTCTCTCACAGATTACATAGGACGGTGACACCACTTGCACACATGAATTGTTATTATCCCGTGTCTATGGGGTCCTCACAGATTTGGGGTCAAAGGTCATTAAGGGGTCACTTCCGGTATAAAACGAAAAACCTTCAAAATTTTTATTTGCTAAGAAAAACATAGGACAGTAACGGTATGTTCACACATAAATTGTAATTACCCTGTGTATATGTGGTATTTTTTTATTTAGGGTCAAAGGTCATTAAGGGCCACTTCCGGTACAAAACGAAATACCTTTAAAATGCTTCTTCTCCCACAAATTACGTCGGACAGTAACACCACTTGCATACATGCATTGTTATTATCCAGTGTCTATGGGGTCCTCACAGATTTGGGGTCAAAGGTCATTAAGGGGTCACTTCCGGTATAAAACGAAAAACCTTCAAAAAATTTTATTTGCTAAGAAAAACATAGGACAATAACGGTATGTTCACACATAAATTGTAATTACCCTGTGTATATGTGGTATTTTTTATTTAGGGTCAAAGGTCATTAAGGGGCCACTTCCGGTACAAAACGAAATACCTTTAAAATGCTTCTTCTCCCACAAATTACGTCGGACAGTAACACCACTTGCATACATGCATTGTTATTATCCAGTGTCTATGGGGTCCTCACAGATTTGGGGTCAAAGGTCATTAAGGGGTCACTTCCGGTATAAAACGAAAAACCGTCAAAAATTTTATTTGCTAAGAAAAACATAGGACAGTAACGGTATGTTCACACATGAATTGTGGGTACCCAATTCATATGTGGTATTTTTTTATTTGGGGTCAAATGTCATTTAGGGGTCACTTCCGGTCTGAGACGAAAAACCTTCAAAATTCACCTTCTGTCACGAGTAACATAGCAAAGTGGTGCCACATGCACCCATGCATTGACATTAGCCAATGTCTATGGCCGTTTTCATATATTTTGGGGTCAAAGGTCATTAAGGGTAACAACACGGCTGTGTTCGTGGGTTAGACCACAGCTTAGTCTAGTTCTTCTTCTTTCTGCCGACCACTTCATTTGCTCTAGCACTTACATGCTTACACCGATTTTGACCTAACTTGGTCATAACCATCATTGACCATGCCCCTACATGTCATATGAAACTCGTGGGGTCAAAGGTCACGCAGGGGTCATAGGGGTCAAAAAACGTGATTTCAACTCAAAATGCTTCTTCTCTCACAGATTACATAGGACGGTGACACCACTTGCACACATGAATTGTTATTATCCCGTGTCTATGGGGTCCTCACAGATTTGGGGTCAAAGGTCATTAAAGGGTCACTTCCGGTATAAAACGAAAAATCTTCAAAATTTTTTATTTGCTAAGAAAAACATAGGACAGTAACGGTATGTTCACACATAAATTGTAGTTACCCTGTGTATATGTGGTATTTTTTATTTAGGGTCAAAGGTCATTAAGGGGCCACTTCCGGTACAAAACGAAATACCTTTAAAATGCTTCTTCTCCCACAAATTACGTAGGACAGTAACACCACTTGCATACATGCATTGTTATTACCCAGTGTCTATGGGGTCCTCACAGATTTGGGGTCAAAGGTCATTAAGGGGTCACTTCCGGTATAAAACGAAAAACCTTCAAATTTTTTTATTTGCTAAGAAAAACATAGGACAGTAACAGTATGTTCACACATGAATTGTGGGTACCAAATTCATATGTGGTATTTTTTTATTTTGGGTCAAATTTCATTAAGGGGTCACTTCCGGTATAAAACGAAAAACCGTCAAAATTTTTTATTTGCTAAGAAAAACATAGGACAGTAACGGTATGTTCACATATGAATTGTGGGAACACAATTCATATGTGGTATTTTTTTATTTGGGGTCAAATGTCATTAAGGGGTCACTTCCGGTCTGAGACGAAAAACCTTCAAAATGCCCCTTCTGCCACAAGTAACATAGCAAAGTGGTGCCACATGCACCCATGCATTGACATTAGCCAATGTCTATGGCCGTTTTCATATATTTTGGGGTCAAAGGTCATTAGGGGTAACAACACGGCTGTGTTCGTGGGTTAGACCACAGCTTAGTCTAGTTCCCTCTTTTTTAATAGAGAGCATATAGGCCGAATGCCGATTTTTTAATTCGGGCAGAGTAACCGTGCGCGTTTTAGGATTTTTTTCGCTATATCTCCTGAAGATAGCATTTAGAATCTCATCCCGATTCATTGCATCTTTCTACTCTACATTATTTTCTCTAAATTTTTACTTCATCATGTAGCGGCGAGTTTTTTCTTTCTAATACATCAGTCCCTATCGGAAAGTTTAAAGCGATATTACAGACTCATCACTTTCCGTATCTGCCTGTTTCTCTATTTTTACCTCTCCACCACCCCCCATTTTTTTTTAAATAGCGCGGCATATAGGCCGAATGCCGATTTTGTTTTATTCGCGCAGAGTAACCTTGCGCGTTTTTAGATTTTTTTCGTTATATCTACTGAAGATAGGCCTAGCATTTAGAATCTCATATAGTCCCAAATTAACGCCTATAGGCCTAGTCCCAAATTAAACCAAAACAAAATGTCGCAACATTTGACATTTTAATTTGATTCTCAGTAGATGTAGCACCAGTAGGCCTCATTTTCTCGCAACGTGCTTGCAAACGGCTATCTTCTGAAGATAGCATTGCGGGCCTAATAAAACAACAGAAAATATTTCACAAATTTAGAAAACGTCTGTTAGCAAAGTTTGTTTTGATGTTTTTGTTTGTCTGTTTATTTGTTTGCTTGTTAGTTATTCCGCTATCTACTCAAGATAGTATTTATTTGTAAAATACAAAGAAATTGAGAAAGATTGAATATTGAAACGGAGAGCCAAAATGCGATTTCAGATTTTTGGCCTGTTTTTAAGCTTACCTCCCGTGTGTTGTCAATGGCTGAATTTAGCTCTTGTCAATTTCATATTTAGAGAAAAGTCACGATGCTCACGTGTTCGTGGTAGTTTTTGATAGTTATTATACATTTAAAAATGATTGCATGACTCTGCACAAGGTATATTTGGGTAAATATTTGGATTTGTTTCCCCTGCCGATCGTCTGTGTTCGCCGAGTGTTGAAAATACGGCATAGAAATTTGTCATGTCGTGCGTGTGAATTTGGCTTCAAAATTTCACTATTCTGCTAGAAGTTGTACAGAGATCTTATAATATTGTGTAAATAATTTTGTCAGGAACAAAATAAGGTATTACATACCGTCTACGAGTAAATATTGAGGACAAAATTCAGGTTTTTCATGTGTTGTTTCAAAGAATTTTAGATTTGTCATTTTGAAACTTCCCGGCCATCAATCGTCTGAACGTAAACAAGTTTTTCCTAAAAATTGTAAATTTCCTAAAAACGACTTTTGTTGATCAAACTTTGGATTATTTGAGATGTAATTGTTTAAGAATGTAGAATTTTAAGATATTTTTGAGTATTTTAATGTTTTACATGGTCAAAAAGGGGGTCATCAGTTTGATTCCTGATTTAAAAACACTTTAGCAATTGTTCTAGTTATTAAATTGTTGATTTCGTCATGTTCAAATCTTTTCGAAAGTGAGCGCCTGACGCGGAGTGACTGCGCGATATCCATAGTAACGGAGCTTACGCTTTGAACGCAGCCGCCAAAAGGTTCCATGAACGCGTTCAGGAGAGTATAAAAGGCCGTGCACAACGCAAATTAATCAGATTGCTTGGTGGACAATTGTCCCAGGGCCGCGACACTCCGGCACTTGTTGGAAGACATGAAGTACAGCAGACAGTTACATGTACAATGTAATTTTCTCATTTATAATTAGGATTACGTCATTGCCAGAATGCCAGAGCTTGTTTCATTTGTTCATTAGAATGATTGACAGCGGTGGGCGGACTTATACTCTAAAAATGTGATTCTCTAATAAATTATAGGTCACTAGGTCAATTCGGACCGTCTCTTCCTCAGATCTCTATGTAGGACTCTATGGTATCTTCTCATTACACGTTCGTAGTAAGACTTGGCCGGCGACGACGCTTGCGAATTGCATGTCTTCAACTGCGGTATAGCATGGTATAGGCAGTTTGTACAGAGTGTCGCTTCTCTACCTATTTTTCTCGGATTGTCCACCCACGAACCCTGAAAGGGAAACCGCAGGGTAAGCACTGCCAACCAAAGCAAATACGCCCTACTCAGGAGCTCAGATTGAGCTAGGGGCAGCTTGGCTACCACAATAGTGGCAACACCAGGGTGGTTATACACTCCGGTGATTTGGCCTAGCGCCTATGCCTAATTTGGGCAAGTGACTTGCCGCACACATGCACAAATCCAATGGAAAATTATGCACTGTATTTATGTGCATTCATTGTTGCATGGCAAGCTCGTATACAGGCATGGATACTCTGTAGTAGGCCTACTAGGCCTTGGCCTAGCCTACCGGTATGTCATGTGATGAGAGATTCTGTTGATTAAATTGTATTTTTATGCTTCTCGATTATTCAAGCAGATAGTGTGTACGTTTCGGCAGCATTTATTGGTAATTTATTTGGATTTAAAAGAGATAAATAAGGAAATGTCGTCATGATCAACAACAGAGATTGTGTATTTACCAGTGTTTACTTGTATTTATGAATTGTGATGTGATAAGACAAATATGAAAGCAAAATAACAATACAAGATATAACAAAAGAAGCAAATATAAAACAGAATTGTCAAGTCTCATTTTTTACCTGTTACTTCTCATTTCATGCATCACTGATTCCACATATCTTGGGAGAATTCTAGTCTTTGATACTACGCTACCACTTGTATGTTTATAAGGCTAGTCTTCTCCACCAGTCGTTTATAAAAGTATTAGGGGCAAGCTCGGTCCCGTTACAACTGGTGGCAGCGGTGGGATAATTCAAAATTTAAACAGATTTTGGCTCACGATTTATTATGGCAACGACTGAAGATAGTGTTGATACTTCTCCAACCGATACCAGCTCAGAAATATTAGCTGGTGGTGAATTTAATGTTCATGACAGTGATGAGTCAGTGAGAAGTAGGCCTAAACATTCTGGTAATGACACTCAGCCTGGAGTAAAAATAAAGCCTCAAACTTACGATGGGACCACTTCCTGGTCAGACTATTTGATACAATTCGAAATTGTTGCTGAATGGAATAAATGGAATGATTATACCAAAGCCATTTGTTTAGCAACTAGTCTAAGAGGTGTTGCTCAGAGTGTACTGGGATATTTGGATTCGACTGAACGGCATGATTACCACTCACTTGTGGCCTGTTTGAACCTCAGGTTTGGAACCGAAAATCAGGAAGAGCTATTCTGGGTGAAACTTAATAACAGAGTAAGGCACCCAAAAGAGTCATTGCCTGACCTAGCTCACAACATCAGGAAGTTAGTCAAGCTAGCTTTACCAACAATACCAAGTCCTTTCTCACAGGAGATAGCAAAGAAATACTTCATAAGTGCTATCAGAGAAAGCGAGTTGCGGTTAAACATCCTGCGTGCAAAACCTGCTACTTTTGATGATGCAATCAAGTTTGCAGTGGAAACAGAAGCTGTTTACAAAGCTGAGAAGTACAGAAAGCATCAATATGATGTATCTGCAGATGGTGCAGATGGAATTGCTGAAGGGCAATTTATAGACGTGGAAAAGAAGACTGGGCGATCATCCAGAAAGAACCGGAAGTCTCCCTCATCACAAATGCGAGCCAGGAGAAGGTTAGCTTTCTTAAAGATCCAGAAAAAGTTAACCAGGCCGCATGCTCCCTTAATTGGGAAAGACTGTGATGATCTACCCTGCCAAATGGCATGCTCAAACAGTTTCAAGAAGAAAGGGAGAAAGACACGAAAGTCTCCATCATCTAGAAGACGAGCCAGGAGACGATTAGCTGTAAGGAGACAGTTAACTGGTGGTCAGGACACTCCCTTGATAAATGGGGAAGACTGCCAACCAGCAGGTACCACGAGTGATAATCAGACGGTATTAGTTGACAGTATAGGCGTAGGTGAATGGAATTCATCTGGTCAATACGCCGACACTCTGAGAAAGTTGTCATCTCAGATGAGTCTTTGGAAGAAGTCAGCTATGCTACTTGATGACGGTCATGATGGTATAGGCACACGATCAGGCCTATGCACCAACTCATTGGCACCAGGAGACTTGCCATCATCAGAATGAGTCTGGAAGAGTGACCAGTTATCATGCAGATATGCAATGATTGTCTGATTGTATATGATTTGTAAATGGCTTTACGAGGAAGATTCAAGGAGACGAAACATATCGTGTTTATGGGATAATGATATGCGGAAAAGCCCTCGCCGTATAGTCACTGATCCTTGTGGTGTATGAAGTCCGGAAAAGGGCTCACCGACGTCTTGCACTGCATACTGATAACTCCTTGCCGCTAAAATATGAAATTACTGTTTTATGAAGTTGAAGTCAGGTATAGGCCTTGCCGACATCACCATCATATAAACGTGTTTTATAGCGGATTGTCTACTCGACATGTAGACCCTGTATATAAAAATTGTTTCCATTATTATTGTTATTATGTAATCATAATAACTCAACTCTGGGAGGAACAGCCTCCAATAAAAAGAACTTCATGAATGGAATTTTATTTCAGCCAAAACGTGATTAGAAGTTTGATATGACTTTACTGACTGCAGCGGTATTGACATGACAATCTTTTGATCAAGTTTTGTCGCTGGGAAATTCTTGTTCTTTTAAAAAGAGCAATATTCTGGATTTCTTAATTTAGATAAAGTGAAAGACACCTCAGTTTATTTCGACAACTATTCTTACAATCATTTGGAATGATGGATATGGGGACATCACCATGAAAAATATGGACAGTATGGACTGTCGGGCACTCATGCTGTTTTACATGAGATTTCATGCCTTAATTCTGAATTGAATGTCAGATTTTGAAGATTACGAAGACAGATGAAGCAAAACAAAATGGAGATGGAGATAGCTACAGTTAAATAACAGACATCAAAGCCTACAATAAGGGTTGCTTCACTGAATAGCCATTAGATGTGTACGTGCTATCTACTGAAGATAGCTAAGTTTCGTCGTATACCGCATGTGCTCTTAAGAAGATTAACAAATGAAAATCAACCAGATCTCATCATGTGTTCTCTTACTGACTGTTGAGGCATCACAACGGGCCGGTTATGCAGATCTTAGGATTTTGGAACTCTGGTTGGTGCGACGGTGACTCACTGATTGCAGTCATGATGTTTTCAGAGCAATGTCAGGCTATGTAGGCGCATTGGTAACAGAGAATCAAGTTTCGCTCTTGGGTGGATTACCAACTGAGAAAGCCTTCAAGGACTTTTTAGAACTCAGGTGCAAGAGTGAATGGCAAAAGTGATATTTGACTAGTCAATGGTTATTCTTTACCAGGTCAAATGTTTTATTGGATGATGTATGGTTTCTTTACACCTTACATAATTGATGTAAGGGCGGCGCAGTCAACATTTCCTCTCATGATCGACGGTGAACCAATCTGGCAGTTTCTCATGAGAGTTGCGAAAGAGGTATGATAAGGTAGATTCTCTGATGTTGAAGATATCGAACTGAAGACAAAGGTCCATCAGAAGAAAGGACGCTGAGGAATATAGAACTTTTATAATAGGCCTATCTGAACTTAAATAAATTGATCGTTAATTGTTGGAAAAATTTAAAATGTTAAACTGATGTTTTGTGTAACTTGATGCAGAGACAGACTTCTGTTCATTAGCTCGAAATTCAAGATTAAAACTGGTATTGTTCAATTGAAAATGAAATTGATGGAAATGTGCACCAAGGTGAATTAAATGGTTCCTGTAAATTAATATTTTATTGGTGAAGAAGAGTATGCATAAAAACCAGATACTTAAATAATTTATGCTAGAGATACTGTGAAATAATAGTATAAAACTTGTAAACCTAATAATATAATTTGCACGTGAAACAGAGCTGTATATAAAATGAAATTGCTTTTATAATGTATGTTGTTGTAAATCGGCCAAATAGCCAATTAATTTTTGGAAAACTTTTTGAGGTCACGAGGTCACGACTATGTTATGTTCTGTCAAGGAAATGCTCTGAGTTTTGATTGTAATTAAGTTAAATAATTGTACATGTTACATTTCGGGACGAAATAGTCTCGAAGAGGGGGTAGTGAAACGGAGAGCCAAAATGCGATTTCAGATTTTTGGCCTGTTTTTAAGCTTACCTCCCGTGTGTTGTCAATGGCTGAATTTAGCTCTTGTCAAATTCATATTTAGAGAAAAGTCACGATGCTCACGTGTTCGTGGTAGTTTTTGATAGTTATTATACATTTAAAAATGATTGCATGACTCTGCACAAGGTATATTTGGGTAAATATTTGGATTTGTTTCCCCTGCCGATCGTCTGTGTTCGCCGAGTGTTGAAAATACGGCATAGAAATTTGTCATGTCGTGCGTGTGAATTTGGCTTCAAAATTTCACTATTCTGCTAGAAGTTGTACAGAGATCTTATAATATTGTGTAAATAATTTTGTCAGGAACAAAATAAGGTATTACATACCGTCTACGAGTAAATATTGAGGACAAAATTCAGGTTTTTCATGTGTTGTTTCAAAGAATTTTAGATTTGTCATTTTGAAACTTCCCGGCCATCAATCGTCTGAACGTAAACAAGTTTTTCCTAAAATTGTAAATTTCCTTAAAAACGACTTTTGTTGATCAAACTTTGGATTATTTGAGATGTAATTGTTTAAGAATGTAGAATTTTAAGATATTTTTGAGTATTTTAATGTTTTACATGGTCAAAAAGGGGGTCATCAGTTTGATTCCTGATTTAAAAACACTTTAGCAATTGTTCTAGTTATTAAATTGTTGATTTCGTCATGTTCAAATCTTTTCGAAAGTGAGCGCCTGACGCGGAGTGACTGCGCGATATCCATAGTAACGGAGCTTACGCTTTGAACGCAGCCGCCAAAAGGTTCCATGAACGCGTTCAGGAGAGTATAAAAGGCCGTGCACAACGCAAATTAATCAGATTGCTTGGTGGACAATCAGGGCCGCGACACTCCGGCACTTGTTGGAAGACATGAAGTACAGCAGACAGTTACATGTACAATGTGATTTTCTCATTTATAATTAGGATTACGTCATTGCCAGAATGCCAGAGCTTGTTTCATTTGTTCATTAGAATGATTGACAGCGGTGGGCGGACTTATACTCTAAAAATGTGATTCTCTAATAAATTATAGGTCACTATAGTAAGAATTCCAATTGAATGAACGCAGCTTTTAACAGCTGCACTTGATCCAACCGCGATCGTATATTGCGTATTTCAAACTACAACGCGAACGCACGACCTTGGATACAATGCTATCCAATCACGAGTGAGTTGGCATGGTTGGATTCACTTCCGCGTTACTCACGCACAGTCGCACACGCTGGCGTACATCGCGCAGTGTACGCAAAAATTCATCACGCTATTGAAAGCTGCGTTCATTCAATTGGAATTCCCACTATAGGTCAATTCGGACCGACTCTTCCTCAGATCTCTATGTAGGACTCTATGGTATCTTCTCATTACACGTTCGTAGTAAGACTTGGCCGGCGACGACGCTTGCGTATAGACCTTTTTCCCTCTTTCCCATCATGCACTATTCCAGGGGGGTATGAGTGTCGCAAAATACATCATCTCCCCGGGGGAGTACAGAGTTATGTTCATCACATTCTGGAATACGGACATTTCGACTGGTGCCTTCATCACAAAAAAAAGGAATCCCCGATAATGATGATAATGGCGCCACCGTCACTAATACCTTTCGGGGCAAAAACAACATTTCTATGCCTTATGGACATGGTGTATTCACCCAAAAAAGTTTCCTGTTATTGAAACCTAACTTTGCATACATTTTATAGACCTAATGGTGAAAAACTGATGACGGGACACGCAGTGATATTTTACCGGCATCCGTTTCACTTTTTTTTCGGAGTTGAAAATAAAACGAACACAAAATCTCTTACACAGATGTTCTGCATCGCTTCGTAACTGCATCACTCGTGTATTCAATTATTGCATAATTAGTAACATCGATGGCCTTTACGATAATCCGCATATATGGAATCAGTATGCCCATATTAAGACAAAATAATTGCAAAGGCCTGGCAAAGACCATCGGATGCACACGATCTATGAGGTTGATGAACTACGTCATACCCCCCTGGAATAGTGCATTGTGGGATAGAGGGAAAAAGGTCTATTGCATGTCTTCAACTGCTGTATAGCATGGTATAGGCAGTTTGTACTGAGTGTCGCTTCTCTATCTCTTTTTCTCGGGGACAATTGTCCACCCACGAACCCTGAAAGGGAAACCGCAGGGTAAGCACTGCCAACCAAAGCAAATACGCCCTACTCAGGAGCTCAGATTGAGCTAGGGGCAGCTTGGCTACCACAATAGTGGCAACACCAGGGTGGTTATACACTCCGGTGATTTGGCCTAGCGCCTATGCCTAATTTGGGCAAGTGACTTGCCGCACACATGCACAAATCCAATGGAAAATTATGCACTGTATTTATGTGCATTCATTGTTGCATGGCAAGCTCGTATACAGGCATGGATACTCTGTAGTAGGCCTACTAGGCCTTGGCCTAGCCTACCGGTATGTCATGTGATGAGAGATTCTGTTGATTAAATTGTATTTTTATGCTTCTCGATTATTCAAGCAGATAGTGTGTACGTTTCGGCAGCATTTATTGGTAATTTATTTGGATTTAAAAGAGATAAATAAGGAAATGTCGTCATGATCAACAACAGAGATTGTGTATTTACCAGTGTTTACTTGTATTTATGAATTGTGATGTGATAAGACAAATATGAAAGCAAAATAACAATACAAGATATAACAAAAGAAGCAAATATAAAACAGAATTGTCAAGTCTCATTTTTTACCTGTTACTTCTCATTTCATGCATCACTGATTCCACATATCTTGGGGAGAATTCTAGTCTTTGATACTACGCTACCACTTGTATGTTTATAAGGCTAGTCTTCTCCACCAGTCGTTTATAAAAGTATTAGGGGCAAGCTCGGTCCCGTTACAATATATTTTGTCAGCCCTATCTACTGATGATAGCATTTTTAAACCTAATGAAATAATACAAAAAGAAGGAAATCATTAGACTTAGCATGACACGAGTCAGAAAGATCATTTGGTATATTTTTTATATGTTTGTTTGTCTGTCAGTTTGTTTGTTATCTACTTAAGATACCATTTACGGTTCAATTTGCAAATCACCCGTTGCGACATCCATCATCTTCTGTGAACACGCGCGAACCCACTTACGACCTGCATTTACGATCTGCATCATTTTCTCGTAACGCGCTCGCAAACGGCTATCTTCTGAAGATAGCATTGAATATTTCACAAATTTAGAAAACGTATGTTAGCAAAGTTTGCTTTGATGTGTTTTGTTTGTCTGTTTATTTGTTTGCTTGTTAGATTTCCGCTATCTACTCAAGATAGTATTTATTTGTAAAATACAAAGAAATTGAGAAAGGTTGAATATATTTTGTTAGGCCTATCTACTGATGATAAAGAAATAAAAAAAAGAAGGAAATCATAAGACTTAGCATGACACGAGTCAGAAAGATCATTTGGTATATTTTTTATATTTCATGTTTGTTTGTCTGTCTGTCTGTTTGTTTGTTTGTTTGTTTGTTTTATCTACTCAAGATACCATTTACGGTGCAATTTGCAAATCACTGGCAAAAGTTTATCACGCCTATAGTCCCAAACTTTGCATAAAAATTCTAAAAAATCGGTACAATATTAACAATTTTAGTGTTGAAATAGTGTTTTACTAGAACTTGTGAATGTGATCTCTACAAATTTGAAAAGAAAATGCGAAAATTTGAGTGATATTTACGATTATGTGCGCATGAACAAACGAGGTCAGAACGCGGTTAGCAGTCGGATGTAAACACGGGAAAATATGGCCTTTTTAGGCCTATATAGCACTAATTTTCTCACACATTAGTCGGCCTTAAAATCTGTAGTCATTTTCAGAAATGTTATGCAGAATTTTGTTCTAGTTAAGATGATATCAAATATATATTTCAAAGTTGGACGTAACTCGACTTATGGCCAAAACGCGAGCTCTATTTAGCACGTAAAGTCTCTGGAAAGCTTTTTGTGGTATCCTTTATCTCGTTCAGCAGACAAAAACGACAACCAACGGGCATTTAAATTTGAGCTATCTGCAGTTGATAGTAAAATCACACGAATCCGACAAACAACAAAATGACATAAAACAGATAGAGAAATGTAAAAGCTTTATTTCAAAGTTTGTTTCAGCGTCATACGGTATTCGGTTCTTGAGATATTTCAATTTTAATATTACCCATGTAAATCAATGCAGGAGCTCTATAGACACCGGCACCAGAATCGAGCAAATTACGGCATGTCTCGCCACATTTTCTTTTAGTATAAAAATCGGCACTAGTTCGAATGCAAAGCTATAAAGAAATGTTAAAATGACGAAGCTGAACAAAATTGCTATATTTAGAAGATAGAAAGCAAAAAAATAATAATAATAATATTAAAAAAACAAACAAAAAACATTGCCTAGCACGCGTTGTAGATGATGATTTAGTACGGCGCGAAACGGCAAAACTACATTGAACGGGTTTGCGCGCTCAGAGATAAATCGTCATTAGGCCACAGAATTCTAATGCCGACTGCAGAGCTATAAAGAAATGTTAAAATGACGAAGCTGACCAAAATTTACAACGGCACTTATAAAGAAGAGATTATCATCTGCCTGTTTCTCTATTTTACCTCTTTCCCCCTCTTTTTTAATAGAGAGCATATAGGCCAAATGCCGATTTTTTGATTCGGGCAGAGTAACCGTGCGCGTTTTAGGATTGTTTTTCGCTATATCTGAAGATAGCATTTAGAATCTCATCCCGATTTATTGCATCTTTCTACTCTAGAAGTAATATTTTACATTATTTTCTCTAAATTTTTACTTCATCATGTAGCGGCGAGTTTTTTTCTTTCTAATACATCAGTCCCTATCAGAAAGTTTAAAGCGATATTACAGACTCATCACTTTCCGTATCTGCCTGTTTCTCTATTTTTACCTCTCCACTACCCCCATTTTTTTTAAATAGCGCGGCATATAGGCCGAATGCCGATTTTGTTTTATTCGCGCAAAGTAACCTTGCGCGTTTTTAGATTTTTTTCGCTATATCTACTGAAGATAGGCCTAGCATTTAGAATCTCATATAGTCCCAAATTAACGCCTATAGTCCCAAATTAAACCAAAACAAAATGTCGCAACATTTGACATTTTAATTTGATTCTCAGTAGATGTAGCACCAGTAGGCCTAATTTTCTCGCAACGTGCTCGCAAACGGCTATCTTCTGAAGATAGCATTGCGGGCCTAATAAAACAACAGAAAATATTTCACAAATTTAGAAAACGTCTGTTAGCAAAGTTTGTTTTGAAGTTTTTTGTTTGTCTGTTTATTTGTTTGCTTGTTAGTTATTCCGCTATCTACTCAAGATAGTATTTATTTGTAAAATACAAAGAAATTGAGAAAGATTGAATATATTTTGTCAGCCCTATCTACTGATGATAGCATTTTAAAACCTAATGAAATAATACAAAAAGAAGGAAATCATTAGACTTAGCATGACACGAGTCAGAAAGATCATTTGGTATATTTTTAATATGTTTGTTTGTCTGTCAGTTTGTTTGTTATCTACTTAAGATACCATTTACGGTGCAATTTGCAAATCACCCGTTGCGACATCCATCATCTTCTGTGAACACGCGCGAACCCACTTACGACCTGCATTTACGATCTGCATCATTTTCTCGTAACGCGCTCGCAAACGGCTGAAGATAGCATTGAATATTTCACAAATTTAGAAAACGTCTGTTAGCAAAGTTTGCTTTGATGTGTTTTGTTTGTCTGTTTATTTGTTTGCTTGTTAGATTTCCGCTATCTACTCAAGATAGTATTTATTTGTAAAATACAAAGAAATTGAGAAAGGTTGAATATATTTTGTTAGGCATATCTACTGATGATATAGCATACAAAAAAAAGAAGGAAATCATAAGACTTAGCATGACACGAGTCAGAAAGATCATTTGGTATATTTTTTATATTTCATGTTTGTTTGTCTGTCTGTCTGTCTGTTTGTTTGTTTGTTTGTTCTTTTTTATGTACTCAAGATACCATTTACGGTGCAATTTGCAAATCACTGGCAAAAGTTTATCACGCCTATAGTCCCAAACTTTGCATAAAATTCTAAAAATCGGTACAATATTAACAATTTTAGTGTTGAAAATAGTGTTTTACTAGAACTTGTGAATGTGATCTCTACAAATTTGAAAAGAAAATGCGAAAATTTGAGTGATATTTACGATTATGTGCGCATGAACAAACGAGGTCAGAACGCGGTTAGCTGTCGGATGTAAACACGGGAAAATATGGCCTTTTTATATAGCACTAATTTTCTCACAAATTAGTCGGCCCTAAAATCTGTAGTCATTTTCAGAAATGTTATGCAGAATTTTGTTCTAGTTAAGATGATATCAAATATATATTTCAAAGTTGGACGTAACTCGACTTATGGCCAAAACGCGAGCTCTATTTAGCACGTTAAGTCTCTGGAAAGCTTTTTTGTGGTATCCTTTATCTCGTTCAGCAGACAAAAACGACAACCAACGGGCATTTAAATTTGAGCTATCTGCAGTTGATAGTAAAATCACACGAATCCGACAAACAACAAAATGACATAAAACAGATAGAGAAATGTAAAAGTTTTATTTCAAAGTTTGTTTCAGCGTCATACGGTATTCGGTTCTTGAGATATTTCAATTTTAATATTACCCATGTAAATCAATGCAGGAGCTCTATAGACACCGGCACCAGAATCGAGCAAATTACGGCATGTCTCGCCACATTTTCTTTTAGTATAAAAATCGGCACTAGTTCGAATGCAAAGCTATAAAGAAATGTTAAAATGACGAAGCTGAACAAAATTGCTATATTTAGAAGATAGCAAGCAACAAAAAAAATAATAATAATAATAATAATATTAAAAAACAACAAAAAAAAACCATTGCCTAGCACGCGTTGTAGATGATGATTCAGTACGGCGCGAAACGGTAAAACTACATTGAACGGGTTTGCGCGCTCAGAGATAAATCGTCATTAGGCCACAGAATTCTAATGCCGACTGCAGAGCTATAAAGAAATGTTAAAATGACGAAGCTGACCAAAATTTAAAACGGCACTTATAAAGCAGAGATTATCATCTGCCTTTTTCTCTATTTTACCTCTTAATAGAGAGCATATAGGCCGAATGCCGATTTTTTAATTCGGGCAGAGTAACCGTGCGCGTTTTAGGATTTTTTTCGCTATATCTACTGAAGATAGCATTTAGAATCTCTTCCCGATTCATTGCATCTTTCTACTCTAGAAGTAATATTTTACATTATTTTCTCTTAATTTTTACTTCATCATGTAGCGGTGAGTTTTTTCTTTCTAATACATCAGTCCCTATCAGAAAGTTTAAAGCGATATTACAGAGTCATCACTTTCCGTATCTGCCTGTTTCTCTATTTTTACCTCTCCACCCCCTTTTTTTTTTTAATAGCGCGGCATATAGGCCGAATGCCGATTTTGTTTTATTCGCGCAGAGTAACCTTGCGCGTTTTTGGATTTTTTTCGCTATATCTACTGAAGATAGGCCTAGCATTTAGAATCTCATATAGTCCCAAATTAACGCCTATAGTCCGAAATTAAACCAAAACAAAATGTCGCAACAAAAATATTTCACAAATTTAGAAAACGTCTGTTAGCAAAGTTTTGATGTTTTTTGTTTGTCTGTTTATTTTTTTGCTAGTTTTTTTTATTCCGCTATCTACTCAAGATAGTATTTATTTGTAAAATACAAAGAAATTGAGAAAGATTGAATATATTTTGTTAGCCCTATCTACTGATGATAGCATTTTTAAACCTAATGAAATAATACAAAAGAAGGAAATCGTTAGACTTAGCATGACACGAGTCAGAAAGATCATTTGGTATATTTTTTATATGTTTGTTTGTCTGTTAGTTTGTTTGCTATCTACTTAAGATACCATTTACGGTGCAATTTGCAAATCACCCGTTGCGACATCCACCATCTTCTGTGAACACGCGCGAGCCCACTTACGACCTGCATCATTTACGATCTGCATCATTTTCTCGTAACGCGCTCGCAAACGGCTATCTTCTGAAGATAGCATTGAATATTTCACAAATTTAGAAAACGTCTGTTAGCAAAGTTTGCTTTGATGTGTTTTGTTTGTCTGTTTATTTGTTTGCTTGTTAGATTTCCGCTATCTACTCAAGATAGTATTTATTTGTAAAATACAAAGAAAATGAGAAAGGTTGAATATATTTTGTTAGCCCTATCTACTGATGATAGCATTTTTAAACCTAATGAAATAATACAAAAAGAAGGAAATCATTAGACTTAGCATGACACGAGTCAGAAAGATCATTTGGTATATTTTTATATGTTTGTTTGTCTGTCAGTTTGTTTGTTATCTACTTAAGATACCATTTACGGTGCAATTTGCAAATCACCCGTTGCGACATCCATCATCTTCTGTGAACACGCGCGAACCCACTTACGACCTGCATTTACGATCTGCATCATTTTCTCGTAACGCGCTCGCAAACGGCTATCTTCTGAAGATAGCATTGAATATTTCACAAATTTAGAAAACGTCTGTTAGCAAAGTTTGCTTTGATGTGTTTTGTTTGTCTGTTTATTTGTTTGCTTGTTAGATTTCCGCTATCTACTCAAGATAGTATTTATTTGTAAAATACAAAGAAATTGAGAAAAGTTGAATATATTTTGTTAGCCCTATCTACTGATGATAGCATTTTTAAACCTAATGAAATAATACAAAAGAAGGAAATCATTAGACTTAGCATGACACGAGTCAGAAAGATCATTTGGTATATTTTTTTATATTTCATGTTTGCTTGTCTGTCAGTTTTTTTGGTTTTTTTTATCTACTCAAGATACCATTTACGGTGCAATTTGCAAATCACCCGTTGCGACATATCCGTCATCTTCTGTGAACACGCGCGAGCCCACTTACGACCTGCATTATTTACGATCTGCATCATTTTCTCGCAACGCGCTCACAAACGCCTATCTTCTGAAGATAGTATTGCGATCCAATAAAAGAACAGAAATTATTTCACAATTTTTAGAAAAAGTCCGTTTTGATGTTTTTTGTTTGTCTGTTTATTTGTTTGCCTAGTTTTTCCGCTATCTACTCAAGATAGTATTTATTTGTTAAATACAGATAAATTGAGAAAGGTTGAATAATATTTTGTTAGGCCTATCTACAGATGATAGCATTTTTAAACCTAATGAAATAATACAAAAAGAAGGAAATCATTAGACTTAGCATGAGACGAGTCAGAAAGATCATTTGGTATATTTTTTTATATTTCATGTTTGTTTGTCTGTCAGTTTGTTTGTTTGTTATCTACTCAAGATACCATTTACGGTGCAATTAGCAAATCACCCGTTGCGACATCATTCATCTTCTGTGAACACGCACGAACCCACTTACGACCTGCATCATTTACGATCTGCATCATTTTCTCGTAACGCGCTCGAAAACGGTTATCTTCTGAAGATAGCATTGAATATTTCACAAATTTAGAAAACGTCTGTTAGCAAAGTTTGTTTTGATGTTTTTTGTTTGTTTGTTTGCTTGTTAGTTTTTCCACTATCTACTCAAGATAGTATTTATTTGCAAAATACAAAGAAATTGAGAAAGGTTGAATATATTTTGTTAGGCCTATCTATTGACGATAGCATTTTTAAACCCAATGAAATAATACAAAAAAGAAGGAAATCACAAGACTTAGCATGAGACGAGTCAGAAAGAGCATTTGGTATATTTTTTTTTATTTCATGTTTGTTTGTTTGTCTGTTTGTTTGTTAGATGGCTTTGAGGACCTAATAAAATAACAGAAAATATTCCACAAATTTAGAAAACGTCTGTTAGCAAAGTTTGTTTTGATGTTTTTTGCTTGTTTGTTTATTTGTATTTTACAAATAAATATCTTGAATAATAGCGGAAAAATTAACAAACAAATAAACAAACAAACAAAAAACATCAAAAAAACTTTCCTAACAGACGTTTTCAAAATTTGTGAAATATTTCCTGTTGTTTTATTAGGGCCGCAATGCTATCTTCAGAAGATAGCTGTTTGCGCGCTCCGAGAAAATGATGCAGGTCGTGGGCTTTGCTCGCGTGTTTCGCAAAGGGCCTATTATGATTTGCAAATCACACCGTAAATGCTATCCTGAATAGATAACAAACAAACATGTAATATAAAAATATACCAAATTAAATTTCTGAATCGTCTCATGATAATAAATTATTTCATAATGTTCCAAATGCTAGGCCTATCATTAGTAGATAAAAAAAGATATTTTAGACATTTCGTAATTTCTTTGTATTTTATAAATAAATACTATCTTGAGTAGATAGCAGAAAAAACACACAAACTTTCCTAACAGACGTTTTCTAAATTTGTGAAATATTTTCTGTTGTTTTATCAGGCCCACAATGCTATCTTCAGAAGATAGCGAAAAACCATGAAGCTAAAATTTTTATAAATAAATCTTGAGCAGATAGCGAAAAACAACAAAAATGCATACACCTGTATAGGCCTCAAAACTGTACCTGACAACATTGAAGTGCCAGTGACAACGTAATCAAATGAAGGAGACACATGTACAAACTATTATTTATTCAAGTATAAAGTTTATTCTGTATAAAAAAATACACAAAAGAATGCCAATCCATTGCAGGAATAATAATTATAATGGGCTCAGAAATGCAGGTTGCGTTGTCAGTGGCGTAGCTGGGATTTTTTTTCTGGGGGGGGGAAAGCCTGTATGGGGCGGGGGCACAATTCCACCAAACAAAAATTTTGCTGCCCCTTCCTCAACAGCCCGAAAAGGTTGACCCAATTTTTTTTTCGGTGGTTTTGAAGAAAAAAAAAAATAAAAATAAAAAGGATTATAAGCACTAGCTAGTGCCTAAAAGCAACACATTTTGATAATATACTATCATTTTTTCCCTTCCTCTCCCTCTCTCCTCCCTTTTTTCTCTCTCTCTCTCTCTCCTTTTTCCTCTTTTTTTCTTGCGATAGGAGTCGGGGGCCCAAATAGGCAATTTTTGCCCCCAGTAGCTACGCCACTGTGCGTTGTGCATTCTTGTCCCGATTCTTGTTCCTGTTCAGCTGTCTGATAGTGATATGACAAGGCCAGGGTAATAGATGGGGTGAACTGCAAATGAGAGTGGGTAATTGTGTAATCCCTGTGAAATTTGAGTATAATTTTCCACACAATTTCTGCACCATTAATTTTCCACACAATTTCTGCACCATTTGAAATATTCATTTATTTGTTCATATTCATTAGGCCCTGAATTATTTTATTATGTCACTAAGTACAAATGGCTTTTTTGTCCAGTGGCATTGACATGCCCTTCCCTCCCACCCTACAAAATCAAACCATTTTGGGTTGCTTTTGATGATCAATAATTAATGACGTAGCCTCTCTTTCCCAACCATATACAGCTTGTGCAAAACCAATCCTTGTTGGTTGTTTTGATAATAATAGAAGCTCAGTCATGCAACCTTTCCTATAGAAGGTATGTGGCCTCCTTGGCGCTCCCTAGCCAGCCATCCTTGCAACCATACATGTATACCGAGTGGGGGGGGCAAAATTAAACCAGGACATAATTATAGTTTTATACCAGGACACAACTGCTGAAAATTTGGAATAGATACAATTGTTCTTTTTTTGGCCCATTGTAGCATTAAAATTTCAATTTTTGTTGCTATTGGTATTGGATGGTGCAATATCAATATTAAGCTACTAACAACAAGAAAAATCTTAGTACCGGTACCTAAATTTTTATATTTTCGAGCACCCTGGAGAAAAATAATAATTAACCATTCTAGTCGGCAAACAATATTTTGGGCATGTCAATGGGAAGATTTGAAACTTTTGCTCACTGGCTCGGTGGTCCAGGGACATTCCTTACACTGACTACCATACATGATAAGCATTTGATTATTTTAAATTAAAATGATATCATAAAGTAATGTTGAGTTGTTTGATTGAAGTTTTGAGTCACCATTTCTTTAAGGGTATACGAGGTATTGTTTGTCGAAGCAGCCAAAAAAAATTGATTTTCATTATCTGAATCAATATATTATTGAAAAATAACACTTTGGTGTGTTGCAAAAGTTCATTCTACAAATCATATACTTTAAAAACTTGCTTAATTTATTGTTGTCAATGAGTTATGTACATTTTACAAAAGTGTTGTTGTTTCAGCCCTCTTTACAACATAACTCAAGAACCACAGGACCTACAAAAGTGTATCTGTGATATTTGAATTCTTCTACACACTCGCTATGAATTGAGCAATGCAATTTTTTTTAATTTTTTCTACCATTCGCAAGATGCTGTGAACTACTTTTTTTGCTGCTTCGACCAACAATACATTGTATGCAGACACCTTCTTGTTGCACATATCCATTGTGCAGCCAATATGATCCGATTCAACCATAAAGCTGTATATAGTGACTATATACAGCTCTTTTGATTCAACCAATCTTTAATGTCAAACATTAATGTGAGAATGAGGTTTACCTATTATCAAAATAGCAATATATACATTTTTATATAAAATAGCAATATATACATTTTTATAAAAATGCTGAAAAGCTCATGAGTCTAACATATCAAACTGCAAACTTTTCAGTGAAGAAATTATTCATGATTTTTATTTTGCTATTTGGGTTTGCTTGAAGGCCTATTCAGTGAGTTTCTATACATATTATTTTGCCTAACTGGATCACCACACGATCAACATTAGGCCAATTTGATCACAATATATCATTATTATAGCATAAAACAAGTATATAACCCGCACTGAAAGTATCAATTGCTATACATAGGGTATCTTACTGTCTTCCTGTATACAAAATATATGGTAGAAAAATATATATAAATCATGCAAGATAGAGTTTACTGTGTATATTTACTATATAAAAAGCATCTTTCTTTATACTCTGTTTAATTTCTAGTATAGCACCTAGCTGAACCATAAGCCAAAAAATGTTTGATTATCCTACAGCACCTGCAACAAATTTGAAATCTATAAAAAAAGATGTTTTTTGTGGACTGACTGACTCTACTTGAAAAGTCTGGGCTGTTTGTTGTTGTTTTTTTGTAGCCTAATGTTATAATTCCTGAACATTTTGTTTTATTTCAGGATTTTTGCACTTAAAATTATGATTTTAAAACAGCTCAAATTTCTAAACTGGTTAAAAACATGAATTATGTGATGTAATATACATATATCCTAATATTCGCATCTTATTTTTGACTTTAAAGCCATTTTTAGTACAATAATTATTGTATTTGTGCACTTGGTCTTATCGAAACTCACAGTGTAAACTAGTCCTGTTAAGGGTATGTTTTTATAGAAATCTGGTTCTGCTAGGTTACTGTTTTTTATAGAAATCTGATCCCGCTTGGGGTATATTTTTACTTGTACTCAGAAAACCCTTAAGGCCCGGGGGTTTGGAATATGAAATATTAAAAATAAAGTTGTGGAGGACAACCAAACAAGTTTGTTTTTTTGGCCTAGCTTGATTTACATGCCCTAGCTTTAATCATGAAAATGTTATGAATTACATTCTATTATAGATTTTCTTTGTACAACACCACACTGAGTATGCTATGTAGGGTGTATGTACACAGTACAGGCTGTACAAAATGATTGGTACCCATCAGTTTTGACACTGATTGAAACGCCAGCTTCTTCTAAGTACACCTCTGTGTAGTAGCCACAGAATTAAAACTAGAGAACCCGGACTCTCTATACCACCATGTACAATAGCACCGTCAACTATGTGGGGAAAATTGGGGGTATTCAGGTCCTTTCCTATGGTGCGCGGAAACAGACAAAACAATTCTGCGTCATCTGAAACGTTTTGGTATCACATGCAGGACGCATCAAGTGTGTCTCTCAAATGCGTCTAGTATGTGAAGTTGTGCTCACAAGACGATTGCCTCAAGCACATTTTACGCGAAACCTAATGCCTCCAATTTTTGCTCCAGGCATGTATCAACATGGTGGTCAAGTACGGGTTCTCTGGTTTTAATTATGCGGTAGTATCTTAAAATGATCACACTTCATAATTTCATGACCTTATGTGTACATACCGTAAAAATTTGCCTAATGGTGCAATTGGGCTCCTTTGCCTTGGGGTATATTTCACGTGCAAATAGAGAGCTCCCTCCTCTAAAATCCACATAAGAATTAAGGTTATGTGTCCTTATTTGCTGGTAGGAATTTTACAGGAGGGCACTTTTAGGTTGCAAGTAAAATTCCACAAATACCACAAATGTCTGGGGAGCTCATAGCACCATCAGGCAAACCTTGACGGTATTAGGTGGATCTTATGTTGCATTTCGATGGGATAATCTTGCACACATAATCACAGGAATTTGATGGATCCAATCATTTTGATGCACCCTGTATAAATTAATATTAACAAAATAATTCATATGTCTCTTGTCAAAGTTACTGAAAAATATCACAAACTGTATCACAGTACAAATACATAGAATGCAAGCTCTCTTGAACATAGTACTCAGATTACAAAAGATCTGTTTGCAGCCTCTTTTGGTTTTAGAAATATTTCAATAACAATCACGTTTGGCAAAATGTAATATATACATGTACAACTCTTGAGCATAACTGAGGGGACACCAACTATTTTACTGTATTTGTGCATGATATAATCACATGTCCTCATATCCTTCATCACAATTATATTAGTTTACATAATCTTAATCTTCCACACAGGGCAGGGAGTGTGAATTTCAAATGGGGCTACCTGCATGGGTGACTCCATTTGAAATCTACACTCCTTGTGTGGAAGAATAAGGTCTTGTCTTCCATAGGGGGTGTATGGAATAGTCCATTTTAAAATTCTGATAGTAATGACTTGTAAATATTATAACATGGAAATGCTTTTCAATTCCCAACCATATATCTCATACATTATAAAGACCTGATAACACAAAATCATGTTAACACAAACTAAAATCCGAGGCTCTGACAATTTCATGTGAACTAGGTTCAACTGAATTTTGAATTTGAAATTTGAATTTAGTCAATTTGCCAGTGACGTTACGTAATGATACTATGTCAACAGCATCCAACGCTTGAGTAATGAACCACAATCGAAAAAATCACCACACAAAGTATATGGCACTCGAAGGCATACCAAAATAGCATGGACGAATAATAGAGCACGAAGTGCGATGGACTTCTTGGCTCCGTTCACCGGACGTGAGGACAGTGACAAAAGTAAGTCCTTGTATAAATACGCGATTTACGTAGCCTATATCGCTAGCTATCGTTGGTGGCAGCAGCATATTTCTGTAATTATATATTCATATATTCATAATGTATCAAGTTGGCGGTCGAGTCCCGGTTCTCTGTCTCTAATTCCATGGTGGCAGCAGCATTTTTCTTCAGTCACATGATAATGGCACCGGCGTATAATACACAGGGGAAGCCGGTGGTGTCCCCACTTTTTTTGCATTGCGCTGGTATATGAGTTGCAACGGCCTGAAAATAGTGTGATCCGGTAACTGAGAGAATTACATAACCATTTTGATGCTGAATACCAAGCTAAGGGTCAACTGTATTTTGAATTTGAAAATTTGAATTTAATCTATGCCAAGCCAACCTCATTTCATTATGAATATACTAAGTAAGTATACATTTTAGAAAGTAACGGGCAAGGTCTGCATAAAAATATATACAATATAAAAACATGATAAAGTTTTTTTACACAATATATAAAAACACTTGCATGACAATGAGTAATTATCAAAATTTACATTCATGAGTAAATTTAAAATGAGAAAAGAGTACATCTCATTTTCTTATAAAAATATACATACAAAATATAGCATGTTTGGCTGTAACAGGACACATATATCAGACATTTCAGTTATTCTCAGATATATGACATTCAATCATTTAAGAATAATTCATAATTATTTTACAACTTTTAAGGGCTGGGGTATGAACGTTTGGACAGTATTTATTTTGGGACATTAGAGCACATCAGACATATCGAATTGCATTCTGAATACGAAGAATGTCATTCTGATATCAAATAATTTTGGATTTTGAAATTGCAATTTAATACACATTTTATGGCAAATCATTAAAATTGATATTTTTGATATTTAACAGTACTAAAGTAAACTTTATAAATCTGATGATTTATACTTTTAATGTATGTAGGTGGGATGAAATGCCGACGATCAATTGAAAATTTTGACCTTTCGTATTGAAGATATGGATTTTTTTCCCAAAACACCAAAAAAATTAGGTCTTTTGGGAAAAAAAATCTATATCTTCAATATGAAAGGTCAAAATTTTCAATTGACCGTCGGCATTTCCTCCCTGCTACATACACTTTAAGAATATATCATTAGATTTATATAATTTACTTCGAGGACTGTTATATATCAAAATTTGAAAAATATCAAATTTTTATAATTTGTCATAAAATTTGTATTATATTGTGATTTTCAAAAATGAAAATTATTTGATATCAGAAAGACATGCTTCAGTATTCAGAATGCAATTCGATAGGTCTGAGGTGCTCTCATGTCCCTCAAAAATACTGTCGAAACGCAATAAACGCTCATTTTAGATCCCTTAATCCCATGGATTAAAAAAAATTTATTATTACATTTAACATTGATTATTTTGTGCACAAGGCATAGGAAAGACAAATTATGCATAAACCAAAGGCACAGTAGTAAAAAAAGTGATGGCTTTACTTATTTCCATTCACAATATTATTGGCTATAAATACATTTTCTCCTCACAGACACTTTATTTTTTACTCTGGTCAAAACCCAAATGAACTTTTTGTAAAAAGTATAATGATGTGTTTCTCTAACACTTACGACATAACTTGTAATCTAAAATGATGCCAGTTTCATTTCACAAAGGGGATTTATTATTGGTACATGGTATACATTGTAATCAATAGGGAATTATTACGGGAACACATCATCAAGTTACAATGAGTAAAGAGTACTTGTAACTTAGGCCTAAAAAAAAAATTGTTTGATTGGCGTAACCCGACCTACCCTAAAATTAGGCCTGACCCTAACTTTTTAAATTTTTTTTTGCAAAAAAAAAAATTAAATTTAAAAAAATAAATAAAAATAAATAAATTAAAAAAAAAAAAAGAAAAAAAGTTCCAAAGCCTTTATCAAACGAAATTTACAGCTTAAAAAGTAAAAAAAAAAAAAAAAAGAAAAAAAAAAAAGAATCCCGACCTACCTACCCTAAATTTTTTTTATGTTACGCCAATCAAACAATCGTTTTTTTAGGCCTTAAGGACAGATTACCTTCACTACAAAGAGTTAGCACGTCCTGCGTGCAAATAATCTGAGTTGTACATAGACGATGGCTGCCATCTTGGACTACAATTACTTCACAAACATTTTCCCAAAAGTTTCCCCTAAAGCTTTTTGAAATATATCGGAAAATATTTTACAAAATGTAATTTGGTATGTGAAGCCTTATTTATTTTACTTATTTGGACCAATTTATAGCATCACTCATCATTGCATTTGGTCATAATGGTTCATTATGTAAAAAAGAGGCTGCTTTAAAAGTTGCATCTGAGTTCATAGGAGTTGATGCTCAAACAATATTCATGTGTTTCTTAAGGAAAGTTTACTCATGACTGAGGTGCAACTTTAAAATGGCCTCATAATTTACATAATGAACCATTGTGACCGAACACAATAATGTGTGATGCTATAAATAGGTCCAGATGTGTAAAACAAATAAGGCTACACATACCTTTCTTCAATTCTTACATTTCGTTGAATATTTTTTTGTGCATATCACATACTGTTATTGATCAATGCTCACAACTTGGTCAAGCATACTTGACTGCATAATATCCATGTGGGAAGCACTTGTTTCAGTCATATGTACATAATACGGATGAATAAAATCAGTCATATAACATCACTTTCAACAAAAAAAGTAACCAAACAATTCCTCACCACTTTTCAAGCCTCTTCTGTGAATGATACTTGACTAACACTAGTGAGGTCCGTGCTGGGATAATGCTCACCGATTCCAGAATCGTAAGAATTCAGCCTGTTATAGTCATGAGAGTTCAGCTCGTTATAATCAAACAGATCTTTTTTATCCTTTTCATTTTCAACACAAGTTGACACCCATGCTTCCCCACCTTGGAAGGATTGCGGCCCTGCGGTAATGTTTACTGTCACTGTGGGCCTGAACGTTGGCGGTGGATTTGATGGTAGTGGTCCAAACACTTGTCCATTGAGCGACACATCATCTATGATTTTATTGAATTCTTCATCATCGTAGCAAGGATGTTGTGAACTGGCACCATCTATGGTGTACAGCATGTTTGCACGGCTTCCATCAATTGCTGAAAAAATAATAATAAAATATCAAATAAGAACTGTCATTCCACGCACCTAGCAAAATACAACATCTATTTGCGGAAAAAATACACATTTCCAGGAAGATCACACAAATTTCCCACCAAGATAGCAAAAGTCCTACTTTTTCCTGATGTACTCTACTTCTTATATTTCTCCAAAGGCCAAATTTCCTTGGAAGGAGGTTTCTTATTTCCACATAGACTATGCCATAGTCGAATTTTGAGAAATTTAGAAATAGGCCTATGTTATCAATCTCGATAATATAATGTAATAAATAGTCTATAAGCAAATCTAGTTGCCCTAGATGTAGGCATTCTAAGTGATCATTTGTGTCCTGCCTTACTTTTGGTTTTTTAATATTTTTTGAAAGAGGGCTCCCTTCATGCCTACCAGTGATTTTCTAGCAGTCTGTTTTATTTTCATAAAAAGCTCATGTTACTCACGAAAAATACGACTATGGACAAACGATTGCGGTTAAGTCAGTGACGCTACGATGAGACTAAAATTGGCTCCATCCCTTGACCAATCAGAAACAGCGAATAGTTTCCGTCTCGTCCATAATTGTACAGGGGTTCTTGTATTTGGCAAAAGATAATACAATTTATTTAAAGAAAAATCAACGGTGGTACAAATCGATCAAGATTATATTTAGTATTTACTGTGATAAATATCGAATAATAACCCAATAAATAAGAAATACCTGTATGGAAAAGTCAAATTATACAACGCCAACTATTTGTCATCCCGTGGGAAAGTGCAGCAATTTATTTGCCAAAATCGATCAGCAGGAGAAAATACCCCTAATTTGCATATAGCATCTATCTTGGCCTATCACGAACCTCACTTGTGTAGTGCACAAACACACAACTGAGTGCAAAATATTGGCATGAGACAGGACCAGACAGGACATTATTTTTAAAAATAGGCCGGCAAGATCACATCACAACACAATGTTGACTTTTCTGTTATTTTAGGGGAAAGGCATTTTTTTTTCGGAAGGGGGGGTCATAGATTTTTGGAAAGAAAAATAGGGGGTCATAAAATATTTGATGAGATAGTTTGTTTATTTTTAATTCAAAAGCCTGTTTTCAATACAATTTTAGTCTGTTTAAGGGCTAAGGTGTATTGGTGGGGGGGCATAAAATTTTGTTGCCGAAATAGGGGGTTGCAATTTTATTGACGTGAATGTTTTGTTAATTGGGAAGAAAATGCCGCCCCGTGGCCAGGTGCTTTTGATATTTAATGGCATGCCGAAAAGACGGAAAGAGCCTCGTTTTGTGTGCCGTTTTGTCCGGGCCTTCATGCAGCCAAACCTAGCTAGCTACGTAACGCTCAAAGAAGATGTACGAGGGGGTATCCAAAAGTTTTTGACATCACCCAGAAGCGAAGGAGCTATATCGATGAAATTTTATCAGTGTAATTACTGGTCCTTATGTACATTATGGTCCAAAAATGGTCTCATAAGTATGTTTACTTTCTTTACAGGTGGCGCTAGATGGGCAGTAGGCGCATAAACTTTTCATGATAAGATCCTCCACTTTCTTGAATTTCTTCACTGTGGCCGCATCATCCGAAAGTGATGGACGCCCACTTCTTGGCTCATCTGTGAGGGACATGTGGCCAGTTTGGAAATTCCTTTTTCAAAAAGCAACAGTGCCATATGATGGGCAATCATCACCGTAGATAGCTTTCATTTCATCATATATTTTCTGAGCATTGTAGGCCTAACCCTTCAAATGCAGGAACTTAATCACGCTGCGTGCCTCGATTTTCACCATTTTACAGGTTATGCGCCTACTGCCATCTAGCGCCACCTGTAAAGAAAGTAAACATACTTATGAGACCATTTTTGGACCATAATGTACATAAGGACCAGTAATTACACTGACAAAATTTCATCTATATAGCTCCTTCGCTTCTGGGTGATGTCAAAAACTTTTGGATACCCCCTCGTATAGTCCCTATCACTGGCTACAAAGGCCATATCAAAATAATGTCTATCAGGTAAAATAGTCATCCGAAATTCTAAAATAGCTACAAATGTAGACGGATTAAGAGAGGCAGGAACTAATTTTCCCATTATTATGAAATATTTATCTTTAACAAAATGATTACCACAATAATTTAATAATCCGCACAATCGTTCTCCATGTGTCATGAATAATTTCTTTCCTTGAAGACAATATTGTCCCTGGCTAGAACTATCGATGTAAATGCGTTCATATTTTGCTTCCCAAGGTAAACTCAAATTGTGTGCTTCTTCTAGTCTGGGATTTCCCACCCGACAAAAAGTCCTAGCAAACGGTGCTGCTTTGGTAGAAAATATATTTCCCATATTATATCTAGTTGGTAGCTTAGGAACCGGGGGCTAGAGTACTTTTCCCCGCCCCCCAACAATTTCAGGTGAAGTGAAAAATGTCATTAAAATCCAGGAAACTAGGTATTTTTGGCAAAATTTTCTGACCTAAAGGGGGGAACCGCCTCCCAGAATGGGTCATCAACAAATTCCATCTTGTCAGCCCCCCTGCTAAAAATCTGGGTAGAATGGTGAAAACGTCTTTACCAGCCATGGAATGATGAAGGACTTCTTCCTGAGTCAGTTTACAATTTTCACATCCTAGTGAGAATGCATGATGAATCGCAGGGTTTTTTTTGTATCGCACCCGGCCTCATCAGCAGAATTCCCTGAAGAAGTCTCGGGTGATATTGGCCATGTCATGGTCCGTCTCTAAACAGCGGAGCTAAATAATTATGTTTATAAATTAATTTAGGTATATTTTATTATAGCCGGTAGAGACACACTTTATTTGCCCGATCAGGATTTATCCACACACGTACATTGTACATATGTGTACACACACCCCACGTGCATGAACGTATTTCTTCCACTGGTTCATCACATATAAACAAACTTTGATTACTATCGGGAAAATGGTAAGGCCCCGCCTACACAAATGCTGCATCACAATTGGTTAATTTATATGAAAATGCATTACATCATGCTATTCTTAGTAGGCCAAAAATCCGACATTCTTGCCATAGGGGCCTGTGTTAAGCATTTTGACCGCAATCGAATGTCAGTAGTCCACTTGGGTATCAAGCTAACAGAGGGCGTACGGTGACTGAATAGATCAGGAAAATCTATCAATTGTGCACACAATCGGAGTTTTAAATGCAAAGGTAATTCTGAATATGCACAATGGCAAGTGGACTACGGAGAAGTGTAATTTCCACATAATATTTTTCAAGTTAACATAATACATTCTGTTAAAATTATATTTCAGTAGCAAGATATAGCTCTATAAGATTTATGTTTGGATTATCAATAGACCTTTTCAATTGAAGTTTTCCAAAGACAGGTGATGTTTGTTTTGGATTTTGGGTCATCAATGCTATTTTACGCAACTATTTAGCCTGAACAGAAATCTGCATGAAAGACACAATCAAGTGTGGAGTATGTCTTGTGTAAGAGATTGATGTTTATGTAAATTTGTCCAAATAAAAAAAAAAAAAAATTTGCACTTTTCTTTCCGTTACTATCATATTGTGAAGTGCCAAATAGCGGCAGTGTTAGTCCAATATGTTCTGAAAATATTTTACCTGATGACCCCATGTTGACTTCAAATGGCTAAATAAGCTGGTTTTTTTCGCTCAAAAGGGTACTGTGATTCATGACATTTCCTGTCCGCCAATTTGACCTCCTAGCTTACTAAATACCTTACCTGATTTTCCAAACTTTTCTGATCTTCATTTGAAATGGTTTATTGTTTTCTAACAAATGATTTGCATACTGTTGCTACAGTTTCGCCCCAAAACAATATCCTAAGGGGCTGTGCAATAATTATGAGCCCTGGGGAGGGTAAAATTGGGGGGCAAGAAAATTTTGGCGAGTCAAAAGGGGGGCAAGCAATTTTGGCAAGCTGAGAGGGGGGCAAGCGATTTTTGGCACACATTAGGTGGGCGCCTTTTTAATAAAACGCTCTAAAAGGCTTAGGAAAACAGTACGGAAACGCTTAAATATGCAAATTTTCCTGCTCGCTGTGCTCGCAACATCAACATGTAAGTAGACCATTTAAGATATGGAAATACGGATCCCATGTGCATGTTCAGGGGGGCAAAGAATTTTTGGCGGGCCGAGATGGGGGGCAAGCGATTTTTGGCGAGCCGTTTGAAATTTTACCCCCTGGGGCTCATAATTATTGCACAGCCCCTAAGTTTAACCACATTCAGTGCAATACAATACTCACCTTGTGTATTATCCACCAAGTTATCTTTATCATTAACATATGGCGTGAGATCCGTACTTTCTGTTGGTGTTTTCCTATCCTCAGACCCCACACTACTCGAGTCAGCAGATTTCATTACAACCTTCAACTTCAACTTCAAAACTAAGACAAGCGCCAAGAGAAGCACTGCACATACAGCTCCAGCGCTGGCACCAATGATCAGTTTCTTTTTGTCAGAAGGTTTGGGAGACTTCACATTTGCTGGTGGTTTCGCTACTGCAGGTTGTTGTGGTCCAGCTGGTTGGTATGCAGCTGGTTGTGCTGTAGTAGATGGTTGTGGAGTTGTAGGTGGTGCTGTATGGTAAACAGGGACATGATGAAAAAAAGATAACATTAGAAATCTGAAGAGCAACTAATACATGAGAGGTACTATAATAGCTTTAAAGTTTATATTAGTCCTAAGTTCCTGAACACCATAAACACAAAATCCACCTGGAGGGGGTGGGGCTGGGCGCCACAGAGGGCACCTCCAAACAACCACTCACGGATGCTAGGTTTAAAAGTTTAAGCTGCTTGATTGAAGTCAAAATACTTACTCAGTAAATTTACAAATATATTAAATGATTCTTCATCTTCACGTCCACTTTTGTCCGTTGCCGTATACGTAACGGTAGTTTGTCCTACAGTGAAATTATCTCCTGGGTCATGTGTTGAAGTCAGTGTAACCATGGAGGGCACATAGTTGCTAACCGTTGGTGGTGTCCATGACACACTGACACTGCTGCCATTGACAATTTTGGTGATATCATGAGGCATGTCAGTTAGCTTTGGTGGACCTGGATCTATAAAAAGTATGATATTCAATTAACAATTAGAAATTTCTTTTTTAACATACTTAAACTTATTGAATCAATGTTATAAATTAACTAGGTAAATTTTACTTGGTATTCATGGAGAAATTGATACTTTAAAGTTGTGCCAAATTTCTAGGTCTCTACTTGAACTGTGAGTATCCAAACGTGGTGGCTCTAGGTCCGATGGCTTTCTCAGTAATCTCATGGTTCATTTACCCAACTCCAAAAGCACCATGGTTCATTTCATTTACACAACTCTAAATGCACCATGGTTCATTTACCCAACTCTAAATGCACCATGGTTCATTTACCCAACTCTAAATGCACCATGGTTCATTTACCCAACTCTAAGTGCACCATGGTTCATTTACCCAACTCTAAATGCACCATGGTTCATTTACCCAACTCTAAATGCACCATGGTTCATTTACCCAACTCTAAATGCACCATGGTTGATTTACCCAACTCTAAATGCACCATGGTTCATTTACCCAACTCTAAATGCACCATGGTTCATTTACCCAACTCTAAATGCACCATGGTTCATTTACCCAACTCTAAATGCACCATGGTTCATTTACCCAACTCTAAATGCACCATGGTTCATTTACCCAACTCTAAATGCACCATGGTTGATTTACCCAACTCTAAATGCACCATGGTTCATTTACCCAACTCTAAATGCACCATGGTTCATTTACCCAACTCTAAATGCACCATGGTTCATTTACCCAGCTCTAAATGCACCATGGTTCATTTACCCAACTCTAAATGCACCATGGTTCATTTACCCAACTCTAAATGCACCATGGTTCATTTACCCAACTCTAAATGCACCATGGTTCATTTACCCAACTCTAAATGCACCATGGTTCATTTACCCAACTCTAAATGCACCATGGTTCATTTACCCAACTCTAAATGCACCATGGTTCATTTATCCAACTCTAAGTGCACCATGGTTCATTTATCCAACTCTAAATGCACCATGGTTCATTTACCCAACTCTAAATGCACCATGGTTCATTTACCCAACTCTAAGTGCACCATGGTTCATTTACCCAACTCTAAATGCACCATGGTTCATTTACCCAACTCCAAATGCACCATGGTTCATTTACCCAACTCTAAATGCACCATGGTTCATTTACCCAACTCTAAATGCACCATGGTTCATTTACCCAACTCTAAATGCACCATGGTTCATTCACCCAACTCTAAATGCACCATGGTTCATTTACCCAACTCTAAATGCACCATGGTTCATTTACCCAACTCTAAATGCACCATGGTTCATTTACCCAACTCTAAATGCACCATGGTTCATTTACCCAACTCTAAATGCACCATGGTTCATTTACCCAACTCTAAATGCACCATGGTTCATTTACCCAACTCTAAATGCACCATGGTTCATTTACCCAACTCTAAATGCACCATGGTTCATTTACCCAACTCTAAATGCACCATGGTTCATTTACCCAACTCTAAATGCACCATGGTTCATTTACCCAACTCTAAATGCACCATGGTTCATTTACCCAACTCTAAATGCACCATGGTTCATTTATCCAACTCTAAATGCACCATGGTTCATTTATCCAACTCTAAATGCACCATGGTTCATTTACCCAACTCTAAATGCACCATGGTTCATTTACCCAACTCTAAGTGCACCATGGTTCATTTACCCAACTCTAAATGCACCATGGTTCATTTACCCAACTCCAAATGCACCATGGTTCATTTACAAGCGTATTTTCACAAATGTAATTTCGCGGCAATTTAATTTTGCGAATCTGAGTTGCTCGCGAAATTAAATTGCTCGCGAAATTAACTTGTTTTACAGTATAGGGCCCCTATAGGCCTGTATGTCCTCCCATGTTTTCAGATTGGGAGGTAAGGGGGCACATTATCTAATGCTTTCCCCTGTTCATAATTTGTACATTATAACATATCCCTTCAGATAAAATTGCTATTCATTATCACCTTTATGCACCAATCAATTTGAATCCTTGCTCTGGGGGACCGGGACATAGCGCCCCCACTCCCCGGATTGACACCCATGACTCTGGGGTCGGGGTGGTGAATCTTTGCCCCTCCCCCTGTCGTCATACAATAAAATACACAAAACTTACACATATGCTAGAATTTGGAGAAACACCAATTTAAAACTTAAATTGTTTAATCATGTGATGCAAGTACAGCGATCAGGAAATTTTGCATATTTGATTTGAACGTTTCTTGGCATGTTTCTACACTTTTTAGGGTGTAATATCAAAACTCCCCACATATATGCCAAAAATCACTTGCCCCTCTCCTTTTGGCCTGCCAAAAAATTTGGCCCCTATTTTGTCTGCCAAAAATCTTAAATACCTCCACCCTTTTGGCATGCCAAAAATCAACTCTCTTACCCTGTAAATCACCACACAAGGGATACACATAATTATAATGCACCACCCCTTAAAAATCCCAACTGACCAAGTGACTAACCTGTTGGTATACTGATCCCCAAATATTAACTAGTTTGTTAACACCGTACCACCTCACTAACGAAGCATGCTATGGAGCATTAAATCTTGGCTTTCAATCTGATAAAAAGCCCTACCACTAGTACCAATGTAAACATATTCCACACCACAAACATTTTCCAATCAATATTTTTGGTTAGGAATCCCTATATGAAGGTTTTATAGAATGAGTCAGTATGATAATTGCAGGTGTGTTCCACATTTCACTGTTTCCCTTGTCATCTTTGGTCAACCCCACCCAACCACTCACCAAAGCTACCTCATCACCCAACCTACATACATATAATCATTGTGATGCTACATGTATAATGATAACATAGATGAAGTGTTGACAACAGAATAGTACATGTTTGATTATGTACACAGATTCTACTGTACACTGAGGCCTATCCTGTTTTAGAGTCTACACATCTTTTCAGTATTTACATTTATATAGCAGTAGCAGCAACATCGTTTGATCAAAATGATTAATATTGTTGGAATGTGTACTTCCCCTGTTCAATTCAATTTCATTTGATGATAATAACTATATTTGCATCTACACTTGTAAATAGCCATGCAGGTTGCAAATCTATACGAAACAGATACAATTTACTTCTTCACCATGGGTTACTTTTCTCACAACCCTGAATTTTAAATATAAAAATAAATGCACAGTGCATACGGTAATATTTGCCTTAAGGGGGTACTTGACACCCCTAGCCAATTTTTTGCTTATTTTTGCGTTTTTCTCAAAAATTACAGCGCATTGGTGACAAGTAAGATATGTATATTATAGGGGCAAGGACTACAACTACTGCACTAAAAATTCAGCAGCTCAAGGCAAGTAGTTATTGATTTATTGATCAAATATTGGATTTCCCTCATTTTTGACTGTAACTCCACAACTGTTGTCTGTGCTGAAATAAAATTTCCAGTGTAGCAATTGTAGTCCTTGCCCCTATAATATACATATCTTACTTGTCACCAATGCTCTATAATTTTTGAGAAAAATGCAAAAATAGGCACAAAATTGGGCAGGGGTGTAGTACCCCCTTAAATTAAGATATACAGTGTACATGTATGACGACTATATCATTTGAATCATGATGTACCGTCCCTTTACAGCAAAAGCTTATTGCAGGCAATTTCAGGATTTGTAGCCTGGACATTTCAGGATTTGTTGGGACATTTTGGAATTTGGACATTTTTTGCTTCCCCGTGTAAGAAATACATTTAGAATTCATGGAACACTGTGCTATCTTGGAGATAAATTTGGGTACAGGGGCGTAGCCAGCTTTCTTGGTGGAAGGGGGGCAAAATAAAATTTCGGGGGCACAGACGGAAAAAATGCAGCTGCATCATACATACATACCGATTTAGTCAAATAAACGCCCCGGGTGTTACATTTTCCCAAAGGCGTTTATTAGAGGTCATTTTTAGCACGACAATTCCGTTAAAATCATTAGGTAAGCTTAAAAGTCACGCTAAAATGACGAACTATGAACTTTTGACACTGACTTTTGGTTCACTTCCGGGTTTCTGATGTAGTTGGGTAAATGAACCATGGTGCATTTAGAGTTGGGTAAATGAACCATGGTGCATTTAGAGTTGGGTAAATGAACCATGGTACATTTAGAGTTGGGTAAATGAATCATGGTGCATTTAGAGTTGGGTAAATGAACCATGGTGCATTTAGAGTTGGGTAAATGAACCATGGTGCATTTAGAGTTGGGTAAATGAACCATGGTGCATTTAGAGTTGGGTAAATGAACCATGGTGCATTTAGAGTTGGGACACCTGAACACCTAACTGACATAGAGTGAGAATAAACTATGAATTTACTATCCCCTAGTTTTTACTATCCCCTACCTTGTGATAGATGACAGGGCAGATCCAATATTTTATTAAAAACATCGGTCGATGTTTTGCCACAAGTTTTAAAAAATAACGGTTAGTTCATGAAAAAGAAGAAGTGAAATTTAGCAAAACGCGACGAGGTTTATTTGCCCGTAAAGAGAGCTCCACTATTGTATTCTATTCATAAAAGCTACTGCAAGAATCGCGGCAATCCCTGATATTGCTGGTGTCTACCGACGGCGCTTTTCGCATTTATTAACATTCAAAATGATCCGATACTCTTACATTTATAGACTTATTACCGCTTTTTATATCATATTCAGAAATTGCAATTATGAAAACTACAAACTTTGAAAGTGAAATATATTTACCATCTAAAATATATCATACTTAAATTCTATAGAATCTATAGACATGATAGATAGATACCCAACCCAGAAGTGCCCATTTATTTTCTAAATTTTTGAGTGAACACGATAATGCGATTGATTTTCTTACACGTAAAATACGGCCAATTCAGACAGAAAATCTTGTTTCTCGTATAGGGCCAGCTAAGGGCCTACTATAGACATTTTCTTTTTGTTGGCTGGCCGCTGAGCTACATGTTTTTACTAATTATAGATACGTCAAAACGTTTTCCCATGTTGAAATGTGTACAAGCTATTTCTACTTGCTTTAGAGAGAGCACAATTGAATGAAGACGATTTCATTTAATATAACTATTTTTTATTTTAATAATACCCCATACCAAACAAGAACATAAGAAAATATTGTAAAGGCCATAAATATACGCACTCATGCATAGGGAGACAAACATGATAAAGTTAATCTGTTCTTTTCATTCTCGTTCATTAACCTTTGCATGTTTGCATCAATCCTTCTCGGCAATCTAGGGCCATAGGCCTATAGTAATTTAAATCGTGAAACCGTCGGTTGGTTGGCATAGATATTGCATAAAATTGAATCCCATCACATCAATTCAAAGCTACACCCTTTTACTGGTTATCACTGGTTTAAAATGAATTGACAATAACTTGAAATTTGGACATTTTGAGATAAATCCATATCATGGGTAATGTGAGGCCGCTCTTTTCATTGGTGACATCCTCAAATCACCACCATGCCACCAAATAATGAAAAGTAATTGAACAAAGTGGTGTTGTTCAACGATGTTTTAATATAAAAGTATACACTGACGTTTCGTACAAAAGTACTTTATCAAAGTGAGCAAAATAGAGAATGTCTGCGAGTGCGGAAAACAAAAATGAGAAACGCGATGTTAAAAGGTGCGTGATTAGAAATGGCGCAACACATAAATTAAAGCAGCGCTTGAGCGTAAAGCGGTCGAGACAAACTCTAGATATTAAATGAAATGCAAAGAAAGAGGAAGAGAGACTGATGAAAATAAAGGAAGAAAGTAAAGAATGAACAAGAAAGAGAAAATAGAAAGAAAGAAAGAAAGAAAGAAAGAAAGAAAGAAAGAAAGAAAGAAAGAAAGAAAGAAAGAAAGAAAGAAAGAAAGAAAGAAAGAAAGGAAAAAGAAATGAGAAGAAAGAAATAAAGAAAGGAAAAAGGAAAGGAAAGGAAAGGAAAGAATGAAAGTAGGCCTATGAAAGAAAGAAAGAAAATAAGAAAGAAAGAAAGAAAGAAAGATAGAAAGAAAGAAAGAAAGAAAGAAAAAAGAAAGAAAAAAGAGAGGAAGAAAGAAAGAAAGAAAGAAAGAAAGAAAAAAGAAAGAAAGAAAAGAAAGCAAATAAAAAGAAAGAAAGAAGGAGAGAAAGAAAGGAAGGAAGAAAGAAAGAATGAAAGAAAGGAAAAAAGCAAGGAAGGAAAATGAAAAGAGAAGAAAGAAATAAAGAAAAGAAAAAGAACTAAAAAGGAAAGGAATAATGAAAGTAGCCCTATGATAGAAAGAAAGAAAAACGAAAGAAAGAAGGTAAGAAAGAAAGAGAGAAAGAAAGAAGGGGAGAAAGAAAGAAAGAAAGAAAGAAAGAAATACAAAAAACTGCTATAATGGAGAGAATGAAGATCTACCAAATGGGCAGGGCGTGACCAAAAGGAAATTAAAGTTTGAATGCAGAAAATTGGACATTAAGTCCGATGCTATCAGGGCCAGCAAGGGTGCCGTCATGTATATGAATGGATGAAATAAATTGATTGATTGATTGTTGTTCCTTCAACCAACGCTAGTGATCTGAACCTGAGGTTTGGAGAAGCCAGTGACTTTAAGATCAGACGGAATATGGGGAATCTCGTTGTAGTGGCGCGTGATGGGAGTGTCACGGTTGTTTTTGCTCACTTTGATAAAGTACTTTTGTACGAAACGTCAGTGTTTAATTTTATATTAAAACATCGTTGAACAACACCATTTTGTTCAATTACTTTTCACTTTTTACCGTGCGATGTTACGTGGGACTCTTAACTTTTTTCTGCACCAAATAATGAGATTTATATATTTTCTAAGACATTAGATCTGTTTAATAATTTATTTTATTCAAAAAGAAAAACGTCAAGTGTTCAAACTTTAAAGCTCTTTTTCTCGAAACAGCGATTTTAGTTTCAAGTTAGATCATTTTACCAAATCAGGGCCGAATTAGACTGTTTAGCTTAATCATGTGAAGTGACCTCTTGAAATGATATCACACTGATCAGACTGATCTTTATGTTATTACAGTGAGGCCCACATACAAAGTTCAACACAAAGTGAACAATGTTATAGCTTGGAGGGCTAACAAACCAACACCGCCAAATTCGACTGACGTGTGTACAACGTGGGAAGCTATGTGGAAATTGAACACCCGTTGTCTGATCATGCATGTGTTTATGGTTCGGATAACTTAGCAGCTCTCGTTCTGCTTGGGTTTATTGAATACACTCTATATATAGTCATCAATATGTCGTTTCCAGTCCCTCACTGAACTATTGGGTTCAGCTATTAATTTTTTTAATAATTCTTACCCCATGCAGGTGATTGGGGTGGTTACGGTCGTCAAAACCACTAACCGCTGAAATGAGGATATCGAACTAGTTTGCCCCGCAGGGCTAAAAAGAACCACAAACCGCGAAATATGGATATCCAGCTAGTTTGCCCCTCGAAGCTTCAAAAAACCACTCATCGCGAAATATGGATATCCAACTAGTTTGCCCAAGCAGGGCTACTAAAAGAACCATTAACCGCGAAATATGGATATCCAACTAGTTCGGCCTCGCATGGCTACAAAGAACCCACTTACTGCGCAATATTTTTTACCTCAAAAAAGAATTAATATCTACCAAAAACGTTTCAAAAGCGTAAAAAGGGGCCAAAGTTTAAAAATCTTTCCTGTGTGGCTTTTCACCCTTTTTAAACTTGGTCCCATTTATGAAAGTTTCTAAAGACCCATATGAAGTCATCTTTAGGCTACTTGTTTGTTTTCTTAGTTGTCAGTGTTCATTTTGTAGAGTAAATGAATTAATGTTCGTGCGTGATTGAAGTTTTTCCGTAAAGACGTTATAATGTATTTTGATTTAAGCAAAAGTAGCAAATACTCACTTTGTTAAATTCTTCATCGTCTTGTGCGATTCTGCGCCTCATGTACAGATGTAGGGCCTATATGCACGTTGACAGACAGTCAATTTGCTAAGTATATATAATACTCTACTACTCTCTATGAACACGCAATATAATAAAACATAAACCTATGCTTTTGAACAGTCTTAAACCTAATTGTAGAAATTAGGACTCGTTCTTCATGTTATTACTACTTTACTGAATGGGACCAAGTTTTAAAAAGGGTGAAAAGCCACACAGGAAAGATTTTTTAAACTTTGGCCCCTTTTTACGTTTTGAAACGTTTTTTGGTAGATTGTAGTAGCTGGCATCCACTACTCCAAATATATGACCTGCCTGTCGCCTATTTAATGGTAGAGGATAGTAAAAACAAAATTCCTATCATCTATCAACTGTATCATACCTGAAATGGCAAATGTATTTCTCTTACGGACTCCTCCAATTACAACTCTGCCATCTCTGAAGCTTTGTGCGATCGATTGCTATAAAGGAAAAACAATAAACTATGACATAGTAGTGCATAGAGTTGCAACTTTTTTATATTATACAAGGTGTCCTAGAATGATCTATACCATGTTTGAAAAATATTAAAAACACAGTCAACAGTGTATCTAACTTTAATAAGTGCAATACGATGGCACACATGTCTCCTACATACTCTGTTACTTTCATGGAAATAGCTTGATTCATTTTAGCATGACATTGATATTACTAAAAATGGACAAAACTGCATATTCACAGTGCAAAGACACATGAGATGCTTTTTCATCATCATCCAGCCGTACTTTGCAATATATTGGAAAAATCCTACATTCTTTAAAGGGCAGGTCTATAGCAAAAACAAGTTTATCTCTATTTGAAGAGAATAATTATTACATTACAAGTTGACACTTGTTGCAATTTTTTTGTGCGTATTTCTCCTGAAAAAGGAGAAATTGTGTGGGTAAAGTTTAGCCTCATCCGTGTTCTTCCCCCGTTTGAAGCGTATGTGTTCTCCCCGTTTGACTGATGACGTAGGTAAATGAAGCGGACACTTTATCGTGCTCTCATCATACAATCACAATCACTTTGACAAGTTTGACATTAGCAACAATGAGTTGTACTATCACTTACCATAACAATGCTGCATAACAATATGCACGCTATTGTTCTCTTTTGGGAACAAAGCCCACACAGTAATTGTTAGTATGCGTTTGCTTTGTAATATTTCATCCAACTGAAACTATAGATCAGATACATGAGTTTATGGACTAACACGGTTTATATGCTAGTCTCAGATAAAATTCTAAGCTCAAATTATGTATTTATTTTCTAGGCCTAATATTTCTCATGATATTGATATACATAATGAATTGTAATATCACAATTGTCTAATATATAAAAAAGAAGCGGCTGATTTTATCCATATGTTTAAAAACCATGAAATTTGTAATACTTAATTTGGAATTTTTTTCTGTGAACAGCAACAGTATACGTTCTGTCCATTGAGAGCGTTTATAGTCCCTTTTCTCACAGCGGGCACATCTCATTTTATGGCGTCACGGTTTTCTAGGCCAAAACTGTCTCGTTCAAGGAACTCACCGCTTAAGTTGGTTTTTATGAATATCAATTTTAAACGTCTTATTTTCTCAAAAAAGGAGTCATTTTCATTGTCCTCATAATATTAGCTTGCCAATGATATGATGTTGTTTTCGCTATAGACCTGCCCTTTAATAAGAAATACACCAAATTTGGCACAGATGTAGCCTTACAACACTGCATAATTCTTGAAATGGAATTACGTGAAACATTTCAATATGAATACAAATATTCAGGTTGAAAAACATACTTCTTATGTAATTTTTACCACAAATTTTACCCAAAAATGTCATTATTTACAGAGGATATAACTTCCTCAAGGAACCTTTACAGCAAATTTAATCTTCTCCGTTACGTAGCTGTGGGTTTGCCAATATGCTGTGAACAAATACATGTTGTGACCCTAAGGATGAACCTTCTCTATACTTTTATGAAAAATAAGAAGATAAGAGGAAAAGACTGATCGATCATTAATAAATTAGGGAATTGGTAGAATTGTTCGCAATAAAAACTTGAGAGGGTGGTGATGCATAAGATGGGTGACTGCTAGTTTCACACAAATACAGCACTAATGTTTTGGGTTTTTTTCTGATATCTTTTATCACCTATTATCAAATTAACACAAAAATCATGAGCAAATTCAAAGCCTATACTCAAAATTTTGAATGCATAGACTTGTGCTGGGACGCATAAATAAGATGTAAGACGAATAGCAATATGCACACAGTTTATATGTCACTGATTCAATGAAACACAAGTGCAGCAGTGAACTTGCACAAGACGTGTTAGTCATCACTTAATTGGTGAACTGAATAAAACAGGAGATCTTCAGATTAAATATAAAAACTTACATTTACTGTAATTATAGCACTTCAGGCTTACATCTTTCACATGGAATATTAATACACCATTGGGCATTACAATTATGTAAAAAGTAGAAATTCAAGACAAATTGAGGGCACCGCTGTGGAGCAAATCACACATTGTGGCTATAATATTAGATAGCCACAGTTTAATTTTTGGACTTTACTAGGAATACAAGAGGAAAAAAAGGATGAATAGTTAGACCATGTCTAAAGTTAGACCTGATCTAACTTGTTTTGTGCATACGGACTTTGGTTGGTCTTTCTCTTAACAACTATACTTACAAATACGGCATATGTATTTGGTTCCAAGTCATAGAAAGTTGTGTTACATTGGGGTATGCCTTGTCTTAAAGTCTGCAAAATATAAAATGGCAACATCATTATTATAGTGCTGAATAGGGGGATGCATGATTTCACCTCATCAGCTGAAATTTGTGTGATTTTTCATTACCAAAATTTACCATGATTGTCACCAATTGGTTTTTGTGTAAAATTTGGTCAACTTCAACATTTTATTAGCAAAATCCTGGTGTGTGAGCCAAAGTTTACAACCAAATTTAATACAGACATGATTCTTGTAATACAACATTGAAGTTGACAAAATTTACATACAAAAACTTACAGGGACAAACTTCACAGCTGACCATTTCCAACTGGAATTAAGTCACCATATTACCCATAATGCTCTGTGGACAATGCATGTCATGTGATAAAAGTATGAGTAACCCACATGCCACAACAAACTATCCATCAAGAGTCAAAGTCCCTGTGCTTTGTATGCTGTGAATTCTCGCATATTCATGAGGGCTGATTGTTCGATTGTGCATGTCTATCACACCAGCGTTGCATGCCTTCCCGTATATGCGATAAAGCATTGCACGTCTTCACGTTTACCAAAAAAACCTACAAATATGTGGTATGTACATAGGAGTTTCATCTGTCGCATTACATGGAACAATCAGCCTCACTATCGAGTGATGCCAAGATGCTGTTTGCGGTTAGTCTGTAGTACACATCCAGATTCTCATTCATGGTGTACCACCGCAGCAGATTACCTTCGGGGCTACACCTGGTGTAACCCTAAGGCTACACCTTAATGGGATTACTCTGCAGCTACTTTGAAGAAGCTACTCCTTAGTAAATCCATATTTGATACACTATATCAGAGCTACTTCACGGTCACTCCATCCCCTGTCCCCGTCTAGGTGACAACTCCAGTGCTACCCCAGTGCCACATCCTAGATACGCCATATCGGAGCTATTCTAAAGGAACTCTGAAGAAGGCTACTCTGAAGTTCATCTGCTAGCTGTCGGCCACTAGCCAACCCTGGAGTAACATTAATGAATTAACATGTAGGCTTAAATAAATTGTATGGTGAAAAAATAAACTGAAACTGAAGCTGATAGGTCTATGAGCACTATTCATTTTTTTTTTATTTAGGCCTACATGTTAATTTATTTACTTTATTTGCGTATTAATTTATACTTGTTAATCTACCTATTTATTTACTTGTTTATTCATTGATAAATTTATTTAGTCATTTATTTACTTCATTAATATTACTTGCTTATTTCTGAACTTGTTTATGTATTTGTGTAGGCCTATTAAAAAAGTAGAGGTGGCTACGTCGGCATGAAAAGTTATGATAATTAGGTTCCAAGTAGAGTTTCTTCCACTGATTCGGAGACATGCTGCAAAATAAGGCTATAGGCCTAAATGTGTAGGCCTATTTATTTATTTACTTGTTTACTCTTTTCTATTATTATATTATTTTAAAAACCTATACAGATTACATTTGAAAAATAATAAATAAAAAAAAGAAAAGAAAAGAAAGAACAAAAATCCCTAATATAAAAGCATACAATAAAGCAAAATTGAACAAATAGCATTCAACAGATCATCAAACATTTTTTTTTACGGAGTACCTCTAGAGGTACTCCGCTAGAGACTGTCTCTTCCGGAGGTACCCCATGGAAAACTGGCTAGGAGTAGGACACAGACTTTTGACTCATGTTACGGTGCACTGCTTCGGAGAAGCCTGGGGGTAATCCAGAGTAGCTCCAAAGTACATCCAGTGAGAATTTGGATGTGTAGTCTGTGGAGTAACCATACGGTGACAGGTGTACATGTATGCTGCCCAAAACATATTGCATCGAGGAAGAAAGTTCCCAGCCAGAGATAAGGATAGACAACACACTTGTTTTGTTTTATTTTGTTGGGTTAGAGCTTTATTCCACAGGATTGAATGAATTTTTTGTTGGATAAACAAACTTGTTCAACAATTACTGTGGTGTTAAACTGTCATGAAAACATGTGATATGCACAACATACCCACACATGTACATGAATTTATGCTCATTAATCGTCAAATAGCATAGATCTAAGTTGAGATTGTTCAAAACTGTTCAATTCTGACTTTTATGCTTAAGACTTCCACACAGAGAGTATGAATTCATACTTCCATAGGGGTGTATGGATATCAACTATAAGAGCCTATTAGGCATGGTCCAGAGGGGCAGAGTTAATACAAAGACCAACTTACCTGAATACAATCCACTAATCTAGTGCGCGGCTCAGGACAGCTGTCACCTATACAAGACAATGTGATTCTATATGTGCTAATCCCATTGTCTTCAGTCCACTCATATGTGTCAAACGTGATTCTGGCACAAGAACTTTTGCATTCAGGTAATACCTCCACTATGGGTGCATACGGTGGCTCCCAGTTGTCAGGGTTATCTGTGAATTAAAATTGAACAATTTGTAAATGATGACTCTAGTTTGCAGACTTTATTATTTTTCACTTTTGAAATCAATCACTTGAATGAACAGTATTTTGTACAACAGTGCTTATTACATGTTCCATATCTATTTGGAGCAACCCTTATATTTTTGGTACTTTAGTATATGGTCATTTTCACGGTAAAGGGTGTAACTTTGGATTTTTAACACTTTGATCCATAGGGGTCTAATAAAGCTACAGAATTCCATAATTTTTGGCCACATAAGTCATCTAGTTAGCAGATACCTTGGGTAGCATAATCATCTTTAGGAGTTACTGCGTTCAGTTTTGGCAGGCTTAAATGTCCATAAATATGGCCTTTTTGATGTACTAAAAAAATAGTAACATTTTTGTAAAGCCCTGTGTTTTCTTCACTTAGTTCATGGATAATTTTTTGTATGCTGAAAGTGTAGTCATATGCTCATTAAAAACTGCCACATTAGTTTTAATTGTGAACAGCCCTGTATTTTTGAGAACCGGACTTAGATATTTGTCGTTTCGGAGGCTTCATTTTCCGTTAACAATTGTTAACAAACTTTGTGGGTATAGCTCTGGTTCATATTCTTTGTTATTTCTTCATTTCTTCTTGATTCATAACAGTTGATTACTTACTTGAAATAGGTAACAAAAATTAGCCGATTTGCAAGCTTTTAAATTTTTTTATAAAATCTTGACTTCATAAAGGCTATTTTCCGTTAACTCCTTTGAAGCCTCCGAAACAAACTGTTCAGCTAGCTTGTGCAAATATAAATAAAAGAGCTCATCCAATCTATTTATCAAAATGTAGCAAAGTAGATCCTCAAGTCACTTGTTTTTAAACAGTGGAGATATACACAACCGTTTGAAAATGGGACCCAATACAAACTTTCCGTTAACACTTGAAGCCTCCGAAACAAATGAAGTCTCCGAAACAAATGAAGTCTCCGAAACAACAATAAGATTAATTATCATCTTTGCACATCTAAATTGGTGTGTTTCATACTGATATCTGCATTGTAATTGTTACTTGATATGTGCAGAATGTCATAAATTAAAACAAAAGTGTTGATATTATGGTTAATGTTTGAAAAATATACTGATACCCAAGAAAGTCTGTTTTGGAGGCTTCACATGCAAGTTAACACCATGCATACTTAACAAATGGGTGAAAAAATTTAAGTGTGATAAATCTACAATTTCTGCGGCATAGAATTATTGATTCAATACACACAAGAAAATAACAGCTTAGATGATCCCAACACTGTTGTTTTCAAAAAAACTACTTCTGCAATGTTTAACCATTGTTAACATGAAGCCTTCTAAACAAAAGATCATGACTTGCTGTGATAATTTAAATTTTGTCACAACTGAAATTCAATACTTACATGTAGAAGCAAAGCATGAATATTGGTAATTGTGATATTTTTTACCTATTTTTTCATGTCAACTTGTAGTAGTTAGCCAAATATTTTACTTTAATGATCACTTGTGTTGTTAACTGAAGCCTCCGAAACACATATCGCTTGAATTGACAATTCTAAAAAATAACTCCAATTTCTATGAAACTTGGCTGGGAGGTTCCTTTTATCAAGTAGTATTTGTACATGAAGTTAGGCATTCAAATTATTTTAGGAACCCAATTAAAACTTAAAAAATATGTTTAAGGTTGGGAAATTTCCATTGTAAATGACACTTGATGTTAAAGATTGTCAAAACTATTATTACAAACATAGCAAAACATGGTAATTTAACTTATATCTGTTGACTTACCGTATTCATTCCAATAAGCGCCCAGGGAGCTTTACAAAGTCATTTTGGGTGGGCGCTTATTGTTTACCTGGTTTACCTTAATTTTTATGTAAGGGCTGTTTATTAGACACAAATTTACCTACGTTATATAGAGTCCCAAGACATTCCAGTAGCTTTTCTGATGCAGTAAATGTATTGCAAGTTTACACATGACTTCAAATCCTCAAGCTATTTCACTGTATCAACATCTATCAGTCACTTCAACATCAATGGTATCCTTTCTAAACAAATTGAAAATACCCTGGGTGGGCGCTTATTGGGGTATGGGTGCTTATTGGAATGAATACGGTACTTTGGAATGGATCGAATTTCACATGTATTCCAGCTTTCATTTCATAATTTTCTGAGCTTATGTAAAATACATTTTTTCTTAGATTTTAACCAAAATGTTATGGAAATGTCACATTTTGTATTATAAATCAAAAGGTTTAAGCCTTGAAACATTATTTTACTGGAATTTAAGTTGCTTCTATGCATGATTTCAATAAACAGAAACATATTTAAGTGGTTTGAAATGTTGACCCTAAAAATCAAAAGTTACACCCTTTACTGTGAAAATGACCATATATGGTACTCCTGGAATGGAGGGGCTCAATAATGTTAAAATTGCAGTCGGTATATGCATGCAAGCTAATTTAGAAATAAGTTCAAGCATTTCTACAAGTACGCCATCGGTTATCACAGTATGAATAGGCTTAGAATGAGATTTTGGGGTTATAAAGGAGTGTAATGGAACCATATTTTCAAAAAAATGTTTTCTGTGGTAGAAGAAGTAGACTATATAAAGGATTCTCAAAATAGAGCAAACTTTTTACAGCTTATTTATGTCACTATCATGCAAAATAGAAGCGTTTAATGAGTCAAGACAACTATAAACATATTGTATCATCAGAAGCTGCAGTGGTTTGTCATTTCACATCTAGGTTTTTTCTAAATTAAAAATCTATAGAGTTTGGGCTTTTATTTGTTTTTTATTTGAATCAAATCGGACATTTGGTTCAAAGGTTGGAAGTAATCAAAGGGAACAAATGGACTTTTTGTAAGTAGCTATTTTGGGGCAGTAATTGGTGAAGGGGTAACAAACACACATACATGCCCATACTGAGCCTACACCCCCTCCCTTTGGAACTTGTTCAATGAGGACATTCATTTCACTTGGTATAAAATATGATTCTTAAAATAAAGTTTCTTACCATAATAGTTGCAGGCTGGTATTCTAGGTCCAATGGTTCTGCAACCTATCAATGAAAATAATATTTTGCTATAAATCAACACAGTGGACATATTACATATTTCATGCTGAACAGGTGCGATATGGCAATATACACACATTTTTCAACAATTTCAAATATGTCGCAGTGGCCCCGTTTCACAAAGACTTACGAAGTTACGATTGATCTTATGAGTGATTGAATAAGGAACTATGTATGGTAAATCAATCGTAAGTTGATTGTAAGCCTTTGTGAAATGGGGCCTGATTGAATGACTACACGTATTCAATCTTTTAATGTGTGACCATTTTATCATTTTACTATGGATCCCTGTAATAAAATGGTATTACTAATGATGTGAATCAACAATTCTTTTTAATGAAATATCAAATTGAACCCATCATAATCTGTGTTATGTTATATAGTTACTATAAACATGTATGATATAAATTGCTTGTGATACTGCGCAAAAATCTAAATATAACAGATACCTGGCATATGGTAGTCAATAACTGCTCTATTCGTGCGATTAGAGTAAGAAGGCGATGGTTGAACTTCAACACGAAATTTCTGTCTTGGAATCAACTCCCTGCTATTTAAGCAGCTTAGATCAAATGTTTGCTGAAAGGAGTAAAGAAATAAAGAAAAGTCTAGTTACATTGGAGAAGTATTCGCCGTCGAAGTGATGTAATAATCGGATTAACTACCATAGCAATAGGGTAAAACAATTCCTGAATAGATCGTTTTTCACTAGTACGTTCACGCGGTACCTATGCATTGAGCCATAGCAAGCTATCACTCGCACCTGTAAGATTAGTATATTATAAAGGAACAGTATTATATTCAATCTATGATTGCAGACATACACAAGTGATGAGTACAATCTGCTTGTAGCGCAGCGCGATACATTCAAAAATTGTTTTACCCTACTGATATGGTAGTAAATCCGATTATTACGTCACTTCGACAGCAAATAAATGGACATATTATAAAACACTCACTCTGCTGCATCATTTTTCTGACAATGTTCACTAGATTGAAATGATGACTAGTGCCAGTTCTTGTTGCTTGTTGGTGTTTGCTCAGGCTCGGAAATAAGTGGGAGCCAGGGGCTATTTAGCTCCTGTAGAATATGAAAAAGTCTCTGGTTGTCACTCAAATCTAGTCACCAGGGGCTATAGGCCTATTTGTTCCAGAAATAAGCCCCTGGCTACATGATCCGAAAGTCGTATTTTCAACATTGATTAATTCATGCAGCATATTGTACATACATTTTGATTGTTGATTGCACTTGCTTTGTGATAATATTTATGCTAATTTCTTTTGTTTAGCCCTATAGATTTTACAAATAGCCCTTAGTTCAGTGAAAGTAGCCTCTGGTTGGTAGGAAAAGCTTGTGATTAAGTACAATATAGCCCCTGGCCCAAAATCTGTATTTCCAAACCAGTCTTTGCTAATATAAATACGACTGTCATCAAGGTTAAAATTAAGTGGACAACAAGTGTTGTTTCAAGGTAATTCCCCTATTGTGGCATGTTCTGGATAAAATCAAGGAGCCATATGAAAGATAAACACAACTAGAGGGCCTTATATTTGCACACAAATATCCATATTATTAGTTACTGGCTCTAAAGCTGCATATCTGCTGAGAAATGGCTTTGTTTCAACATTTGAGGCCCTGGGCCCATAATATGTGACATATGGGGCTCATATGTAACAATATAATGCTCAAGTGCTATCAGTGTACCAACTCTGAGCCCTCAAGATGGGGATCAGGTGTAGAGTTGGGCGACTATCACTTTTTTCCTGGTCGACTAGTTGGCAGCAAATAGTCACGACTACGACTATAGCTCGCGACTATCTGTGGTCAAAATTGGACCGAAAAATCAGGTGAAAGATTGGTGCAAATTTATGATAGCAAGACAACAACACCAATTTAATGATGATTTATGGACTTTCTGATTATTTGTTGGTCAGCATTGTTACTATTGGTAAGACAATAAAATGTTTTTATCACATTTTCACAGTTTATAGGTTATTTGGTTGGTTTTGGTGTGGATATCTGGCGCTTTTGAAATGATTTTTTAACATAAAAATATAGTTGTGTTAGTTGACTTTTGACTACCAGTAATAGTCACGACTAACGACTATTGGCGACATAATGCTCAAGTGCAGTACACCAACTTTGTAGTCTGCTTTATTTACTGAGAAACGGTTGGTTGAAAAACATTGCGCCTTTGGGCCCCCAGCCTGAACATCTGTGGCCAAAATGGGTGAAAGGTACATCTACAGGTAAGGGCCCATATGTATGCCACATATAGTTTAGTGCAAGCCTTGTCAACCTGTTTGAAAATATGGGGTTTGAAGAATAAGATGATAAATCAGCAGGATAACAATATACCTCACATGTGATTGTGCGTATAAAAATACTAAATGGTAACTGTGACAAAATCAAGGTAATGTTCACACAAAATATTCATTATTTTCCATGTACTTTCAATTTCAATGACTCTCAGAATCATTTATTTAATATGTTCTTACACTTTGATTTCAGGGGTCATAATTTGGCAATATTTTGCTATGTTTACGGGTGTTAATGTCCAATCGTGAGTGTTACTTCCATCCTGAATTTTAGCAATAGTAGTGATAGAATTAATTTCTCAATATTTTTAACATCCTTCAAAACATGGAAAGAAAGCTAGTCCTGGTAAGCCTAAAGTGAGTTCTGGTTCATACTAAATTCAGGTTAATTTCACCACTGGCGCTCAACCGCTCATAGTATTATCTGAAGTTTAATACCCCTGCCGGGCACCCCTGACAGTGGTGGTAATAAGGATGACAATCATTTGAAATTGATACAGAATGTTACTAATACTTACATTAGGAATTAAGTTTACCCCAACATTCAATTTCACTCGAAAGCATTCTTGAAAACCAACAGGATAATCCGTAGCAGTCACAGTCACATCAAAATACTTCACCAAAGCAGCATTTTCTGTTGAAAATAAAACAAATATGTTGAGCAGTTTATAATGGAGTTCCATCAATTTGCTGTTTTTGACACAAGGCTGCTAAGATACCGCAACCGGCTTGCACTACAGTCATTCTTGTACATCTCAAGTTGAGAATAACGCCATGTCCAATTTATACGTAGTGGCAGATTTGAATCACGTACGGTAACCTAATCTGCGGGGCATTATACATGTATATACACATGTGTAAAAGACCGATTTGTCCATACGCTGGTGACCACATAATCACACTGTGCACAATCGCACTGATTCAAATCTGTCACTGCTAAATCCAGCATGGTGTTACTCACGACTTGAGACGAGATGCACTACAGACAGGGTCTTAGCTAGCCACCCGTCTGGCCGTCATTTTAGACGGCCAGTTTGCTCCTGGGACGGGCAAAATTAATGCCTTTGACAGATGCTACGGTATATTATAAATTGTATGTTTTGAAAAGCTAATTGACCTTTTTGGTAGGCTCAATTTGTAGAACAAGGCCATATCAGCACATATTTGAACTCTTTGAACCCCCAATGGGCTATAGATGTCTGGTTAATGTTTTGAAGGTCAAATTAGGACAGGCAATTTTATTCAAATGACGGGCAACCCTCAATTTCTGGCTAAGACCCTGACTACAGATGGACAATTTCAAGAGTAATTCAGTATGAGGTTTTTAGTACTGGTAACATCTGATTATTAAGCCTCAAAGTGAAGATTGTTTCGGGGACTTCTTGAGATAAGACATGGTATGCCGGTAAAGCAAATTCTGCGGTGCCATTTTTTAGTTTACATGGTGATACGCATGCGTAGTAATCTACTGACTATATACACAAGTGTATTTACATGGTAATGGTACAATACATGAAATATCTATAAGTCACTAAATTGGTTGTTTCTTATGCCTGTTAAATCACATAAAGAACTTCACATATTAGAGAGAGATGGTATGATGGTGTAGTAAACTGTCGTTCAGCATTCTGCGAAACCCATAACAATATGCATACTATTACTAATTAGGTCAAATGTGTCCATTTTGTCAACTTTTGTAAGAGACACACACCAAAATAGTCCACTTAGGACAACATGGATAGGCCTACATGAATTTAACCACTCACCTTGCGGTGCATCGAAAATGACCTGCAATGCCAATTCACTATTGGCTGTATAGTATCCTACAGCAACATTAACTGGAACACTTGGAATGGCACCAGATACCTGTTGTGGAATCCCACAGGCTGATGGTTGCAGAGGCTGATCAAGATGAGCTGCATGATTACAGAAATGAAACAAAGTGTGTCAAGACTTATCCTGGTATACACACAGAGGTTTACTGCTGTAGTTTTTTTGTTGATACCCCAATTGGCAAAGTACCAGCAGATATTATCTATACAAAAATGGAAAGGTGTGGAATTTTGTTGTTGTGTCCCTTGTACACTGAGACCATGTTATTATGCAACTCCAAAATTGGAACAGATGCTCATCTTAAAATATAACTTAAACTATTTTTCCCCAAAAGACCTAAAAAATGGGTATCTTTAATATTAAGAAAATTTTATACATTTTTTGAAACTGAATGGTAGGGGACGTAATTCATTGGTAGAGCACCAGCGCAGTCACCTTGAGCCTTATTTCACCCTTATACAGATGAGCACTCCATTATAATGCCTCTTTGAAGGTGTCTTGGGAAGTATTTCTTGAACTGCATATCTCCTTGTCTTGGGTAGGCATCAATCAATTCTCTGAGGTCTCTGGACTTAAGACCAGACTCTGGTGGGATAAACTGGTTTTAGGGGGCCCCAAACGTCCCGCTTCCCTCAGAGATAGATTTAATTAAATCATCATCAGAGATTGGGCACTCCATCCTACTTTCGGGCTAGGAACAGCTGGTATGAGTGGCGTAAACCAGCATGCTAAGTCAATGCCTCTATATTACCCAGCATTCCCTTGAGTTCAGCTGAGCAGAGCTTGCACTGCTGGAACTGGGATGTGCAATGTTATTACGGACAATGACTGGTCACAGGAACCTAGTCTTACTATCAGTTGGAGGGGTAGTTCATTGGTAGATCACCAGCACGGTCATCTTCGGAGTCTAATTTCACCCTTCTTAAGATGAGCGCTCCTGGTGTAGTTCTCTCTTGGAAGACGACAAAATTGGAAAAATCACCTTGTTGCAGTTCAAACCAGTACTTACCAAACTCAATTGAACATTGTTGCAGGTTCCAGTTCTGAAATTGAAAAAAAAGAAATAAGCATGGATTTAGAAGATGATCAAGAAGCCAATAACCATACAGGGATCGACGCTACATGTAAGTCAGGTACCGTGTGAGCAAACTAAAAAAAATCGCAAATAGCGCGAGCGTACACAAAAGAAACTGTTTATTTATTAATCTGTGCCAATAACATTGACAAGATATACATGTATTGTGTTATAATTATGGTATAGACAAGATGGGTGGGGGCAAGGGGGAGCTACCAGTTCCAAAATCCCCCCATTCTTTCAAAATCTGGTCTGTAAAACCCTTCAATCATTTCAAATTAGTAATATCCCACTTTTGATATTGGCACTACATATTAAAACCTACTCAAATTAGTTGACACTATGGACCACAATAACCTCATCCCAATGGCATAGTTCAATAACCTCAATTAAACAATCATAGTGCAAAATTTGACCTCAAGTTGCAGAGTATGAGGTTTTGTACCCAAATTTTCAAAGGTCATTCAATGAATGTACAAATGTATTGGGGTTATAGAATCCTGATAGATGAGCATGTTGTGGATCCTAGTGTGAGCCAGGCAGATGTAACCCTTTTATTTTATTTTATTTTATACAAGCCTATCAAATGTGTGAGCACTAAAATATTGATTGATTGATTGATTGATTGTTTGCTTGATCTATTTATCTACTACTTACCGGTACTTTATTATAGGCCTATAAATACAAAAAATAAAGACAAAATAAACAAACAAAGCAAGGTTTGTCTATGTATTGCCAATAGAGGCCCTGCATCAAATTATCGATTGGCTCCAAACAAAGGATTTGAACTGGTGTCCTTCACCGTAGTCATGGCGGAGTGCAGTCCATTCAATCAAATGTTGTCATCAACCTATTTGATCGTAGTGCAGGGTTATGTGTGTGAGACGAACTGTCACGGTGGATTGCAATCATGCTTTTGTTGAATGCATTTGAGTAGTCCGCCATATTTACGGGATGATACGTCACATGCAACTGATGCAAGGCCTCTATAGTTCTGTTTTACTTGGTAGAAATTGATAAACAAACCCTGCCTGGGACCACGCCAAGCCCCTGGGCCAGACCTTGCCAATAATAATATGGCCGGATATAATACAAGATTGGACTATAAAAATTGGCAAATGTAACACATTAATTGATGTATTATCAAAATGACAGGAAGCACACATATTTGCCATCCTGTTGTTTTAGGAGTCCATATTGCTCCTGAATTTGAGCCTTAGATCACAATCATCAGAACGACCTTTAAAAGAGGAACTGGCTTACTCCAATATATAGCTATTAGCTACTGCATGCTTTTACACAGCACCAGGCCTAGAAATCTGGGACAGTACAGTACGGACAAATTCATTTAGATTTTGCAAGAATAATTGATTCGCGCAAATTTAGGATTGCCTCCATTTACATACTAACTCCCAATGCCTAAAATACGGACAAATTCATTTAGATTTTGCAAGAATAATTGATTCGCGCAAATTTAGGATTGCCTCCATTTACATACTAACTCCCAATGCCTAAAATAATATGATTTAAAAAATACTGCCCTCTAGCAGTCACCAAATCAAATTAAATGGCTATCTGAAGATTTGCATCTTTTCCACACTTACTGAGCAGCCGTTTTTGATGTTAAAATGCACCCTCAAATCAGTATTAGTGTACAATAAATTAATGACACCATTTTGGGTTCAGTTGCTTCAAAGATGAAGAATAAGTAGTCATACCGGGAGTAAAAAGTTCCATGTGTATATCTTTTTTCTCTTGCGAACTAAATGTTTGTGCAAATTCACATGGATTCACCCTGTTGATATTTTACAAGAATCTATGTGTGAATCGATTCTTGAAACAACACAAATATGAAAACATCAAGATGGATAAAACATATGGTGTCCCAGATCATGATATCATTATTATGAACCGGATACCATGGTTACCTAGTACAATACGTTGTAACTATTCTTTATTCGCATTGAGGTAACTGTACCAATAATTTGAGACATTTTCAACAAAATTGGAGCATTTTATCGATATCCCACCCGTCTCACCCTGACCCTATCCTACCTCACTCCACCCATCCCCAACCTCACCAATACCCTAGACTACATCCTACCCTATATCTACCACACTAACCACACTCGTACAACATGTAACATGATACCACTACCCCACCCCACCACCAGGGGCGGATTTAGAGGGGGGGCGCACCCGGCGCGCGCCCCCGCTATTTTTTGCAGAGAGGCGCCTGACTATGTGTATTTTTGCAGAGCGGCGCCTGACTTTGTGTGGGCGCCAAGCCGCCGCAGCAGCGCCGCAGCAGGGGCGGTGGGTCGGCGCCCCTCCTATTGAAAATTCCTGGATCCGCCCCTGACCACTACCCCACCCATCCCTGCCCCAACCCTACTCTCTTGCCCAAACACACCATAACCATATCCAAACCACACTGCACCGCACCCTACCATATCCTAGACTCAGTCTCTTACCTCACCCACTTTTGGCGAACTATTTCTACCGACATTACAAACATGTATTTATTCTACTCTGCATTTAATGTATTGTATGTGTGTATGAGGCCATTTGAAAAAGGATCATGACAAACAAAGTTAACACTAATGTATATGTACATTTTGAAAATGTATTACGATGATGACAGGACTGTGGGAAAAATGCATTCTGCATTGGCTTTTAAAATCTTCACAAGCTTTGAGACTGCATGTATACAATTTTCTTTGGCCTAACACACATATATCATATATCACATCACAAACAATTCTTGTTGTTTTCATAATCTAATTATATCCTGCAAAGAATACATAATTGTATCCTGTTTGGTTATGGTTTCAGGCCATTGATTCAAGAAACGGGAAGTTGTGATCCTATTTGAATAGGTGGAATCTACACATACTAAAGTTGGGGATTCCCCAAATAAATGGGTGTGAACAAGTACGGTACTGCAAAAGTGGAAATTTTCATGGAATATTAATTCTCACACTTTTACCATAACACAGCTACAGTGAATATAACGCCCAAATATGTTGTTTAATGTTTTATTTATTAAGGTCTATATTTAAATCACAACTCAAAATCATGACTTTAAAAATTCAATTAGTAGCAATTTTAAAGTAGTTAAAAATCAGTAAACACGAAAAAATACACACACAAAAATTACCCTTTTACAGTATCACCTGAATACATTGTACAGGGTTACGAATAACCAAACCCACAAATTAATTATAAGCCAATTGGGTAACTTTTGAATATTTTCATTTTTCAACAGGAATTTTGACCATGTTCTGTCCAAAGTCTAAAAAATTTTGGTGAATTTTCCACATTGGTCACCGCATTCAGTGGCGGATTTAGAGGGGCGCACGCGGCGCGCGCCCCCTCTATTTTGTGCAGATCGGCGCCTGACTCTGTGTATTTTTGCAGAGTGGCGCCTGACTTTTGTGTGGCGCCGAGCATGCGGTGGCGGTGGCGGTGGCTCGGCGCCCCCTCTATTGAAAATTCCTGGATCCGCCCCTGGCATTGGTCAAACCAATGGTTTAATTGGCAATTTGGGTGACTTTTCAGTGTTTTCGTCTACCATTCGGGCTGAAAATATGTGGCAACCCTACCTGCTACCCGAATACTAAAATGAAAAAGATTGGGCCTATTGGTCATGGACAAATTGCATCATGCCCAATTGCCCATGGTATTTCAAAATCCAATTTTGAGGGTCTAAAAACTACTTTAAGTAGGTGGTGCATTGCACCACCTATATATTGTCGAGCAAGCAAATCTTCTGATTCTTTTGTCAAACCTACTTTTATAATGCTACTAGTCCCAGACACTTGCACTGATTTTGATATAAAATTGGACGGTTTGAACCTATACTCCATTACTCCCCATTCCAGAAAAATACAACACTAATTTTTGGGGATTAAAAAAGATATTATCAAGTTCTGCCAAATGAAACAGCTCAATCCTAATCATTCATTTAGTCCTAAACTTGAAAAAGTTCACTATTTTACTAATTTCTTGAAAAGAGCCAAAAACATGCATTTTCGAGTCACCAAAATCAAAGACATGGAACAAGTCTTAGCATTCAAAATCTTGAGTACCGTATTTCCTCGAATACCCCCCCCCGGGGCGTTGCATTTTCCAAACGGGGGGGCATTTATTAGAGGTCATTTTTAGCACGACAATTCCCATTAAAATCATTAGGTAAGCTCACTTTGGGGTTTCCGATGCACAGCAACTTGGTAAGCTTATTACACAAAATAGCATGGAAATATCAGCATTTTTGAAACATCTTGGTTGAAAAAAGTGGTGGGGCGTTTATTTGAGAGGGGGCGACTATTCGAGGAAATCGGTATCAGGGGTAGCATTAAGACCCAAAAGTCGGGGTTGTTTTCCCGTATTTTTCACTCCCAAGCTTGCAGAAAATCCAAATACATGGGGTGAAAATTAAATCTCGGGGGTGAAAAATATTTTGCAGTGACTAGTCAGGGGTAGAAGTAAGGTCCAAAAGTAGAGGGTCAGAGTTCACCCCTGAGCTTGCACATTCTCAATATATGGAGGGTGTAAAATTAATATTTTTTAAATTAAGGGGTCATTCACCCCCGATCGGGTGTTAACGCTACCCCTGATCGGTATATGCCGAAATTTTGCTCAAATTTTCACTTTTTTGTGTTACTTTAAGGGGGTACTACACCCATTGATTTTTTTTTGCATTTTTTGCATTTTGTGAAGAAATTACAAAAAAAAATTGGACAAAGTGGTATGCAAAATGAAGGGCAAATCTTCTCGTTTTATTGGTGGCATCGGTATCAACGTAGCTTACATGCTTTTAAAAGTAGAAGCCAAAAGGTGGTACATCACTGATGATTTAAATTCACTTCATTTTGGAAAGCTTAATATCAACGGATTTCGTTAAAATTTTGGATATGTGTTGCTAACACGTTAGGGAAATAAAGTTGATATGTAAAATGGGAATAAGTGGTTCCTGATTTCTTTTATGACTTCATGAACTTGGTGCTCCACAACTATCAAAAAGGAACTGGTTAAAATGCTTCTATTTTCAATGTTGAGCTATATTTTGTATTTTTAACTTGCGACATTATTTCACTGAAACTTAATTAAGCCATAGGTAACAGGTTACCACAACCATACTACAGCAATGTTGAAAAAAATTGTATTTCTTGTCACCTATACCACCATATTGGGTAGTTTTCCGTAAAGCGTAACTTTTGTGATTTTGGTAACTATTTTATATTTATTTGTGAAATCCATCTCAACTAGGCATTCTAAATTGTACTCACCATTTACATCCCAAGGTATATTAGTATATCCACCTTGCACTTCTCGATTTATATCCAGTTAAAGACAGAATATCAAAATTATTCCTCATTATGATACATTTTGTATCACAGACTCTCACATGTGTATTCAAAATTGATGCTTAAATTTGACCTGAACCAATTGACCTATAACCTGACATACGGTGACCTAATAGCCTTTTCTTCTCCTAACAACACATCAATAACAACATCAATATCAAATTGACTAATGACTATGCATCTATTGTGTAAGTGTTTATTTAATTTATTCAGTGTTATATATTTTGCAAGCACCACTAGATTTTCTATAGAGAGTATAACAAAGGATTTAATGTATTCTATTCATGTACCCTACTTGAACATGTTGAAAAGAATAAATTATGGTTTGTTATGAAACACGCATCTGAGTTACCAGGATACGGTAAACAAAAAATATATAGGGCTAAAATGACTTACTATACAATGGTTTAAAAGCACCTTTTTTATTTATTTTTTAAAATTTTTTTATCTCACATGATCCGTGCATATATTCCCTCGCTATAAATGAAAAAATATTTTTTTAGACCAATCAAACCAATATATGGGTGTAGTACGCCCTTAATTAGATGGTTGCTAAATAAGAAAGAAAAATGTCTTTTCCAAAAATTAGAATACATAAACTGAGACGGGTGGGGTATCGATAAACATGATTAAATCAAAACATGATTTTGGTCAAAAACAAGATTTTTGATCAAAAATATGACTTTTGGTCAAAAATGTGATTTCTGGTCAAAAATGTGATTTGGACAAAAAGGTAATTTTTTGGTCAAATATTTGTTGATTTTTGGTCAAATATGACTTATGGTACATGAGTTTTATAAACAAAAGAGGCTTAAATGCATCATACACTGGAACATGGAAACATTCAAACATTATAAACTAGCGCACAAGATCAAATTAATGATGCTAAAATTCTTTTAAATCAAAAATAAGTTTTGGTCAAAAAAGCGTTGAAAACAAAATTGGGGGAGGGAGACAGTAAAAAGCTGAGACGAATATACCACTGGTAGACACCATTTTGGAAACCCGACACCGACAGCGCCGCCTACGAGACGTATGCAACAGACCCAGCACGATTAATTGCATTGTCGATACACTGCGCTTCCGATCCCTGTTGGTATATTCGTCTCAGGTAAAAAGTAAGGTAAAGGAGACGATCCTGTATAAACAGTGATCAGAGTACCCATCTCTCTTTCATTGGCGATTGGGCCAGACTCCTCCATGTAATGACGCTATAGGGGGATCGCTACACCTCCTCCACAGCAAGTATGTTACCTTCCAGTGGCCTGCACAAAGGGGGGCAGGGGCCCCCCACACTTTTGTTGGTCATTCGGTGGATTCGGGGGAAAAACGTTAAAAACATCAAAATTTGCTCCTAATCAGACTCCATTCGGGGGGACTGAACAACCTGCCCCCCACTCTCAATGTGCTGCGCACGCCACTGTTACCTTCCCAGCATTTAGGAATGCCGGTACCCATTTATACACCTGGGTGGAGAGCAGCATAATGGAGATAAAGTGCCTTACTCAAGGGCAAAACATGATGGCGTCGCCTGGGCTCGAACCCGCAACCTTCCAATTATGAGTCGGAGCCCGTTCCGCTCGGCCACCGTGCTCCCTGCCTGGGGGACACTGTGAGCACATCCAACATAGTCCAAGTGTTGTATCCAACTGTTGATTAATAAATACAAATAACATCTTTGAACAAGTTCATTTGGATTGTTGGATTCAACTTAAAATTTTTAGTGACATTTCACTACTACACTAGTGGTTTCATCAGACTGGCAACTCATCACATCTGACTGCTTCCAGGAACCACTATAGAGGGTATGATGTCATTGGTCAAAGATAATTATTAATTTTAGGCCTATATCAAATTTATGTTTTGTACAATTGTACAGCTATCATTTCTACCCTATGACGCTTGAAAGTTACCTGCTATCAAAGTGTTCGCAAAAAACTGGTCATCGCTAGCATCTTTGATAAAGAAAAATGAGACTATTCACACTGGAACAGGCCAAACCCAATGCATGTCTTTATCCATAATGTCAGTGATTGTCTCCTGCTATTATCTTCGCATGTACAAGCATGTGGATTGTGGGAAACAAGTTGTCAAACTGGATTTATACTCAATTGCTGAATCACCACCGGGAACTCACCTCAACGTAGTTGTAAGAATCAAGCACGCTGACTGGATTAGCAAAAGTAGTTTTTTAAACCAATCAGGGTAGATGTACTTCGCCTATTGTGCTCGGATAAACTACCGAAGGCAGTCGCATTCATTTATTGGCTAAGGAGTGCGGAATTAAGTATTTGTATTGACTTCTGGATCAATTTGGCTGACTAGCAAATGTGTTAAGGGGGTACTACACCCCTGGCCAATTGTGTGCCTATTTTTGCATTTTTCTCAAAAATTATAGCGCATTGGTGACAAGTAAGATATGTATATTATAGGGGCAAGGACTACAACTACTGCACTGGAAATTTTATTTCAGCACAGACAACAGTTGTGGAGTTACAGTCAAAAATGAGGGAAAACCAATATTTGATCAATAAATCAATAACTACTTGCCTTGAGTTGCTGAATTTTCAGTGCAGTAGTTGTAGTCTTTGCCCCTATAATATACATAACTTACCCGTCACCAATGCGCTATAATTGGAGAAAAATGCAAAAATAGGCACAAAATTGGCCAGGGGTGTAGTACCCCCTTAACTAAGGTTTGCCTATCATACCTATAGTAGGGATGACCATCATAATTTCATGTTGCCCCTTTTGCTACAAAAGATTGTTTTCTGGAAAGAACTCATCCACAGAAGTATTTTGGTGGTTAAATGGTCAAAATCGGTCAAAAACTTTTCGAATTATGAATTTTCAAAGTTTCCCATTCTCACCGGTCATTGGAACGAAATAAATTGACAAAGTCTAAATATAGCAATGTGAGCGAAATTGGTATAAGCATATATTTACCTTTTTATATTTCTTTATTTTAATATATATGCAAACATGAAACAAGCATATTGTGAAAGTATCAAAGGGGTTTCTTATGATTTTATGAAATGGCACTTTACTAGTCAATAGCATTAAGTATTTCTTCAACCCGAGGCACTGAAATCATGCTTTTAGAAAACATTTGCCAAAAATCATCCATAATGGCCAAAGTGGCACAAAATCAAAAGTCCAGGTGAACTTTTTTTCCACAACAATATACACTACACATAAGAAAAATACTAATGTACTACAACGGATTTTCAACATAGGAATCCAAACAATCAAGTACCAACATGCACAGCTTTGTCCTGATATCACTTCTGGGGTTTTAACAAAATGTTTAACCTCTATTGTGATTGGCAGCAGCATAAGGTATCTCTTTGATAGCTGATAATGCCCAGCCATTCAGCAAGTGGCTAATAACAGACCTTGATAGGCTTGAATGAATACTGTCATGTGCTACAAAACCATCACACTCCAGGGCCTGGTCACTCCATATGCTACAGGGAGCACAGTACTTTAACCTGAGACCATAATTTAGGTATTATGGTCTCAGACTTTAACAATGGAGTGAAAGACTCATTTTTGATTAGGCGCGTATTTTAAAAGTACAGCTCCTGTGCGTGTATAGCAGCAAGTCAGTGCAGATGGTATAAATATAAGAAAATGTTTAGGGTTGAGATCAGGTGAATAATAAAACAAATGAGCATGAAACTTCACATTTATGTTCAGAAAGGTGTCTATTTAACATGATTCGAAAGGTGTTTGGAAATTCCAAAGGGAAGCTGGTGATTTAATTTTTAACTCGAGATCTACTTGTCCGGTTTTTTTCCTTTTTACAGAGGGTATGATAGAGGTAATAACAACAACTCTGCCAAATTACAGCTCAGTAGGTCAAGGTGTTCACCTGATCTTATTCATCTGAATATTTTGTGCCATTCTGAGCAGTGCTGCACTGGGCCACTGGCAATTAAGCGCACTGTGGCGATGGACCAATTTTGACTCACACTTACAGAAAAACCAAATAAGTTATGATGCTGTAATTTGCAGGATAGTTACAAAACATAATTGGCATTAACATCTCCAATTTTTGCAGAAAAATTATGAAAAATAAAAGAATGAGCTCAATTTAGAAATGTCTGTGCAAGCAGTGCACAGTTGAGCTCCCTGCATGTCTATGGGAGTGTTCTAATCAAGTTGATGGTTCATTGGTCATCCCTACCTATAGTCATGATAGTAAGATAAAAGAGTAGTGCATGTACAGCCTCAAAATACTTTTTTATTTTTAAAACAATTTTTGAAATAAAATTAGATTAGCATAATTTATGGTGCAGACATCTGCCTTAAATTTAGTGTACTGTTTATTATAAAAAATTTAAAGTTACATGTACTTACCGGTCCACAATTGCATTGTGCTTGAATCAGCTGACAACATCCCAAGCTTAGTAAAAGGGAAAGTAAATAGGGTCCTTTTCCATGATGATGAGGCATGTTGCACCACATTAGTTTAGACTAGAGAGTAGAGTCAAACGCATGAACCATGTGAAAAGAACAGTTTTGCTGGATGCTGAAGCGAAACTTTGTAACACAAGAGTGTGACAGACTCGGGTCTCATGAGTAAGCTTACTCCAGTTTAATTTTCAATGTGTATCTTGACTTGTTTAGGGCTTAAGGCCAAGGTGTCCATGAAAACGACAACCAAGCTCCTTTAAATACGCACATCTAACAATTTCAACAAGTTTCTTGCCATTGCACAAATTCAAAGAATACCGTGCATCCTGGTTCATATAGAGTTCATTTTCACTACGTAATGTCATGGTAATGTGAACAGTAAGCATGGTTTCACCATTTATCCGGTCGTTGTATGTTTACACTATAATATTCACGTCAATTTTTTTTCAAGCAGTAATTCTGCACAGTATTTTGTAGAAACCAGCAAAATTTTATTAGGGAAATTATAACGCGCTGTTCCGGCTGTGATCATGCTGCCCTCTTTGATGTTTTGGCCCTGCTGTTGAGTGTACTTTTTATTTTTAGTGCGGGGAGGGGGCTCAACCATTCTTTTATGAGTAAGGGGCTGTGCAATAATTAGGTGTACCCCCGGCCCGGGTGATGGTCTGCCAAAAATCGCTTGCCCCCCCCCCCCTTTTGATGTGCCAAAAATTCTTTGCCCCCACTTACACATGCAAGATTTGTGGGAACCCGAATTTAAATAAAACCTTAAATTCAAAATTGTCTTATCATATACTAATGCGAGCGCAGCGAGCAGGAAATTTTGCATATGATATTTGAATGTGTTCCTTAACGTTTTCCTACACCTTTTTAGGGTGTAAAATAGAAATGGTGCCCAAAATATCTGTGCCAAAAATCGCTTGCCCCCCCTTCGACCTGCCAAAATTGCTTGACCCCCCCTTTCGACCTGCCAAAAATGCTACCCCCTTTTGGCTCGCCAAATCTTGCCAAAAACCCCCCATAATTCACCAGACCGAGTAGCCGGACCTAAAAAAAGGATCATCGGGTATGACTTTTAAAAAATGGGTCATCGGGTATATTTGACTTAAAAAAAGGGGCCTACTGACAGGCACATAGGCCTACCGTCACCTCAAAAGTTAAGGGGCTGTGATGAGCCCTGGGGAGGTAAAATTGGGGGAGCAAGAAATTTTACAGCGGCTAAAAGGGGGTAAGTAATTACAGCGAGCTGAGAGGGGGGCAAGCGATTTTTGGCACACATTCATGGGGCTCTAAAAGGCTTAGGAAAACAGTGCGGAAATGCTTTAGGCCTAATATGCAAATTTTCCTGCTCGCTGCGCTCGCAACATATATCTAGACCATTTAAGGTTTGCAAATTGGGGTCCCAAAAATGTGGCATGTGTAAGGGGGAGCAAAGAATTTTTGGCGGGCCGAGAGGAGGGGCAAGCGATTTTTGGCAGGTCGAGAGGGAGGGGCAAGCAATTTTTGGCGAGGGGGGGGGGCTCATAATTATCGCACAGCCCCTAAGTACCTGGGGGGGGGGGGGTCATTGGGTATAAAATATTTAAAAAGAGTCAGTAACTTTTTTTAAATGGAGCAAAATTTGATTTTTCGCTCTTTTCCGAGCTACCTATCCCATCCATACCCCAAGACTCACTTCTAGGCCCCAACCTAAAAAATCTTTTGACAAAATTTTAATAACCAAAAGCGTCCAGGGAGTGGGATGGTCTTTTAAGATCATTGCGGCCGGGTCTTTTTAATGTGTTAAAACCCATCAAAAGGATCCAGTCACGATGAAGTGACACACATTGGCTACATAGGCCCTAGAATTAAAGAAGCAATTTTCTTTGTTTTGCCTCATTTGTTAGGCATATTTTGACAGAGAAAACTACATGTAATATTTTGTGGAAAAGGAACACAAATCTTAACGAAATGATACAATATTGCTGTAAGATTGGGTCTAGGCAGTAGGGGCCACTTCAATATTGGAGGCGACACTTATCACAATTGTTCACTATGTTCAGGTTCCTTTATCAGCAACCTTTATTTTGTCACCCATTGCTTTTTCCCAATCCATGCTTGTGTCACCCAAGGCAAAGAGCTATCAGAACAAAATACAGGACTCAATAAATCAAAATAGTGACATTTTCAAACAAGGCTGGGTGGCTGTATGGGAGAGGGGGGAGGGTACAACAATCCTTATTTTTTCTAAATTTGAGAAAACCCAAATGCAAAATAAGAACTAATAAAATAAAATAAAATAAAATAAAGACTACACACTCCTGTAAGCTCCTATTGAACAAAATAATCACACACAAAATTCCAAAATAATTTCACATTTATTTGAACAACATATTGAACAATAAGTTGTAAACTACTTGTGAAGATAACAATGTTATGATAGAAACAAGCTTTTCTTTCACAGACATGAATACTTAGGAAATTAACACATCTTATTAAATATGAAAGAGTTGATTCATACACACAATATATACAGTATTCTGTAGTTACTCCAAAAAATAGTCATTGCAAAGATTAATTGAGACCACAGAATTAGAGAAGGAGAACCGGGACTCGACTGCAAACTTGATACAGGCATGGAGCAAAATATAGCCATTCATTGTCATTCAACCACGACATCACATACTTGGCATAATTTGACACGCTTCATAGTGAAATGCGTCGATTGTAAGATGCTAAAGATGAGACACAAAATTGTTTTCATTCATTTTCGCGAACTGTCGGCAAGGGCCCCGATTACCCCCAATTTTCTCCCCATAGCTGACTACGCGATAGTATGTGGCGGTATTGGGAGTGCAGTTCTCCTTCTCTAATTCTGTGATTAAGACCCAAAGCAAAAAGATCGGGCTTATTACACAAACTTGATTTGACACAGGCATACCAAATGGGCCGAAACGTTTTATAAATAACCTGTTTAACAGCAAAGTTTTTTGTGAGTTTTTTTTGTGTTGTCAGGGAGAAAGATGGGCCAAAAATACAATCAAAAATAGAGAATAGATGAGAAGCTTCATTTATTTTACTTTGATCCACAATACCATTTTGTTCTGCATAATTACTATTGTTTTACATTAAAAGTACTTTCAAAATCACAAAAGATGGCAAACAATAATTCTCGGATTAAAACCTTTGTTAATTTCAAGTGGCTAACTAAAGTAGCTAATTACTTTTATGGTGACTTGCAATAAAAGTGAGGTTTTAAAATTTGAATGTTCCAAGAATTTTTTTTTTGATTGTCGGGGAAAAAAGGTGAGCCAAAACATGATGAAAAAAATAGAAAATAGCATATCACATAGCCTTATTTAGAATCTTTTTGAAAAATTGCATACTTCTTTGCTGTTGTTCCATTTTTCGTTGAGACCAACCATTTTTTTGTTGCTACCGTATGAAAGCTACAGTGATAATCTTGTGTTCAATATGATAAGTACAAAACCTGGTACTTGATACTGCTAATTGGGTTACTGTATTACAAACATGGAACTGTACATGATGATATCAATACACAAGCACTTTAAATTGGGTAATCAGTATCACAATGTAAAAGTTACCAGCAATTTGTGTCTCTTGTTCAAATAAATGTTGTCCAAAAATATGTAGCCTGCACCTGATTAGTGATACCAGTAACAATCAACCCCAGAGTACTGAAAAACTTGTTTGTGTGTTTAAACATTAATTAACCTGATGACCATCTCCCTGCTAGTTGCTGGGTGCAGAACAATACATTTTTTGTAAGAAGTAAAAATCACCCCACTTAAATACAAATATTTTATACAGTAAATTATCAATAAAGCCCCCCCCCCCCAAAAAAAAATTTATCTCTCAAAGCTGCTGTGCACATTTGTTTTGCATTTGTCTCAGTACCAATATGTTTAAAACATATTTGTTGGTAGAATTGTGTGATCAACTTTAAATGAGTGAAAATATTGCATTATGTGTGTAAGAATGCAAGTCTTTGACATCGCAAAGGTTACTTTGATTGAACTTGAGTCAGGAAAAAAGAGAAAAAAAATGTCCCATTGGATTTTAAAATCTTGGCAGCTTTGGGACAGCTTTTACTCGATATATACTGTCTCAGCAGTAGTGAATTCAAATCTAATCCAGAGACAACACAACATCTTTGTGCCGTTTGTGTTATATCCTGCCTAGAGGGTTGGTGAATGACAACATTTAAGCAGGCCTGCTGGTGCTAGGCCTAGTTTAGCATGTTGCCACAATTGAATACAACCGGTTTGGGTTTACCAAGCATTTGGGTATGAATTATGCTTATGCGTAAGTACTCCTGCATACAAATGAAATTTTCAAAATGTGTCAAAATTATTGCAATTTCAATATGACAGGTAAGTGGATTTCAAAAGAGTTAGATGAGCACATATTTTTGTTCTTACGTGTGTTCACAATGACAATATAATTGAAACCAAATCAAATATGAATAACAATTGACAAGAACGTTCTATGTCTCAAAGCGCTTTCGCAGAAATATATAGAATAAAATTTACCTGATTTGATTATAGGTATAAAACTTGTTATTGATATTTGAACTTTTGTGTAGATGAACCACACTTTTAAATGCTCTGTACTTTTAAACACAAACAAAATGACATATGTCTTAATTCAAAATTAAGTTTTAAAAATTTGATACAATGACATAATTTGGTCATAAATTATGTAGCTTTCAACATTCACAGGTCATTCACAGTATCAGCTTTTCAAACCCATAGAGCTATATTATATACAGTTCTATGTTCAGAACATACACTTCTATTCAACCCTCTTGAGCACTGACCAGGGTCTTAGCTAGCCACCCGTCTGGCCCTCATTTTAGACAGGAAGTTTGCTCCTGGGACGGGCAAAATTAATGCCTTTGACAGATGCTTTATTATAAATTGTATGTTTTGAGAAGCTAATTGACCTTTTTAGTAGACCAGATTTGTAAAACAAGGCCATATCAGCACATATTTGAACTCTTTGAACCCCAATGGGCTAAAGACGTCTAGTAAATGTTTTAAAAGTCAAATTAGGACAGGCAATTTTATTCAAATGACGGGCAACCCTCAATTTCTAGCTAAGAACCTGGCACTGACCCAATCTGATCCACTCAGGCTAAAGTTGGAAATTCTGAAAATTGAGTTACTACAATTACTGACTTGCTCAGTACCTACAATTACTGATGTTGAATCCCCGTCTCTCTTGAATACTTGGTTGCAAAGTTGTGAACCTTTTATATGTCCATTTTCTTATGCGTTTTATTGTTTTTTCTCCTCACTTTTTGCCTGTATCGCAGTTTCATTATTGCAGACTTTAGCCTGATTGGACCAAATCTTATCACATATTATTTCAAATGAACCAAGTTTTACTTAAAAACATGTAAGTTCCATGTTTTGGTCAAAATCATATAAAAGCAGCATTGAAAAGTGAATAATTAACCCAGCAAAACAATTCACTTTGTGAAGAAAAAGCGCAGCAATATAAGAATTTACAGAAAATGGGAAAATAAAGACTCAAACAAAATTAAATTAAGAAAGAACTAAAAACTTCAAACTTAGGTACAGGAAAGGCAAGAAAAATCACACATCACATTACAATATTTGTTGAACTTATTCACAAGCAACATTTTTCAAGATCGCAAACATTTTTTTGTCCGGTGGAAGGCCCAACAATTTGATTTTTTTCAGTCACATTTGGAGGGCACCAAGATGGAACTGAATAAAAAAATTTGGTGAAATTTAATAGTAAATTGCCGTAATATAGTCCAGCACATCTTGCAAAATTTACCATCCACAGAAATTTTAACATGATATAACTAGATTTACATTTGGTGCTTGGGAGCACTCAATACCAACACCATTTTGTGCTGTATAAGATACTTCTCCAAGTTTATCATTTGATTACAAGACTACGTAAAAGTAATTTGGATTCAGCTTAATGACTTTTTTAAATCATGATCAGTAACTTGAATGACTTTTCTTGCTTCATCATGCACACTGAACTTTTTCAATAAAATAATTTTGTTACCTCAAAATGATGACAATATGATGATTGTGAATAGAACATTTTAGAGGCATTTGACAAAACTAAAATTTCAGTCTTTTGATAAAAGAAAACTTAATGCTCTTTATGGCAAGATTACTATAGGTGGCTACCACTGCAGCTGATAGGTGTATCCCATCATGCTCTGCAGTACCATAGTAGAACTGCACATGCCATAGAAAGTGTACACAAAATCCCTCACTTCAACTTTCAATTACTCGCTTATATCAGGGGAGCTTAGACTTCTGTTTGAAAAAATATGATCTCTAAAGTATTGTGAAACTATCCATAGCTCTCAATATCTAAGCGGCTCTTGTTTATATTTTGTATACATTTGCTATGGAGCAAGCAGATAGATTGCAATGCATGATGGGATACTCCCTTTAGCTGCTGTGGGTGGCTACCAACAGACAATACATGTCTCCAACTTGATATATAACTTTATGTTTAGGACTTTTCAATGATCCAAAACCATACAACAAATGTACACTATTTGTTTGGGTTGACGAGAGGTAGAGAGTGTAGCACAAGATTACAAGAAAGAATTTGATTTCATCGTATACATGAAGTATGGCTTAGAAATAATAATGTCCCTAAATACATAGCGCACCAGTTGTACCACACACCAAGTTTAAAAGGGTATCACACTACTATCTAGTGTAGTTCTGCACACACACTCATTGAAGTTACTTGTTGACAAATGGGCTATTCCACTTGAACTAAACCTAGGATTGGCCGCAACCAAGTTCCAGCAGTTTCGGTCATTTTCAATCAAAATATATAGCGCAAACATATGGTGTATAATGAGCTTTTGGAATTTCCGATATAATTCTCTTGCGTGGGGATAAATTTAATAAAATCCACCCAGATTTCAATCTATTTCTGTTTTCAGCTGGAACTTATTAAAGACTATCAGATAGGGGATGATTTTATGTAGGATAGCCCAATAGATGAATACCAATGAGATGATTTGTTACTTCATGTTCTGAGCAGGGCTCGAATTAACCGAAGGCCACCAAGGCCATGGCCACCGGTGCCCTTAGACTTGGCATTGATGCCTCAGCACTGCTTCAAGTTTCAAAGCATCCTTCAGCACTAAATGGCATTGGTGCCTTTGTAAAGATTTGTTGATGGTCTTGAAATGAATCGAGTGCCCTTCAAAATTCCTAATTCGAGCCCTGGTTCTGAGTAGTACAATCAATTTCATTACTACTTACTACAACCTATACATTCAGCCGATTGCAAGAAAGCACATACTAGTATAAGGAGTCATTAACTACTTCATGACTAAATTCAGAGCACAAACTAACAATTATCCATGAAAGGGAACAGAAAATACTGGCTGGATTATATGATGAACAGAGTAAAAAATGTTTCTTTTATTCCATCAATTATAGCATACATTTCATACGAACGCAGCTATTTTGCTAATCTAAAACCGCGTTACATTGGGTAGTGGGCACCATAATTAACAAGTCTCTAAGATGACTGGAATAGGAGAAGGAACATGTTTTTATAAAAGGTCTTCTGACAGGGAACATGTTTTTCTAAAAGGTCTTTTGACACGAAATTTGATTCTGTTATTTTTAAAGGTTGCCAGTTCCTCTTTCCATTGTGTCATTTCAGGCTGTATGCCAAAAGAAGTATTTTGATGTACATCATCAAAATATGGTTTGATTATCAGACTCTGCATAGCTCTGTGCCTTGCTGGGAAATCTGCCATATTATATTGCCCGGCATGAAGCCCAAATAGAGCATACGTTTAACAAATGCCAAATTGATCAATAACTGGCTTCTTGCAACCACAAGAGATTTTTCACATGTATTAGTTTGCGCACTTTGCCAGAATCAAACAAGCATGCTCTAAAACATGATGGTACAATATGGAGGCATATTGTCTCTTTAATAAGTATCATGCTTACATAGTTATAATGAAAGACAAAGATTAAAAACAATTTATCGCGTCTGATGTCACTGTCAATTACGATCCTTGATTGGTTTACACAGGTTAATCAGTGCGTAAAAGGAAGACCGATCTATCTGGTGCTGATCGGAGAAAAGGAATAGCAGCAAATGGCGAAAAATCACGTACTTTTACAAGGCACAAAGCAGCTTTTCTAGGCATTGTGGACATGGTGCCTTCGGTTAAGAAAGTTTCCTACTATAAAGACCTAACTTTTGAGATGGTTTGCATGTCGAAAGGTACAAAATAAAAAATAAGGCGCCCGGTTATAAATCCACGTTCAGCAAGTCATCATCACGACACTTGTAAACAAACCGTGCTCGAATTTGATTGACAGATGACGTCAGACGCGATAAATTGTTTTTATCTCTGTCTTTAATTATAGAGTCCACCTTCTCTGGTATAATTCACTGGATACAATACCAGCCATACCAAGCTAACACTGACTTAAGATGGGTTTGAGATTACAGTATGTAGGCTATATGATACAGACATTATTTTTCCAGGATCACAGAATTGGGATTTGAAAAAGAAACAAAAAGTAATCATGAAATATCGTTAAAAAAACACCTAAAATTTGTAATCCATGGTTCCCAGCAGTTTATGTGTGCCTATTCAATCTATGATAATAGATATCGGAAGGTAGCACAACTGGTGATCAAAATGAACGGTGTTGCCGGTGCAAAATTCATTGCACTATAAATGCCGTATGAAAATGGTTCATGGTGTTTTTGTTAATAAAACAGAAACAAACTCGAAAATGTCAAATTGAGAAAACATAAATTGCAATTTCAAAACGGGAAAAATGATGGCTATAGCATATATGCAATTTAAAACAGCCACTGATATTACACGATGGCCTATTCTCTGCATTCCACATGCCCATATATTTGTTCTATTACCACCTGGGATACTGATCAATGTGATATAGAAATAACTTTACTTAACAAAACTTGATGCTACCACTTTGCTTTGTCACATCTAGCGAAGTATCTATTACAAAAATACATTGTATAAAATAGATGTTAAGGGTCGATTTCACGACTGGTAGCGACGTGCCATAAGTCCTAAACCCATCGTGAGGCGCAAACCCATCATAACTCTTTCATATGTCACAGTTGCGATGGGTTTGTACTCATGAAGGACCAATGGTGCATCGTAAAGTTTAGTGAAATCAACCCTTGTGTGTCTACATGTATTGACCTTTGAACTTGTAATCGCCTAACCCTGGTTGATCCATTTCCTGGCTGATCCAACTTTAGAATAGTCTCTTCTCATATCTAAAATGAAAACAAAGAATTAATAAAAGATCGTTCATTAGTAAAATTGAAGTAAAAGTCTGATAATTGTACTAAACGTCACAGAATGGGATAACATTAAATAGAGTAAAATGTACAAAAACCAATCTCGGAATGGTAAAGCACCATATTTTAACAGCAATTATTTTATTGTTTTGTTGGGCTATTATCGTTTCTTTATTTGCAAAATCCAATTTGCTTGTGGAAAATATACAACAAAATTCTCAAGGAATTTGACAATGAAAACCTATTTCAGGGGTGTGAGTGACCTCTATTGAAAAAAGAGGAACTTTGTTCAAAAAGGAGGAAAAGCACTGAAATATGCTCAAAATGGGCTGAAAATTAAAGAAAAAGCTAAAATGTTGCTTCAAAGAAATTTCCAAAAAAGAGGAATTCAGCTTAAAAGAGGAGATTTCACACCCCTGCTATTTATTAAGTTGTATTAAATGTTTACCTACAGCAATTGATTTTTTTTTAAAGAGAATAGTTGCTTAAAATAAGTATACACAGCTTGAAAACCAATAGTCCATGCTTAAACAGTGTTTGGTATTGTGTACAGTTCCTTAAGTTTTTATATAGGCCTATGTACTTTGTACATGTATGTTCAACCTTTTTCCTTCTTAAAAATCTGAAAGGTGTGGTGTAATGAAGTTTTGACAGATGTCTTCTGCAATATTTGTTCAGATTTTGAAACATAAAACAAACAAATATATCCACATTACTTTCTTTTTATTAACATTTTCAGTTGCATTTGCAGTTTTTCTTAACTCATATCAAAGTCATTTGATGATACAACAGTTTGTTTAATTTGTTTTTCCGCCACATTTCTCATATTATCAAATTTCACATTGCTTTAAAAAAAAAATTTGGTAACAATATAAACAAACATATCCAAGTTTCTACTTATATAACTTCCTTTACGTCAACTGAGGATTTCTATGAAGAACCAGGAAATCGATACTCTTCCTAGCTGTTATGTTTCCTGTCCAAACAATACCCTATTGTCAATGAACTTACTATGTACACAGCCAGATTCCTACTGCTGCTGCTCCCAGAGGTACACTCCTGTCCAGCTACTTCATTGATACTCTACAGTACCTGTGTGGAACACACATTGGACTCACACATACAGTACACACACTGGTACTGAATTGGTACTAGAATGCTAGAGTAGCCACAAACTGGGCAGTGTACATCCGAGGTTGGCAGCAATTTTAGGAATCTAGTAGTGTACAACTGAACTTTGTTTCTTTGAAACCATAGACTACAAATTTGTTCTTCCATTTTCCATAAGATAAAATTTTAAAGCATCTCAGTGCAGCAACATAAAATATTAAAAGAAAATGGTGAAGACATATTACATGTAAGTATCAGCAGTGAGCATTCATAGTAAAAAGGCTTAGAGCAGGGGTGTATCCAGGTCCACTGCGCCAAGGGGGGGGGGGGTCCCAATAGTCTCACTGATTTGTTACTAAAATAACTTCACTATGACAAATGCACACTAAAATTTGCACTTTTAATTCTAATATGGGTCAAAATTAGAAAAAATGTGGCCAACAACCGGGCCAAAGGAAGACGAACATTACAACTTTTGGTCAATTTTGTCTCGCTATTTCGAGATAAAATAATGACATTGTACAAATACAGCTATATTCCATTCTCTCTATACACCGTTTAGTATTACGAACATGTTGCATATACTGCATTCATGTTGGTGCACATGTGTTGCATGCCTTATTTACACAGGAATCGTGTGTTTGTGTGTGAGGAGGGGTCATACATTGATTTCTATCGTTCATTGATTTGAAAATAGCACAAATAGGATGTGAAAACATTCATTGAATGTATTCATTAACTGTGCAAGAAGACATGTGTAGAAACCTATGGGTGGGTACAGACAAAAACCTGACTAATATAAAGCTACTATGACAACCGTTTAACATGTCTCTGGAAGAAATATTGAATAAAAACATACTTGTTTGAAAATGACGGAATTGTAATTCTGGAAAGCACCGAGAAGAGAAAATGTTACACACAAATCGTTATTATGCAGCTAAATCAAGGAAAGGATGATGGACATCTTTCACCAATAGTTTATCTTTTCCAGTTTTGGTAAGTTATCTATACTTATTTTTCTATACTATCCAAGGAAAAAATTGTAATAGTACCTGCTGGAAATCCTTTGGAGGATATAGTCATTTCATTTTGACACCAGAAAAATTAAAACCTGGCAAAATGACTGCATATACCTCAAGGGCTGGGTCACCCACCATTGCACAGTATTTTTTGTGGGACCTGACAGCACATCAGACACACCAAATTGCATTCTGAATACAAGAAATGTCATATCAAATAATTTTGATATTTTTTGCTTCCAAAATTTTATTTTAAATAGTGCTCTGAGGCAAGGGATGCCATCCGGATATGACGGGGCAAGGATATGGGAAGAGGTCCGATTTTAGGTGCAGGAGGAAAACCGGAGCACCTGGAGAAAACCAAACTAACATGTAGCACCGTGGGGAATTGAACCCCGGCCACAGTGGTGAGAAGCGAGTGAGAAGACCACCACACTAACCCACCCTCCCTTTATTATTATTATAAATTTTATGGGAAATTATTAAAAATTGACATTTAACCATTTTGTAAATTTTTAGTAATTTGCCGGATTTTTAGTAATCAAACGGACATTCCTCATATTCAGAATGCAATTTGGTGTGTCTGATGTGTTCTCAGGTCCCAGAAAAATACTGTGCAAAGGTGGGTGACCCAGTCAATAAATAATTCTATTAAAATGAAAATTACAGAGCAAGACATATTAAATTAATAAATAATGCTATTAAAAATTTATCTTAATGACAATTAAAGGGTCAGAAATATATACAAATAACTCTATCAAAATTACTCTTTAATGAAAATTATATTTAATGAGTTTGGAATTGTGATTAATTTGTCATTGTCAGATTTGATCTTTTTAAAATGTGTGCGATTCCTGTATGAAAGATGAAGATTGTTTCTGCATTTTTTTATTAAATTAATCATTAGCTGTATACCAAGAAGTTTTGACTTTGCTTGAGGGCAGCATACATAGCTAATGGAAGAAGCCTGAAACTCTCAAAGTGAAGAAATGCTTGGAATCAGAACATAAATACTTACGAGTGTAAACTGTGAACACTGCCTTCCATTTGGGCTGATGGAGTACGTTTCTCAAACCGGACTTCTCCTGAATACATCTTTTCTCTACAAATAATAAAAGACAAATATACTTAATGTTGAATCCTACTAACTATATAATAGTCTGTCTCAAGTTAAGAGATGCCATGTTGGATTTTGTAGTGGCAAGATTTTAATTGCGCATGCTAACCTTTATCACATACGCGTGGAAGGGCGATTTATCACACATGCGTGGAAGGGCGATTTGTCCGTACGCAGGCAATACAACCACGTAAACACACTGATTTGAGTCTGCCAATGCAAAATTCAACATGGCGTTATATTCAACTTGTGACACACTACAACATATTGGTACAATACTGCATGTTTCTTCTCAATAACATTTTTTATGCAGAAAAGATATATAAACATACATTTCATCTTGTCAATCCGAGTGATGTTTTTTAATCAAACTTCTGTGCATCAACAGAAGGCGCACTAGTCAAGTATATGATCCACTTCTGGATGCATTACTAGCACCCTCTGTTGGTGTACAGAAGTTATATCTAAAAAGATCACCCTGATGTTGGCCATCTCCATGATGGTCAAAACTGTCAGGTTAGTAAATAATCTTCTGATTTTGACAAAATTGCCTATGGAATTATACTCCATGATCCTCTTCAAGAAGATGCTCACTATTAAGTTGCATATATATTTATGACCTTTTAGTTCAGTGATCATGTTCTACACTTTGTAATCAAAATATAAAGAAGTAACAATTTAACAAACTATATATTGTTTTTGAAAGGCAAATGACAATGGGTTATTCCAGTTGAGATCCATAGACCTCCTATAAAAATAAATTTTGGATTTATAAAGCGCCTTTCTCCAGATCTTAGAGGACTCAAAGCGCTGTAATTTCGCTGCAATGATGAATCATCACAATCAGATCGCATCAACTAGGTTGCTGCCGAACGGCGCACACCTATCCACATTTAGATTGTAACATCCACCAATTATCTGTGCAGCTCACCAAATTCCATTGGGTGAAGGAAGTTTTTGATAACCAAACAACTAATCACCGATTTTTGCGATACAGGAAGAAACCGGAGATCCCGGAGAAAACCTGCGAGAGCGAGCATGGAATCGGGATAAACCAAGTGCACATGAGTCCTTGGGCGCGCCGGGCTTGAACCCGGGACCTCAGTGGTGCAAAGCGAGGGAATTACCGCTGCGCTAACTCACCCTCCCTGGAAGGCAAGACATTGATCTCCCTCACTATATTTCAAATGAAGTCACCCATTCAGGTAACCCCATTTGAAATGCATACTCCCAGTGTAGAAGATAAAGGTATTAATGTCTTCCATAGGGGGTGTATGGATTTCAACTGTAATAGCCCAATTCTCTCCTGCAGCAACCAACCTTAGTTCAGTTAGACTTCTTGCTCCTATATCTTGGCAGCCATGTTGGATGCCAGCTATCAGGTACGGTACAAATTTATGGACGGAACCTTTGTCTACGATGGACCCAGACACTCCTTGTGCTACCTTTAACTTGTCATGCTCACTAGAAACAACAAAATTTGTAACAAAGATAACTATAACATATAATCATGATCTAGCTATCTTAAGATTTGAAGCTATCATCGAAATGATCAAACCTCATAATATCTCGGACCAATATTCTACACAAATATCATTTCAAACATCTCTATTATAGAACGTTTGCAACAGGCAAATGCAACATGCATTTATTACCTACACAGGAAATGCACAATAAACAATGCTGCATTGCAGATGAATACCATCATATTGGGTACAGGGATTATGCACCCCCCCAAAAAAAAACATGAAAAGAAATTTTCATTGAAAAATTTGCCAAGAAATGTGATCCCTCAATCAAAATGAATACCATCCCAATCAGGCCCTATTAGATAATTCATGCATGCCTCTGTATTGATCACTTGATAGCAAAATTGTGCGATTTTCAAGATGTCTTGGGGATACAAGCATGTCATCCCTTTTAACTACCTCTCGTTTTACCTGAAATATCTGCTTGCGCTAGCTTTGTTTTTCTCCATGGCATCTAGTGAACCCATGCCTCGATATTTTTTTGAGTCTGACACCGTCTGAGAAGAAATATTCACCAGGCGCCTCTGTAGTACCTGCGAGTAAGCTGCCCATCATGCCTGCAAAGGTATCAAATCACATCATGGTGAATTCATTTGATGCTACCCGCGAATTTCACAATCGGTCCATGATCGTATTTCAAAAGGAGAAAATGTGGGCCAGGCGAGAATACGGATCAAACCTGTGACAAACCAATCAAAAGATATTATCGGAAATACTAACCAACAGGACACGAGTTGGGCTCACTTCCGCATCACACAGTGTACGCAGGCATTTGTCATGCTGTTTTCATTCAAAGGAAATATGTGTATGTACATCCATATCAAACGATGGACTTGTCGGCTGCTACATGTGTCTCATTTCACACAATAGCTAGGAGTAAATACCAGACTCATCTCAAGTGGAGGTTACTCCAAGTCACATGGTTTAGGAATTACAGAGAACATTCCATAACCACGTGACTTGGGAATGATTTGAAGTGACCTCCACTTGAGATGAGTTTGTTTTTTATTTCTAACTATTATGTGAAATGCGACACAGGTAGCAGCCGACAAGTGCATCGTTTTGATATGGATGTACACATATTTACTTTAAGGTTTGCACGTTGTGGGGGCCAAAAATATGGTACTGGGTAGCAGGAACATTTATACTGAAAATTGATATAAATATTCGTCAGACTAAAACCAGTTACTGGCAAATGTTTAATTTTTTTAAATACTCACCTAGTTTTTTGCCCTTTACAATAAAAACAAAAAATTTGGCCTACAAATTCGAATTTCCTAGTCAGGGGTGTGATTTAAAAGCTTGTGAAATATCCTGAAATTAGTAGAAAATCCTGAAAAACAGCATGAAATTGAGCTAAAATACCACAAAACGGGCTGAAAATCAATAAAATTGAATAAATTTTGACCACAAAAAATTCTGAAATCGTGAAAAATCCTGAAGAATCACACCCGACCTGCTAGCTATTTTGAAACTAATAACATATTTGCTTTTACCTGCCGAAGCTCCCAGAGCTAAACATTTTGTGATATGGCCAACAGTTGTAATTCCCCCATCAGCAATGACGGGTACACCAAAATGTCTAGCGTATTCTGCTACTTTGTATACAGCTGTTCCCTGAGGGCGCCCTACAGCCATGACTGAAATGGAAAATACACACACAACCAAATAAGCATTGTTAACTAATTAATAGTCATCACTGGGCTGCTTGTATAGGAAAATACACATGGATTTAAATAATTGCAAATAATATAAAAAGGTATAAACCGTGCAGTATCCGAAATAAAATTAAGCAGAAATAATTTGAGAATAGTTATATTAGTAGTGCAGTAAAAATTTGTATTACAAATGTGTAGTTTTAGTATCCATAGATTTAGTATTCATAAATTGATGTGTGACGTTAACAATCAGACATAGCCAGGATATAAAAATTGCCTGTCAGTGTCCACAGACCCGATGGCCATTCTGACCTGGGATTTAAGTTACCAGTGACTGTGCCACCATGTGATAGTGCGCCACCACATGCGAATTATGACCATTCATATTCACAATTAAATATCAAAAATACATCAGAAATTGCCTTCTTGTAGACATTTAGATGCTTTCAGGCATTTTTAAGCCTTCCAAGTTTGTGATTCTTCATGCAAAACTTGAGTGTTTACTGGCTGTGCCTTTCTTAACAAAATCATTTCAGATGCTATACAAGGTTAAAAAAAGTGCTGGAACTTTGTATTGTGCTAAAGTTATAACAAGTACTGTGTATTAATTACTTCCAACATTCACATGCTGACAAAACATTAGGCACTTTAATTTTGGGACACAAACTATAACCTACAACCACTTTAACAACATGATTAACATGATGACAGACTTTATGATGGGAATCCATAACACAGAACGACTGAAGAAGTCTGACAAGCCACTCCTGACAAAATTTTGGCAACTTTCTCAATCTGGTAAAATCTTGTTGCCCATTTTAACTACAATGGTTGACTTGCATCCCTCTCATCTTTAAAACTTGTAAAAACATATAGTTTTAAAGATGACTCCTTATTCAGCTGTCCCAAATCTACAGCTTTCGCATAAATGACCGAGTCATCCTCATTTAAATAAATTTCTGTCCTCCATAAGGTACCACAGGAAGATTCACATGATAATACAATAAAACTTGTGATAGGTATGAATGGTTGTGGAATCGATCTAGAGACCTGTCCCTCTTGTCATCTTAAGTTATCTTAGAACTGTCCTCCAGCATGGCTGCCATTTCAATTGTTATACCGTTCCAGTTGGTTTATTGCATACACTCTATAAGTATACCTGCAAGTAACCTGTATAGTAACTAAATTGCCTTTTATGACAAAGGGAGGATTTTAAAGCCATATTATAACATTTGCTGAGGAGAACGCTCTCAAAAAATGTTTAAATTCAGGTTTTTGCACGATTGTAATGTACTTTAGTAAACAAAGATTCTCTGCAAAAATCAAGACTTCAGGTGCTGTAGTTTTGTCAAAATTCGAGATTTTGAATAAACCGCCGGAACCGGCGTTTTATTATTACGATGGAAATATTAGTCGAACGCGTATTCGATGTCAACACAGTACTACGTACACGGCGTGCGTGACACACACACATGCCAGAGGATCGTACCATATTACAACCGCCGAGTAACATGCATTGGCGCTAGTAGTAAATTCCAATTTTCTTTGCTTTACCTCACTTGTTCGGCTCAAAATTAAAAGGGACATATCTGACAGTAAATGCTAACATTTTATTGAAAATGAATACTAATCTATTTTTAAAGAAATGTTATAATATGACTTTAATTGATCCGTGCCTCCAGGGGGATGTTTGGGGATTTGTGGTTGGGCATTCACAACAGGATGTATGTTTAGCAAGCCTGGCTGGAGTATACATGTAAGTGCATCCCTTAGCTTCTTATATAATTATGGGCTTTGACATTTTACTCGCTATAGAGGCCCTGCATGAAATTATCGATTGGCTCCAAACAAAGGATTTGTACCGGTGTCCTTCACCGTAGTTATGGCGGAGTGCAGTCCATTCAATCAAATGTTGTCATCAACCTATTTGATCGTAGTGCAGGGTTATGTGTGTGGGACGAACTATCACGGTAGATTGCAATCATGCTTTTGTTGAATGCATTTGAGTAGTCCGCCATATTTACGGGATGATACGTCACATGCAAGGCCTCTATTGGTTCCATGAGCATCCTCTTCCATCATCCGACTACAACACTAAAGGGCTGTGCAATGAGGGTAAAATTGGGGGGGGGGGCAATTTTTGACAGGTCAAAAGGGGGGGGGGGCAAGCATTTTTGGGCACACATTTACAGGGTATCTTTAAATAACATACAGCTTAGGAAAACAGTACAGAAACATTCATAGATGCAAAATTCCCTGCTTGCTACATTCACATAATATATCTAGACCATTTTAGGTTCAGAAATTGGGAACCCAAAAATATGCCATGTGCAAAGCTGGGGGCGAAAATATTCTAGCATGCCAAGAGGGGGGGGGAACAGTTTTTGGCAGGCTGAGAAGGTGGGGGAAGCAATTTTTGGCACATTGTTTAGCAATTTTACCCCTTCCCATCCTGTAGGGGTTCATAATTATTGTATAGCCCCTAACTTCCAAGCACTAAGTACATAAATGTGGTATTCTCTTAATGCTTTTTACCCAGTCTTAAAGCGCTGCAGTTTTTGGAGAATATGACAATCAGGGCACATATAACATCATATCCAAACCGCACCAGGATTAGGACAGTTAGGAGTTAACACATTAATCTTTTCGAACCGACTGGGAGATCAGATATGTGTTCAGGTATGGTTGGCTGCACACAGGACTTGCCTAATTACCAATGCACCATGGGGAGAGTGGAAGTCTGATTTTAATCTACAAATGTTGCCAATTAAATTCAGACTTTTTTCGTAAGTCAATACCCAGCAAATAAATCACTGCTGGGAATCCAACCTGGGACCTCATGTCAGGAGTACTCTAACTACTAGGCCATGCTCATACTAGGGAAGGGTCAATGATAATGGGGATAGTGAGCACAAAAATATTTAACACATGCACACACTTTTCACTATTTGAATTATTATGAGGAATCTTTCCTTAATCTTTTTTAAAACATTCTTTTAAGGTTTAAAAGGAAACTAACATTAATTCTATAAAATTCCCCTAAATCACTGATAATAATTATGCTTACATAGATCAGACAATTCTAGTATCCATAAATTTCGATTAGAGTTCTCCTTTTTTTCTGACTACACAGCACCATATGTATATAACGAAAGGTGCAAATGATACCGTACCAAACTGGATTTGAAAAATTATAATTCAGCCGGTGGTAATCATGGAGCTAACAATCTGTCCAATACGCGGATTTAGGGTTTCTCTACCGAAGTCGATATGTGCCGAAATTCCTTCCCACAATGCAGTAAGCGTTTTACATTAACAATAGATACAGTTCGGAGGTTAATCAATATTCTTTGTTATGCAAACACGATATTGCATTGTGGGAAGGAATTTCGCACAAATTGACTTCCGTAGAAAAACCCTAAACCGCAGATTCACACAAGACATCCCAAAATACAAAATAAATAAGTTGTAAATAATTGTTCCATTCAAATAAAAAGAAGAATATGAGGAAGAGAGAGCTTACTCACTAGGAAGTGACCTATAATGCATCTAGTAATACATGTTCACTGAAAGCACATGTGCAAATATTTCACATTTTACTACAATGGCATGCAACTGCACAAAAAACTACAACCACCAATAACATATTTCTTCGTGCAGATGACGACGACGACGGGTGCAGAAGTTTGTCCCCCAACAATAGTTTTGCATTGTGTTTCCATGGAAACTTACAAGTGCTTGTGTGCTCCCCTTCCCCATCCTTCTTTTTACGTTTGGCGCTCTTTGGAGATGGTTTAACAACCACTGCAAACCACCACACAACACCACCAGAAATATGTGCATGGGAGTTAAGAAGAGCAATATAAAAAACAAAGAGTTGACACAGTTTTATGTTGATTGATGCAACAATAACAATCATGAGTTAAGACTTTATTGGAAGTTATAGTTCTTGAACACACCAAACAGTTTAACTATGTTACATTAACTGTTATCGATAGTGAAGATGACATGACACCCTTTTTTCATGCCTTATTATGTATAGAGGCCGTCAGTGTGACGTCACAGTGGCCATCTTGTGGGTACTGGTAAACTCTGTTCAAAGTTTCAGGGCATGAACAACAGGTGAATTGGGTATAGAGCAATACTAGAAGTCTGTCAATCATATCAAGCAAGTGAATGAGGAGCTCATGGGTGCGAATCATGTATGGTCATTTTCACGGTAAAGGGTGTAACTTTGGATTTTTAACATTTTATTCCGTAGTGTTCTAATAAAGCCACAGAATTCCATGATTTTTGGCCACATAAGTCATCTAGTAAGCAGCTACCTTGGGTAGCATAATCAGCTTTGGGAGTTACTGCGTTCAGTTTTAGCAGGCTTAAATGTACTTAATATTGCCATTTTGAAAAACTATAAAAAACAGTAACATTTTGTAAAACCCTGTGTTTTCTTCAGTTAGTTCATGGATAATTTTTCTTATCCTGAAAGTACAGTCATATGTTCAGTAAACACTGCCACATTAGATTTAATTGTGAACAGCCCTGTATTTTTGAGAACCGGACTTGATATTTGTCGTTTCGAGGCTTCATTTTCCGTTAACAATTGTTAACAAACTTTGTGGGTGTAGCTTTGGTTCATAATTCTTGGTTATTTCTTCACTTCTTCCTGATTCATAACAGTTGTTATCTTAACTTGAAATGGGTAACAAAAATTAGTCGATTTGCAAGCTTTTAAATTTTTATAAAATCTTGACTTCAAAGAGCCGTTTTCCGTTAACTTTTTGAAGCCTCCGAAACAAACTGTTCAGCAAGCTTGTGCAAATATAAATAAAAGAGCTCATCCAATCTATTTATCAAAATGTAGCAAAGTAGATCCTCAAGTCACATGTTTTTAAATCGTGGAGATATATATCACCGTTTGAAAATGGGACCCAATACAAACTTTCCGTTAACAATTGAAGCCTCCGAAACAAATGAAGCCTCCGAAACAACAATAAGATTAATTATCATCTATGCATATCTAAATTGGTGTGTTTCATAATGATATCTGCATTGTAATTATTACTTGATATGTGCAGAATGTCATAAAAAAAAAAAAAATTTGACATTATGGTTAATGTTTGAAAAATATACTGATACCCAAAAAGCCTGTTTCGGAGGCTTCACATGCAAAAAACACCATACTTAACAAATGGGTGAAAAAGTTAACATGTGATAAATCTACAATATCTGCCGCATAGAATCATTGATTCAATAAACACAAGAAAATAACAGCTTAGATGATCCCAACACTGTTGTTTTCAAAAAAACTACTTCTGCAATGTTTAACAATTGTTAACATGAAACAATTGTTAAAGCCTCCGAAACAAAAAAAAATGACTTGCTGTGATAATTTAATTTTTGTCACAACTGAAATTCAATACTTAAAAGCAAAGCATGAAAATTGGTAATTGTGATATTTTTTACCTATTTCTTTATGTCAACTTGTAGTAGTTAGCCAAATATGTTACTTTTATGATCACCTGTGTTGTTAACTGAAGCCTCCGAAACACAAATCGCTTGAATTGCCAATTCTAAAAAATAACTCCAATTTCTGTGAAACTTGGCTGGGAGGTTCCTTTCATCAAGTAGTATTTGTACATGAAGTTAGACATTCAAATTATTTTAGGAACCCAATTAAAACTTTAAAAATATGTTTAAGGTTTGGAAATTTCCATTGTAAATGACACTTGATGTTAAAAATTTTCAAAACTGCAATTACAAACATAGCAAAACATGGTACAAAATTTAACTTATATCTGTTGACTTACTTTGGAATGGGATTTCACATGTATTCCAGCTTTCATGTCATAATTTTCTGAGGTTATGTAAAATACATTTTTTCTTAGATTTTAACCAAAATGTTAAGGAAATGTCAAATTTTTTATTAGAAATCAAAAGGTTTAAGCCTTGAAACATTATTTTACAGGAATTTAAGTTGCTTCTATGCATGATTTCAGTAAACAGAAACATATTTAAGTGGTTTGAAATTTTGACCCTAAAAATCAAAAGTTACACCCTTTACTGTGAAAATGACCGTATACAAACACTATTGTCATGAGTCACACTTGAAAAATGCTGACGGCCTCTATTGTGTGTACCAATTGAGTCTGGGTAAAGTCCTATATAACTGTATTTATAGCCGAAGGCTCATTTACTGTTAAGCAAATTTCTGTAAGCAGCACAAATTTGAAAAATGCATTATGCTAATGAATTCACAGCACTGGTGAAATTCTAAACCATACCATGTTTATCTGTTACTCAATACCATCTCACAAATCACATAATTTGCTACAATTCTGTGTCATTACTGACATATGTTTATTTTGGAAGCATGGCACACAGCTAGTAGAGCATTCTAAATGCTTTAATTCTGAAGGAACATAGATGTATGTGATAGTTCAATAAAAAGAAAAGCCTTATCATGAGACCTGTAACTTTTTCAATGACCAAACTACAATTGTGCTTCACTTTGAGGAATGGATTACGCAAAATTCCCCCCTCACACAATAGTTATAAACACTGCAAACTTGGTTAGTCACACAGTTAACTAGGGTTAGCTAACTAGCTAGACAGCCTATAATACCTACCTTCTTGTGTGATGCATATAGAGCCACTTCCCATCCCCACACGTAATGCATCAGCACCTGCATCAATCAGGTTCTTGGCTTGTCCCGCTGTTACAACTGAAAACAAAAGAAACAGTGATATAAGTAGTTTTGTGTCCTCTTTTTGTTTGCAAATTACCCAATGGCGATAAAACTTGCAATGTGTATACTTCTGCCAACATCTGCCAGTGGTAACACATGAGTGTGTCAGTGTGGAAGGGTTGACTAGAATACAATTTACATAACAGTGGACACCCAGGAACAGTGGCTGTCCTTGGTTCCATTCTCTACCAGCTTATTGCAAAAAAACATAAAAAATCCATGTAAGACATTTTCTCATTTGCCAGCATTTCAAGTGGGTCCAAGGTTTGGCGGCGAGTTACAGGTCCACAAAGTCATCGTTTAGATTAAAAAACTGCAACAGAGGACCAGTAAGTTCTTGTTTGTGAGTGCCGGGTGGGTGAGTGGGGGCGTTTGCAAACAGATGCAAATGTGGACACACATGAAATCGAGTATAACAGCGGAAACACAAACCGTGGATATCCCCGGTTCATAGATGGTGCTTTAGATGTAAAATGCCTTAAGGGCTAGGGTATGAACGTTTGGACAGTATTTATTTTGGGACATTAGAGCACATCAGACATGTCGAATTGCATTCTGAATCTGAAGAATGTCATTCTGATATCAAATAATTTTGATTTTTGAAATTCGCAATTTAATACACATTTTATGGCAAATCATTAAAATTGATATTTTGATATTTAACAGTACTTGAAGTAAACTTTATAAATCTGATGATTTATACTTAAAGTGTATGTAGGTGGGATGAAAAACCGACGATCAATTGAAATTTTGACCTTTCATATTGAAGATATGGATTTTTTCCCCAAAACACCAAAAAAAAATTAGGTCTTTTTGGGAAAAAAATCCATATCTTCAATATGAAAGGTCACAATTTTCAATTGACCGTCGGCTTTTCCACCCTGCTACATACACTTTAAGAATATATCATTACATTTATATAATTTACTTCGAGGACTGTTATATATCAAAAATTTGAAAAATATCAAATTTTTATAATTTGTCATAAAATTTGTATTATATGGTGATTTTCAAAAAATGAAAATTATTTGATATCAGAAAGACATGCTTCGTATTCAGAATGCAATTCGATAGGTCTGAGGTGCTCTCATGTCCCACAAAAAAAATACTGTCGAAAAGCAATAAACGCGCATTTTAGATCCCTTAAGGATGATGATTGCACTTGCCGGTGTACATAGTCCACATTTAGATAGTCAAAACTTAACTACATCCACAGTAAGGCAAAAACCCCTTGAAACATGTATCCATGGTTGGATACACATTGTTGGTTCGATTCAAGTTTGATAGTGACATCAATGCATTTTTGCAGTTAGTAAAGTGTGCTGAGGCTTGTGGATCAACGTCTAGGCGTTGTGCCTGTGCGTAACGCACTATAAATCACTGTGCCTTTTTTTTAATTTTTTAAACCGCATGTGTTTCAACTAACTGCCTCTGTATGTGTGTGTTTACACTCTCCGCGATCACCCCTACACACATAATTCGATACTGCGACCAGCAAAATATGCACATACTTCAGTACTGAACTTGAGGCGAACCAAAGAATAGTAAAAACTCATGTGAATCCCATCCTCGTTTACCGCTTACACATAGGGGATGTGTGTGTGTCTGCATATTATAATACTCACCATTGCCAGCGATGACTTGTAGTTCTGGATGGTTCCGTTTAATATATCTGATCATGTTGACTTGGTATACTGAGTTACCTTGTGATGAGTCCTATAAATACACAGAATGACAAAAGATCCAAAACAGGTTCTAAATTATTAATAATGTAACTTATTAACAATTTCCCTGATTAGCATTAACCTCAGGTGGATAATAATTAGACACATGATTGATTAAATAACCATATGCAAATATTTATATTATATACCATAATTGCAAATTCACAATCTTGGTATAATATACAGTGGCGGCACCAGGAATTTTTTTCGGGGGGGGGGGGGGATTGGGGGGGCAAAGGGAATTTCTGGGGGGCAAAATCGACAAATTGCCGTAAAAAGCGGAAATTTACGTAATTTGGGGGGTTTTGCCTCAAAACTGGGGGGGGGGGGCAACAAAAAAATTGGGGGGCAAATGCCCCAGCTATGCCGCCACTGATAATATATCTCATGTACAAAGGCATCTTTTGTATTTCCATCCACTCCGTAAAATTCTTTGTTAACCTCTTCTATTAAATATTAATACCAATTTCAGCTAATTGAAGTAATTAATCTTCCTCAACGGACAAGTAATCATATCCACAGTTAATTTGAATGACAGGGTAATTTAATTCCCATCACACAGTCATACATCCATTGTCAATGTCAAATTAAAAAGAATGAAAACAGTTATTTACAGCGCACTTAGGAATGCAATATTTGCTCACGTCATTATTATTGTCATCAAAGCAACGACAGCATCACTACCTACTCACCAATACATTCACATCAACACCAGCTTGGAAAAAATTTGGATCAAGAATCATTTTTTTGGTATTTTCTCCAAAACTGAGCAAAAACTTGAACAAATTTGACCTCATAAATGGATTTGTCAAGTCTTTGAGATTCCAAATATGAATACTTTTATATACTTTAGACCAACAATTTAGAAGTTATGAGGCCAAAAAGTTTCCATAATTCCAGGGTTAAGACCAACCTTAACAACCTACTCACCAATTATAACCACATTTACACCAGTCTGGACCAAAAGCTCTGGTCTCACTGTGCCATCTTTTTTTTGTTCCTATGGCAGCACCAACCACTAGCTGCTAATAAAACCCTAATGTGCTATCTTCAGTAGATAGCACTAAACAATATTTAATTAACAACCTACTCACCAATATAACCAAATCTACACCAGCCTGGATCAAGACCATCTAGTCTCTCTTTGTTACATTCTCTTGTTGTCATGGCAGCACCAACCAAAAGCTGCTCATTTAACCCCAATATGCTATCTACAGTTGATAGCACAAAACAATGTTTGACAACCTACTTGCCAATACAACCACATCTACACCAGCCTGGACCAAGAGCATCTCGTCTCTCTTTGTCATCTTCTTTTGTTGGTGTCATGGCAGCACCAACCAAAGCTAAACCAAACCAAGCTACTAATCTAACCCCAATATGCTATCTTCAGTAAATATTTAACGATAACACCACCTACTCACCAATACAACTACATCTACACCAGCCTGGACCAGGAGCTCTAGCCTGTCTTTGTCATCTTCTCTTGTTCCTATGGCAGCACCAACCAACAGCTGCTTGCTGGCATCTTTGGAGGCTAGTGGGTAATCCCTATGTTTCTTTAAATCTGTTCTTGATATTAGCGAGACTAGTTCATCTTTGTCGTTTACTATAGGTAGTTTGCCTGAAATAGATAAAAAACAAGCATCAAAATTAAGTTGACTTCAAAACTTAGTTACAAAATGTATACAAATCTAGTCTCTGAACTGAATGTATACTCTGATGTCACATCATCATCACATTGAAGTTCTTTCTACGGTATTGTGAGATGAAATAGAAGTACCCTCCATGTGGGCACTCAATCTCAACCTAATTTCTAAACAGCCGATCCAAAGAGCTGTGGTATCGGAACCAGGTAGAACAAAACTCTTGCGATGAGAAATTTTCATCTCAGTTTGCACAAATCCAGCTCAAATTGCATTGAAGCCACAATATCACCATCATGCATATTGAGCATTCATCAAGCATAACCTGGATAAAACTTTTATCTCCAACTGGATAAGATTGGAAAATTCTTCTATAGTGTGTGTCTTTTCTTGAATTGAGAGTAATGCCACATGGATTTCGCAGTGGCATATATGAATTGTGCACTACCTTAAACCCGCGGGACATATACACACACGTAGAAGGGCGATTTGTTTGTATGCTGGCAACGCAAATCTGCCACTGCGAAATCCAACAGGCATTACTCTTGACTTGAGACGAGACACAATATAGATGCGCAATCAAGAGGAATTCAATGGGCTTTTACATGTAGTACTGGCAACATCTGACAAAGCTTTGAAGATTGTTTCACAGACTTCTTGATCAGCAATCAATGGGACTGTTGACTTTAGCTATATTGGTACTTGGGTTTTGTGCAAGACGTATCAAAACTTTTCACAAATTTGTCAATGGCAAACGGATGAAAATGAGTGAAAGTATCTGAATAAACAAGTTTATGCAATATCATTAATTACATCAAAAGAAAACTTTGAAGTGCAGATTGATACCGACTGTCCGCTAAATACATATATGATGTCAGCATAAGACAATGCAAGGGCTTCCTTACTCCTTATAATGTTTTGATTAATGGTTTTAATGGTTAAGAATTTTAACAACCAGAGCGACATGGTTTCTCTAGCTCTCCAGCTGACCACCCACGTGATGTACTGATGTTTCAATAATAGCTTGGTCATTCATCCCCCGCTATCAAAAACCCCCACAATGATAATTTGAAAAAAATTAATAGGCCAATTACCTTATGCTTACATCACACAAACAATTTTTTTTTTTTTTCAACCTCCCTCAACAACACAATTAACCATACAATAATACCAATAGTGGAGGTAGGATTAATAAGGTACATCTCCTTTCCTTATAAAGCAGCTATGATCCTGTATTCCACTTGATGGGGGACACTACATGAGGTCCAAAGTGATTGAATAATATTTGCCCCTTTGAATGTTTCATTAATTTTGATCAACAATTCCCAACTACATAAGTGTGGTATCAAATTATTAAATAATAGCTATTCAGGGGAGAGTAATGGAAGTCAACATGGACCTTTTCCAACTTCATTATTTCTGAAGTTTTAGTCCAAAGTATATAAAACTAGACATTTTTGGAATGGAAACAGGTCGAGGAATCCTATGGTAACGTCAGATTTAAACAAAAATGTTTAAGCTGGAGTGAGGGGCTTCAACCAGCTTTTGTGGTTTGCAGTTATTTGGGGGCACGATGGCCAAACTTGCATACATTGTCACCTGACTGTAGTGGGGTGAACTCATCAAATGTAAAACTTTACAGTCTATGATGTATTAGTGAGCTGGCAAAATCTACATGCAGCATCTGCTTCATTCATGTTATAGGCAATGAAACAATAATGCAACCTACTCACTTGATATGCATATTGTGGATGACCAACAAGAATATGTTTGCCTATACATAGCATCTTTTGTACCAAGTACATCAAATCTGGCTGACCGTTCAAGAATTAGAGTCCATTTTAGGTTTTATCACACACATCCACCACAAATGCAGGGACACAGAGAGCGACACATTTCTTAGTAGCACTTCCAACTAAGCTCAGTCCTCAATACATTTAACATTCAGTGGAAAATATACTCCTAGATTTCAGATTCTGAAGAAAAATGTACAACTTAAAGACCCGTTCAGTGATCCCAGCGCAAGTGTAAAAAAATTAAAATTGTTTATAAATTGCTTAAAGGTGAAGGACAAGTCATTCAAATTGTCATTTGGTATTTTTGAAATGACAAATTTAGCAAAAAAACAAAGAAAACAGCAATACTGACGAAGTTGAAGCCTCATTGAAATACATGTAGCTAATTTAGATACTGTCAGTATCTAAATTACAGATTCGTGTAAAATGTCTTATTTTGTCATACACTTCTAGTGCCCGTTTCTATTCATCGTTATGTATTCTTCTCCCGTGCATTATTTTCGCGAACTACCCTTCACAGCCCAAATTATATAAACCTGCACGCTAAACAATGCATTATCTAAAACCTGCACGCTAAACAATAGATTCTAGATAATACGTGCACGCTCAAATACTAGAAATACTACTTTCACATAACCATAAAGTAGAGTTAGGTGGCGCTTTAGACACAGAGATCACATAACTATATAATTGTCTGTTCGATATATATACCAACAAAAAGTACAAATATACATTCTGTGGTGTTAAAATGGTATAGTTACAAACGGTGTTCTATAATAGTGTACAATTACCGAATAGGGGGCAACTCGCTAGACTTGAGTCCAGTCCTCGCCACGGAGTTTAGGATTAGGGTTTAGGGTTGGGATAGGGCAGTCTTGTAATAAGACTAGTAGAGTTGCACCCTTGCAAATATCATTGTCATAAATTATGATTAATGACCTCAAATAAATCAAACATCAAATGAGAATAATCGAGCTTCTATTAATTAAAAAGGGCCAAAAACAGGTGGATCATAATTATACAAGATGACACCATTACAAAATATTCAACATTTTACAAATGAAATACATGTAGGCCTATATCTAAAATAACATAGCCGGGCCCGGGAAACACACACTAGCGCATAATATCATGATCATGCTTTATAATACCATAGGCCTTCAAACACATGTGTTTGAAGGCCTATGATAATACTGAACAAATTGTTAAATCCCAATGTCGTGTGTTTTAATATAAGTAGTTCAAATTATAGAGCTATAAAGTCCAGTTGATATTCACCGTAGTACTAGTCTGACATCTAAATCGATCGTTTCCAACTGGTTCAGTGCTCTCTGTGTTCGAAACCACAATATTAAATGATCACAACATAAAGTCAAGTCAATTAAACCATGCGTGAATAAGTTACCTAAGTATGACGTATGGGCATAATCGATACCATTGATTACAGGGATTGATTTTCTTTACCAGTTAAATGCTACGTAGCTGGTCAATGTCCTGACGGTGTTTTTAAAATGTAAGATATTTTCCCTAATATTAAAACTAATATAATGAATGCAGCAATTAATATTGCCTATTGTTTTAATAGGCCTACACTCAAAGTGTATGACGGATAATGTATCGTGCAAATGCATTCGTCAAGATAATTGCACTTGCCATGGAGTTATTGCATTTAGCTTTCGAGCCTATCGGCTCTCAAGCTAAATGCAATAACTCCACGGCGCGTGCGATTATCTTGACGAATGCATTGCACTCAGTTCATTATCCTTATCTTAAATACACTGCTTTCGGCTGAACCACTCGCAGGCTATGTTAGCACATCCATGTTAATGACAAAGGTACAAAAATCTGAATTTTGATGATTTTTACGATCGTCCGGATGAGCAAATCACTGAATGGGCCTTTAACCCTGTACATCAACAGCACTCCTATATCTGACATTAAAAACTACAATTAGTTACCTTTCTTGGCAGTTTGTAGGAGATTATTAGCTTCTTTGAGTGTGACATTGGCCCTTGCAACCACCAGCTCCTCACGTTTGGTCATGACGGCATGTAGGGGTAGATCATACTTCTCTTGTGGCAAGAAATCTATGTCACGAGCTGTGATGATGCCTAACAGTTTGCTGCCAAGTGCACCAGTTTCTGTTATTGGAATACCTAAAATGTAATAAAAAAGATGATAAAACCAACGATTTCACATATGTGTTCACAATGACTATTTAATTGAATGATAGGAAACCAAATAAGAGGCAGAAGGTCACTTCAATACCCTGACACCATCAAGAGTGATATTGGCTTACAACCAGCAGAGATTCAACATCTGATGAAAGAGTTTAGGCCAGCATACTTCTGATGTTTCCTCCATTCCGCCCACGGACGAATGATGATGATGAATTGAAAATGTAGTAATAGGTTTAGTTTAGTTTAGTTTAGTTTATTATATAAGTTATGTAGTGTTTGGGAATTTTGGGATTAGTCTCAAATCGGCTGCTCTTCAGACACTCAAGCTTAAAAGCTTGAACTTTCCTTGCACTGCAAACAATTACAAATTCAAAGTTTGTTCAAACCCTAGAAACACTAATTCAATGGTGCTATGGTGGGCTCAAATCACCTTTATCAAAGGTAACCTAAGTGAGTGTTTGTATAAATGTGCATGTGAAGGTGCATATTTTTAATGATAGTAACCAGATTGATTGTCACAAGGATTTAAGGTGATTTAATACCCTGATTTTCATCAGTACCCATCTTCTTTTTTTTATTGCAAATTTATAAAGTATATTTATATGTTCATCATCTCATGTCCTGAACTTATAAAATATCTCTACATACAAAGTGGTATTAGACCATTTTAGAAAATCATTTTAGCCCTATATATTTTTTTGTTTACTGTATCCTGGTAACTGAGACGTGTGTTTCATAACAAACCATAATATATTCTATTGAACATGTCCAAGTAGAATACGTTGATGAATAGAATACATTAAATCCTTTGTTATACTATCTATAGAAATATACTCACTAATTATAACACTGAATAAATTAAATAGGCCTAAATAATCTCTTCCACATAGACAATTAATACTACACCATGTATGTATCTTCTATAATATGTTGTTAGGAAAAGAGATTAAAAAGGCTATAAGGTCATCAAAGGTCAGGTTATAGGTCAATTGGTTCAGGTCAAATTCAGGCATCAATTTTGAATACATGTGATAGTCTGTGATATCATACACGTCATAATGAGGCATCAATTTTGATATTTTGTCTGTTACTGGATATATAATTGAAATGTGTGAGGTGGATATACTAAAATACCTTGGGATGTAAATGGTGAGTACACTTTAGATTGCCTAGTTGAGTTGGATTGGGCAAATAAATATAAAATAGTTACCAAAATCACAAAAATGAAGCTTACGGAAAACTACCTAATATGGTGGTATAGGTGACAAAAAATACAATCTTTTTCAACATTGCTGTAGTGTGGTTGTGGTAACCTGTTACCTATGGCTTAATTAAGTTTCAGTAACATAGTGTTGCAAGTTCAAAATACAAAATATAGCTCGACATTGAAAATAGAAGCATTTTAGCCGGTTCGTTTTTTGATAGTTGTGGAGCACCAAGTTCATGAAGTCATAAAAGAAATCAGGGACCACTTATTCCCATTTTACATATATCAACATTATTTCCCTGATGTGTTAGCAACATATATCCAAAATTTTAACGAAATCCGTTGATAGTAAGCTTTCCAAAATGAAGTGAATTTAAATCATCAGTGATGTACCTCCTTTTGGCTTCTATCTTCAAAAGCATGTAAGCTACATTGATACCGATGCCACCAATAAAACGAGAAGATTTGCCCTTCATTTTGCATACCACTTTGTCCAATTTTTTTTGTAATTTCTTCACAAAATGTAAAAAAATGCAAAAAAAAATCAATGGGTGTAGTACCCCCTTAAATGTTTAAACAAATTATTATTAGTTATTAAAACTGTTGTTATAAACACCACTGCAAACATGAAGGAAAGGGAGCTTTTGAGATGGAAGAAAGAAAGCAGCTCTGATAGGCAGAAGAAACGTCACAATATTGAGACCTCAATGATTCTGTTAATCCATTAAAAAGACACAATATTTGAGTTGAGTGTGAAACATCTTGGATGCAACTTGTGATCTTTTATTTTCCAATTGTTGAAACTGTAAATGGACAGGAGGAAAGTTTCAAACACAGCACTGGTGTTTATTACATGTATGAATTCTTTTCAAGATTGTTACAAACATGGATTTTGTGTCAGATTTGATGAATTTGTTACTGGTGTTAATCTTATATTTTCATTAAATGTAGTAAATGTTTGTTTTAAACAATCACTCAACTGGGACAAACCAAAAATAGACCTTCACAGATGGCTTTGATTCAAATGTTATTTTAAATGATAATGGAATGTGTTTTCATTTAGTATGTGTACTGCATCATTTATACAAAAGAAATAAAACAGTGACACACACACACGCAACTGTGGACGTCTGGGCCGTGCATTTAAAAGCTTTTAAGCAATGGATAAATTTGAAGTGAAAATAGTGAATACTTTGTTATGATTATATACAAAGAACTTGACATGTGTGTGTCAGTAGTTGGATAGTAAAAACTTTTAGTAAAAACTTTTTTTACTAAACTAGGGACTTTTGCACATTTTTTTATTACACAGTTCAACTCCCCCCCCCCTAATTGGGGACTTTTTTGGTCTTTTGAGGTATGCAGTTGTAAATCCACTTTTTGGCATACTTAGAATGGGAATTACGCTTTGAAAGTTGTCACAACTGGGGTCCATCCCGGTTGTCATGTCTGTTTGGTGTGATAAACACACACCAAAATGTCCACTATGGGCAGGGCAAACAAAAGCACAACACACACACACAATTTCATGCATTATCCACCACCTGGTCAGTCACATCATGTAAATGTTGGCTTTACTGTTGGTGTATTTGAATGAAATTGAATACTAGAGTGCAAAATTATTTTAAAAGTGTTGAGAACAAAATCAAAGAATTGAAGTAAGATATTTGATAAACATGCCTTAAACCTACAAAGTTGTCAAAGTAATTAGAATTTCTAAAGACAGCTTCATTTTTCAAATCTAGGCAAGAAATTAATTAATTCAAGAATTAAAATCCAAACATAATTAGATTTAAAACCACACTGCAATCAAGTTCCTACCCAAAATTTTGGGAACTCCTTCAGTATCTGGTAAAACAAAAAATTACTTTGAAAATCAATAAATTGTACAAACATATAATTACTTAATTTCACATTAAATATTAAATCAAATAAAACATGAATGAAGAAAATTACAATTAAAGGAGAGATTAAAAACAAACAAAACTGTTCTTACCACAAAATCCATGCTTGGATTTTGCCTGGAATACATCCTTTACTGTATGTTTTGGCCCCATCACTACTGGGTCCACGATGAACCCTTGCTCGTATTTCTAGAAGAAATAAAGAATACATGTATAATCACATCAAAAATTGATAACAGATCAACTCTACTCTCCAATTGTAGACACAACAGTACTTCCAACCTGTATATTAATTTTACCTACATGTATACCTATTTAACTTGATTCTAATACAAAAACCTTTCCCTAACCATAAAATAAGATTCTTTGTAGTATGTAATTGTAAGTCACAACGAAAACCATTGTGAGTTAATGGTTTTCTGATTCTCACCCCTTGAAATGTTACTACAATTTGGCAAAGTACTGGATGTAAGTTTATAACACTATTGGTTTTGTCTATGAAAATTCGCAATCAGATATCCAGCAAAACATGGCCAATTCTATACTCACAAGACATAGCACGTAAATGTAATGCATTTCGGTCACTTTTTCATGAAAACAATTATGGGGCAGGCATTTATAAGAGGAAATATGCTAAATGAAACAAAGATAGAGATGACAAGTTCAAGATAAATTTTGAAACTGGACAAAGCAAACCATTGCTTCATAAGTTAAGTTTTAAAAATGCAAATCAAATTTAAACAGTGTCCATGTAATCCAAATATACTGTATGCACACTGTTGTATATAGTGAATAAAATTTATAACATCAATTCATCTGCTGGAGAGTATTTATTTAAGTACCACCAATTTAATGAACAACACTTGATTAATACACGCACACAAGATGCTTTTAATTAGATTTTATAATTAACATGTACCAGTAATAAAAGGCCAACTTTTTTTTTTGCTTCTTATTTTTTTGTTCAAAAATAACATAAATATCCCTACAGGCATTCTGTGTAATAACAGTAAAGCAATAGAGGGTGAAATTTAAATTAACAACGATGCTGTCACACACGCACAAGATGAATTATTATCAACAACCTGCGACTAAGGGAATGCCTGCTAACCGATGAAGCTTTTAGCACCAACATCTTAGTTGTGGTCTTGTCATATTACATAAGGTACATGTTATATTACATTATGAGCACGAGGCGAGTAGGAGATGCCTCCATTAATATTTTATACTACCGACAGCTACGCATTTTATATATTCACTTTGTGACTGCAAATGTTTTGGCAATTGTTATGAGATTGAGTAGGAGACTACAAAATGCATGTTGTCTTATTGTCTTGAAATAAAATTCCTTGACAAACGATATATTTTGCTCAATATATCTATCAAAACATGTGGAGTTACTCTCATTTGAATTACTCCCTATTCCAGCAAAAATACAGCACTAACTTTTATGAATTAAAAAAATATTATCCTGCTTTGCCAAATGAAACATCTATCCTTGACTCAATCATCTCTGTTTCAATGTACCAGGTATAATTTACATACTTTACAAAATTAAAAATATCTCCCAATGCATTCCTCTCAGCCCTTTTGTTCATATGGCGAAAAGCTCTGCCTCGCGCATGAACAATCGATCATGCCTTCAGTTCTACAATGGACCCCTAATTTTACCAAGATACCTTAAAAATTACATGTACGTCACATTTCTTGGAAGCTGGGCAACATAATTTGAAATGGTCCAATGCTGCATTTCCTTTCAAGTTAAAAATGACATTAATGTCTGGATTTTATCAAATTCTAATTTATTACATATAAATACATGTAGATACAAAGTGGTTAGCTCAGCAGTTTACTTTGGCTACAGTCTGCACAAGTATGATGTAACTATCAATTCAAGAGGAAATATATCATTTAATCCTCATAGTTTGAAGCTTCGATGCAAGAAGGTCAAAAGTGCTTTTCTATTAACTACGCACTTACAACAATCTTGCAATTCAACTGATGTAAATCCAAATTCTTATTAAAAATATAATACAACCAACCTTGACTTTCTTAACTTCATTGGCTTGAAATTCTCCTGTACAATTATGATGTATAATGCCTATTCCACCACAGAGCTGAAAATATACAAATCAAAGGCCATTATCACTCGCATGCAATAGGGATACGGAAAATGTCATTAGAATCATTAACATCTTTTGTCTTGCAGCGACAGACATTGATATAGACAATGATCTACAGAACAGTGGCAGACATCGAATAGACATAGTGAACTACAAGATTTGATTTGACAGTACTATCTTTTTTTTGTAATTTGATTGAAAAGAATGATCACCTTGAGATTTTGCCTATAAATATAACAAATGAAGTGAAGTACCTGGGAGCTAGGATATGGGTCTCTGTCAATTAGTACATCATATTTTTGTTAGTTCAGCGTCTCCTTAACAAAATAATGACACCGGCGGGTTGACATGGTAACCGTTGTATTTTGGTAAATTGCTTGGCAATTATTCATGACATTTGCAAACAATTATTCCTGTACTTCTTTATATGTGTACACTGTACTCTCAAAATACTGGTGGTTTTCGGGGTTTTTTTAAATGGAAAATACATGTCCAATTTTAAGATTTACAAGACAAAGCAGATGTAATGCAAAATAATACTTATTTGCTTACATTTTTTCAAACATCCATTTCATAGGATATTCAATGAGAGTACTGGATTTGAATTCTTGGAATTTCATTACCTAAATTTAGTATAAATGCATTTATAGAGAGCTCTGAAAATATATTACACCTATAGCAATAGACTGCAGTACTGGTATCGAACTACATGTATAATTTATATTTTTCAATTTAAAACAAAATTATTTCAAATTCACCATTCCTGAAAAAAATAACTGCAAATGTGTTCAAAATTAACAAATATTCATTTTGTAGTATGGTCAAAAATGTGATAAAATCCAGCAAAATTTATGAAGCAAAATCCATTTAAATTTTTTTCAGTTTGCATGCATATTTTTGTCCATAGCAGACTACAAAATATGCTAATTATACCTCATTCAAATTGGACATGCAGACTGCAGTTCCAGGGAAAAGAATTATTTCCATTACGCAGGAAACAATAAAGATGCAAAGGAAATTGCACATTTTTTGACTGCATCTCATAATCCATTTCCGTGACAAATGGTTTCGTACTGTTTGATCACTTCATATGCTGATTATCTGACATTCACAATGTTTGAACATTGACATTCACAATGTTTGTATAATCATACTTGAGTTAAAAAGAAATCAATTTCACTGAAATTTGTTCCTCTGCAAACTCTGATGAGAGCATCTATATTATATGGGTTTAATTGGCAGTACAGCTGCCTACAAATGATGCACAAGGCCAAAAAGGAGTATTATTGACTGTATTGAACGACTCCATAAATCTCGCTCCTTCTCGCTATGACGTAATCAAGAAATGATCAGGGAAAATGTCAATTTTACTTCAACTTTACCACAAGATCAATATGATGAGCTATGTCTGCAATAGCATTCTGCAGTTACACAAAACAGGGAGCAAAAATAATCAATCATGTACCGTACCTTTAGTTTACCATTTTGTTATGAACATTAATTTCTTTGCGATATGTTTTCCCATGATCATCTATTAACACAACACACCTCATCTTCAAATTAACCCTCATCTTGGTATGGTTAAGATGGCGCCGATCTTTTAAAAATGAATTTGGTTGATTTTTTTCAAATATAATGTTTGGGCATTTTTGGATTCAGCAAAATTCATCAATGTGCTTGTAGGAAAACAAATTAATTAATTTTGAAATAAAGGCTTTAAAATTAAAACATTGCATCTGCCATAGAACACTATACTAAAGTTAAGCGGTCAAGATTAAGTGGGTTTTCTTTTATTCAAGGTTATTATTTTGACATTTTAAAATATTTGGTAAATAACAAAATTTGACACTTGACAGCAATTGTTTACTATCATTACTATGGCTTTAATCTCCTTAAATAAATTTCTACAAATTAGATCATCATATTAAAAAAAAAACTTTTAAAAGGAAAATTTAACACCATTAAAAATCTACAAATATAATGTACTATTATACTTACTGCCATAGCGATAGCCATTCCACTCTCGGTAACAGTATCCATAGGCGACGACACAATCGGAGCCTTTAGGGTTACATTCTTCGTCAAGGCACATGTTAAATCCTGTGTAAAATGAAATATTTTCCAACCTTATTAGACTATGCCATAGTCGATTTTTAAAATTTTACAGATGCATCACAAGTAAGGTACCGTAGATTGGGGTGAATAGGGACGCAGGGGTGAATAGGGACAAACATGAGAAAAGTTTTTGAAATCTCATTTTTTCACATTTGGTAAAACACTTATTTTTTTTTATTTCCACATATTGAAAGAGCAATCAAACAGTGTTCAGAAAATGGTTCAGCAGATGTTAAAGAATAAATTTAGGATACAGGGTGTCCAAAATAAAATTATTTAAAAAAAGTTCTAAAAAATGGGGTGGTCAAAACTTTCCTGCTCCCACGGCCACTATTTTAGAAAATGAGCTGGAAATTCACCAGGACCTAGCCTGTTAGGTCCTACAACTTTCTCTAAAAGATTATTTATTAATTCTGACAGGAATTTTTATAACAATTTTTTAAATATTTTTCAGGTAAAAGTCACCTAATACGGGGTGAATAGGGACACCCTTGCCACAACCACCCTTACCCCACCACACCCTACACTACCACCCTACCCTGCTCCACCCATACCCCACTACCCTCATGAACCTACCCCACCACCTTAACCCTACCACCACCACCACCCTTAAATCACTATACCACACACTGGACCCACTAGCCTCATTAAACCTACCATCCCCACCACCCTATCCCACTACCACACCACCCTACCCAGGCTACCACCCTCATCCACCCCTAATACTATCATGCCACTGCCAGACCTCACTACCCCACACCCCTACCCCAGCACTCCACCATCCTACCCCACCATCCTACCCCACCTATCTACCCCACCACCCTATCCCCCACCCCACCACCCCTATCCACTGCTCCACCACCACCACCCTATCCACTACCTCTACCACCATGATACCTTTTCTTATACCCCACCACCCTGATCCCACTACCCCAACACCTTACCTTACCCACCTACTTCCCTACCACCCAGAACCCTATCCCAGCCATCCTTACCCCACCACACCCTACCCCTCCTCTTCTTGTACTGACGAGCCTGATCAACGTTGTCAAGAAATCAGATTTTATCAGTTATGATGGTATGAATTACCTTGACATGTTTCTATTGTTTTTTAAAACTCACTTTGTGTCCCTTTTCCCTCCATGTGGGGGTAAAAATGCAAGTACACTCATTCAAAGTTGTACTTTCCTTATCAAAACCAGTGCTGTCCCTATTGACCCTGAAGTAGGGGGTCAATAGGGACACCAAAATTTTATTTAAAAATATATACCCCCCACATATATTCAATTTTTTATAATGGTGGATTAAAGGCATCATGGGTGGACATAATATGCCCTCAAAAGTTTGGCTCATGGGGCTACAGGAATAAAACTACAATCTAGAGAGTGCCAAAACTGTCCCTATTCACCCCAATCTACGGTATTCATTTTAAAAATGGCCACAAAAAAGGTTTATATAGTGACAGTAAAAGTATGCATATTATCGAATGCAACATTTCTTGGCATTATAATGAGAGCTTATTTACTGATCAATTTTGATTTTGGAATCTATACCAGTTTATTGATTGCAAAACCCGGAGTTAAAATTGACTATGTACTCGTACTTGTACTTTGAGGAGCACTTTGTATGGGAACTTATGTCCCTAACACAATCAATCATACTCGTCATCTATTTGTTATCATTCAAACCAAGCACAGAAGCACAAGACGTACCGTATGCCATTAACCAAATGAGAGTTTAACTTTCATACCAACACAAAGTGCTGCAAATTCAACAGAAATCACAAGCCAGATCCAATTAAAGATGCATTAATTTTGCATCATGGCTAAGTTTATATTTTTCTGGACAGCTTTTCCATAGATGTCTGTGTTAAGCATTTTTTAACCACAACTGGTCTAAGAATTCAAATAGTTTGTCGTGTTTTGTTTCATTACAAACTCTAACATCAAGATCTACATTACATGTAGGATTCATTAATTAATAGGCATGTAATATTGTTACCAGCATGATTTTGGCCATAGCAAATTCTTTATTTGAATTGTTTATAAAAGAAGACCAGAGCACTAGGAAGTTCATTTGTCAAGATTTAGTTCAGATTCAGACATTCATTTGTCAAGATTTAGTTCAGATTCAGACATTTTCTTGACCATTTCTTGACTTTTCTTAACTATTTCTTTACAATTTGAATAAAGAAATAGTTAAGAAAAGTCAAGAAATTTCCAAGAAAATGTCTGAATCTTGAATAAATCTGAACAAACGTATTTCCTAGTGGAGAGACCAATCATTTTTCATATTTTGACTCCTAGGACTGGACCCCATTGTTAGACCTGATATTTGGGCTACCTGAATAAACCAGGGATATGGATAAACACAATGGCTCAATTGCCTCTTCCAGGAATTGTTCTATGACATGTTGTGAGGACATAATTATGATATTTAATAAGGTCATTTGAAAACAAAGAACGGATGATCAGGCCAACAATACAATGGGTCAGAATTGGGGAAATAAATAACCAAGGGTGCAGTGATGCATTTGATACTGATAATGAAAAGATATAATATTAAAGTTTCCCAGAACTTTTATATCACCTTCTTATATTAAGCTGACCAGATTTGACAGACAATTTGCTTTTATGTTTGATATATATATGCCCTATGTCTTATGCAACTCCATTAAAACAAAAAATGATATTTACATGTAAGCATTTTAAGAGCTTTATTTTCAGTTAAAATTCTTTGCCCCATCGTTTGGCTTAACATGTTGAATGAAGACACAGCTTCATTTTTAAGATGGGGTGCATTCTATGATTTTACCCCATTTTGAGTAACCTTTTGCTGTCTCAATGTTAGACATTCAATGCAGAATTATAGGCTATATAATTCACTAATCCGTCCAATGGTTGATCCCATCATGGTCGGATAAGAGAGGTTGGATTGTTACCTGGCTAAGTGGCCATAACATGTACATGTATGCTACACAGTATTCCTTATGTAGAAAACAAAATTAAACATGAACATCAATGAGCATACAGTACATGTATGTACTTGCAGCATTGGACGCAAGACATTTTTTTATAGCATCATCAGCTTGCACCACTTGATTTTTGTTACATTTGCACACTTCACTGTGTAAGTCTAGCATAAAATTGCTACATATGGCATAAAATTGCTACATACATGTATTTTCAAAATTGTGTAGCAAAGCAACAAAATTGAGTTATGTTGCGATACCGGCTATGGCAAACGCTGCATACTTGACAGACTCTCTTGACATTATCAGATAGGTACAACTATTCTTTTTTCTGAATCCTGATGACCAGAGGAATACTTTGGCAATTTCATTTTAAAAAGTTTTAGCCATTTTAAATTTCAATGCTCAATGACGAACCAGTCAACTTGATTTTGAAATTGGTTGTCTTGAGAAGCAACAAACATCAAAACCTAAACTACTATCCCTTGACCCTCCTCCATTTTGATTATCCCTGCATAATACAACATGGTAGTGTGTCTTGATACATGTAGGCCTACATGTATATTCTCAATAAATGATCCCCAGATTCATTTCTCAGAACTTTCCTTCACCTAATCAACCATGAAACCTTTGCAAAAGAAGGCACAATGTTTTTCAGGGAAAAAACTTTTCTTTCAAAAGTCTGTGCACGTTTTGACCTTCAGCACAATCTAATAGACTTTTTTCAGGAAGAAGCCTGACCTTTACATTTAGACCTTTTCAGGAGGACATTTTATGAGATACATACACCAATCATGCCAAATCACAGTAAACAAAACAAACACACCTAAACAATCACACACTGGCGACACAAGCAATATCAATTTTGAATAATTTGCCATAAAATTTGTATTTATACATATTTTTTAAAAATCTAAATTATTTGATATCAGAAGGGCATCATTCTTCGTGCTCCATACTTCGTACCACAAAAAATACTGTGCAAACATTGCTATCCGATCCCTTAAGTGGAGAAATTACAGATTCATGTAAAATGTCTTATTTTCTTCAATTACACAGCGTTTGGCTTAACAACTAGGCTATGTTAGCACATCTATGACACTAACAAAGGTGCACAAATCAGAATTTTGATGATTTTTGCAAACTTCTGGATGAGCAAATCACTGAATAGGCCGAATGATCAAATTTCCAGAAAAGGTTGATTTTCCTGTTCAAACATGCAACATTTTCTGTAATTATTTGAGATCACTGGATATAATCAACGAAGAGCATAATTTCCTACAGAGAATTAGTCCAATTGAGGAGCTGATGACCTTGACACACTTTTAAATTACCAGGATTACATCTTGCTGTTACTAAGCCGATTTTCTGCTTGCTCTACTCACCAAGCTTGAAGTTGCCTTTAATGAAGTTCAAATTTGAAGTGTTGTAAGCATGCACAATTCGATGACTATGTCAACAAGACATCTCAATTCAAATCGGCTACAAATTATTTTTTGAAATGAATTAAAAACCTGGTTTCTTTCTACATCATGGTTATTTGTATTTCAGATTTTCAAAGCACATAATTATTTCACTTTCTCTTGACTCTCATTACAACTGCATACATCTTAAATCTACTCAAATTAACAAAAACATCTATGTGTTATTATATTAAATCAAAAAATTATATTTAACAAAATGATGACAACAAAAAAGTTATTTTCTATATAAAATAACTTTTTTTAAAAATAATATATGAGGCATCATCAGTGCCTTGGTTGGTGGCCCTGGTCCCAAAACACAAAGACAGCACCCCCACCCCCATGATATCTGTACCAAGAATCTACTTACCACTTCATCTGCTGTAAAATCAATGTATCCAGGAAGGATCAGGAAATCACTAGGAAAAAGCAAGACAAATTAAAAATATGATTAGAAGCCTAAATTTGAACTTCACCTTTAATTCAAGGCTGGGCAAATTCTAAAAACCATTGTGATTTTTCCCGGAATTTTTTTCCTACAAGTGCAGACTTTAAAAGAAGATAAGCGCACTGCAGTGTGTTGTGCTCTTCGCATCCAAAATTTTGCAGTCAGCAAAGTTCAGTGAAAAATATTTACCCCGGTACTTTATAGTGAAGTGAAATAGTATACAGATGACTACTGGTAAATTACTTGGCATCCCCCATTCTGAAGGCATCAAGGGATGGGGATTCTGCAGGATCTATCCTCAGTAGGTTCCAATCCCGGCTGGATCTCTGGAAGAAGAGGCAGCAAATTGGTTGGAGTTGCAGTTACCTGTCCAGAGCTGTGACCTCTGGTGCAGGATTTCGCTTTGTAGAGGTACTCCCTTCATCTGATATCAACCATATTGTAGCGGATGTGATACCGCATTGGCATTCTGCTTTGGTATCGTCTGCTTTCCAGTGTTGGCCATTGGAGGTCTTTCAGAAGGCCAGTTACGCATGTCCTCCGGTCATATTTACCCGTGACATAACGTGCACCACTGGGCTGAACCGGCTCAACCTTTATATTGTGTTGAGTATGTGGGTCCCAGTCCCCGCGGCGTATTTGACTATTGGTCGATCATATTTAAGGGGTACTACACCCCTACCCAATTTTGTGCCTATTTTTGCATTTTCTCAAAAATTATAGCGCATTGGTGACAAGTAAGATGTATATTATAGGGGCAAGGACTACAACTACTGCACTGGAAATTATATTTCAACACAGACAACAGTTGTGGAGTTACAGTCAAAAATGAGGGAAAACCAATATTTGATCAATAAATCAATAACTACTTGTCTTTCTTGAGTTGCTGAATTTTCAGTGTAGTAGTTGTAGTCCTTGCCCCTATAATATATCTTACTTGTCACCAATGTGCTATAATTTTTGAGAAAAATGCAAAAATAGGCACAAAATTGGCCAGGGGTGTAGTACCCCCTTAAAATAAGTCATGTAGGTGGCTTCTTTGATTGTTTTGTTGCAGTGATGGAAATTGCCCCCCAGAAAAGCACTGCTTGAATTTATTTTCTTTGTGGTGGCATCGATGTGGTCATTGAAATTGAGCTTGGAATCCACCAGAGTGTTTTGGGTGTGCAGGTTGGTTTGCGTTTGTTAGCGATTCTTAATCTTACGTCCTGACATTTGGATGGGTAGAATTCCATGAGCCAGGTACATGTATGTTTCCATTTCTGTAGTGCAGAAGAAGAGAGGAATCTGAAGCAGGCCAATTCCACCGTTACGGACGTTACAGATACATGCAACTTGCAACTTTTAAGTGAATAGCACACATGTTTGCTGTTAGGATAACACTTTATTTCTTAGTATGCTACTGGTACACACTCTAATGTTCAATATAATGAAGCAATTTTGCTTTGGCTTTCTTAGTTAATTAGCTACAGAAATTAGAAACGAGCGTTACGGACGTTACGCGAAAGTGCCTGCCTTTTTGACAGATGGTACATATCCTTTTATCTCCACTCAGTTCTGTGTTTTATTTTTTTCTGTTAACTATATTGAGTAAGCCCTGACTCCATTCTATGTAAACATGAAAAGTAAGTTTGAAATTAATACTCCTGTATCGTCCTACACTGTTGATTTAGTGTTACGGACGTTACATTTTATGTCAAATGTAACGTCCGTAACGTTTCTCATAATGAAAAAAAACTGTCAAGGTACTTCCTCAGATTTTTTTCTTTATTATCTTGCAGTAGGTCTGACATCAATCTATGGAGGCATGATTAGCTAGTTTGAAATAAATGCTCCTGTTTTGAGCAATGTTCCAAAATTTTGTTAAAAATTTCCAAAAGGCACTTTTGGCATGGAATTGGCCAGCAGATGATATTCGATTTGATTTGTTTCACTCAGTTTACAGGGATAATTTGATTTGTTCGGGTTTGACAACCCTGGATAACCCAAGAAAGCCTCTATTGAAGCTTATTTCCATTGGGGTCCATTTGAACACCGAGACGGGTTGGGAACAGTCAGGGGTTAACACCCTACTCTTTTCGAAACTGGCTGCGAAATACATGTACAGTTATGGCTCTCTGCACACGAGACCGACGGCTTAACGTCCCCTCCGAAGGACTGAGTACTTTCATGATTCATTGACCCAATTCTAAATGAACCATGGGGAGAGCGGAAGTCTGAATTTAATCTACAGAAGTTGCCAATCAATTTCAGACTTTCTTTTTCCCAAGTCAATATCCCAGCAAATCGCCACCACCGGGAATTGAACCCGGGACCTCATACACTATTATTACCCTAACCATTGCGCCATGCTCTCCCTCATACTCGAGTCAGTACGGTAACTACATATGAAACATGAAACCTTGCTCGAGAACTCTAGCCAAGAATTTGCTCACCGATAGCTTCACATTCTAGGCTAGAGACCATTGCATTCAAAATCTAGTCGGATTCGCTGAAGCATGACACCGTGTAAAGCAATCCCAGTGGGCACAAGTTGACATGTCAACGTTGAATCAACGTTGAATCAACGTTGAAATGCAAATCAACCTGATTTCAACGTGATTTCAACCTGAAGTTGAAATCAGGTTGATATTTCAACGTTGATTCAACGTTGAAATCTGGTTGAAATTTAAATCAACTTGATTTCAACCTTATTTCAACCTAACATTGAGTAAGGTTGAAATAAGGTTGATATTTCAACGTTGAAATTAGGTTGAAATTTCAACCAGATTTCAACGTTGAATCAACGTTGATTCAACGTTGTTGAATCAACGTTGAAATATCACTTCAACCTCATCTTGCGGGCTTTTATTTGCACCAGAGCTAAATAGTTAACTAAATACTCAGAAGACAAATTCTAGACATAGCAAGTGTATAATAGCAAATAGGTCTAAATGGTTAATGAAAAATATTAATGTGCATGCACGATGTGCACCATCCACGATGTGCACCATCCACAAGACTGGGACAAACAGTGTCGGAAAAACCATCTCAGTTGTAGGCCTATTCTTTTTCACTAATAGGCCGAGAGCTAAATAGTTAACTGAATACCTTCAGAACAAGACATTAACATGTGTAGGCCAATAGCAGTTATATGGTTAATGAAAAATATTAATGTGCATGCACGTAAAGTAAAATTTAATATAGGCCTACAATAGGAGCCTATATGGTTTTCGATATTCTCAACACTTTCGGATCGTGCATCCACATTAATATTTTTCATTAACCATCAGCCTGCTATACACATGCTAGTGAGTGGGGGGGGGAGGTGGGGCGATCCATACAATCCCCCCTTCCCATGCATGTTGACGCCTGTATGTCAGTACATATGCCGTGTTTCTGACCAAGTAGCTCCAAGTTAACCTCATATTTGACCACCGGCCATTCTAGCCCCAAAAGGACCAAATTTTGCCCGCTTCGTGCAAGTTTATTCATATCATATCACTTTAGCTTTAATATGGCATTTTTTCGCGCGCATACATTTGTACCATATACTGGGTACAGTGATGTTCTTTTTCATATAATTATGGCCTATTTTCAACCAATAATATAGATTGCTCAAATTTTGGTACCATTTCTGTATATCCACCTTTTCGTAATTCAAGGTTATTGACCACTTCGCTGCCGTTTTGCAAATTGAGATGAGAGCAGGCCCTTTTTTCTCTTTAAAGCAATTGATTTAAATAGTGTATAAATGATGCACCAAGTGGCTTCAATTGGACCTTCATTTTGCAAAATTTTCCAACTTCTGATAGGGGAACATCTCCCTCAGACACCCCCTCTGCCGTGCCCTCTATTATTATTATTATTCAAGGTTTATTACAACAATGCATATGGCAGCCAAAAGGCTGAATTACATACATGCTACAAAGAAATTGGCAACAACAAAACACAAAATATATCATAATATCTGCGTATCGATATATGCAACTGGCCATATTCGCTTCTGCTTTCGTGCATTTGCCAATGTTTAACCCAATTTATAGGCAAAAATGAGGGAAAACTTGTCCACATACAAAAGGCTTCAAGTTCATGGACCGCTCATTTCACAAATTCGGCTTTTTCAAATTTTACACACTGATAGTGCCAAAATTGTCCACCAAATCGCTTCAATTACCGGTAGGTCTTCATTGTGCAAAAGTTACCCGGGTATATTTCTACAAGCGTCAAAAATTGCCCCATCCCCCCTCTGTCTGCTCTAGATCTGCCACTGCTATCACCCCCCCCCCATGACGCCTGTATGTAGGTTCCGACCATTTTTTGCGCGACCATCTTTGCACCATAGGCCTATTTATCAGTTTAGCTTCAATATGGCAAAATGTTTCGTCCCCTTTGCGCGAATTTGTAGGCCTATACATATCATTTTATTCTAATATTAGTAGTGCTCGGTGCGCTGGATTCACAATACTTTTAAGCAATTCCCCCCCACCCCATGTCAAAAAGATATCTTCGCCACTGCCTACTATACTGTCTGCATGAAAGGTTTTGTTGTTTAATTATGTTTTTAAATTTTAATGCAAAATGGAGTCTTTCTACATCGTTTAGTTTTCCACTTCTTCTTTTCATCTTTTTCTTCAGCCAATTTCTTCTTCCTGTATAATGAACATTTCTGTTAATATCATAACCCCGCACCTGACCCGTCCATGTACCTTTTTGTCCTCCTTTCATTTTTGGTGAGAATTCTCCCCCTGAATGATTTTGAGGTAACGGTGGTCTTTTGGAGGTGCAAACGATCAAAATTAAGGTTCTTTCTTGCCTTTCTGGTTGGAAAATCGCCTGGAATATACCAAAATTAGCAGTTTAGGTGTCGTTTAGAGCTGATATCAGTCCCGGGGTATCAGTCAGCGCTAAATTCAGCGGCTTTGAGCTGCGCGGTTTTTCCATCGAAGCATACCCAGACGGTCATTTGTTTCAGTGGCGGCACTACGTTAGGCTGGGGGTGAGGGAGAATTTCCCCCTCCCAATTTTTTTTTTTTCTTGCCCGCCTCGCACTTTTTTCTTTGCCCCCTCAAGATTTTTAAGGCAAAAACCCAACCCCTTACAAAAAAATTCCCTTTTTGTGGCAATTTTGTGCAAAAGTGTTGCTTTTTTGTCCCCCTCCCCTGAAATTCATGTTTATGTTACGACCCCCCAGCAAACATAATGAGCTGCAATATGTATAACATATGGGATTTGTCAAAGATTTAATGCAGTTATAAACTCAGCATTCGATTTGTATTTTGCATACCCTGAGGAAAATTCAATGTGCACAAGGGGAACCGTTTTCCCTTTTGAGGATGGGGCATGTTCGCCCTATTATTTTCCCGGGCGGACTTAACTCAAACTGGTGGGCGGACCTGCCCCATCAGCGTATTATGCAAAATATTTATAATTATACCATTAAACAAGGTAAAACTACTGAAAAACATGTTTTTTGTGGTATCAGTATTAGGCATACTCATACCACCATTCATGTCCTAATCCATAACCCCCCCCCCCCCGAAGTTGTAAAAAATACATTTAAGCTCTTGACCCCTACATTTTACCCTGACCACGACCCCTGCAATAAATTTAGTAACTCCTCAGAAGATAATGAATGCCTATTGAAATAATGTTTGTATTGAATATGTTATTGTTTTGCAATGTTATAACCTTTTTTCTTTTTGATTTAGGGTGAACTTACCCCACCATATGGGCGAACCTGCCCCAACAAGGGACAAGTTTGCCATTTTGCAATTTTTGTTTGTTTGCGCTATCCTGTTGCTATAAGGCCCATAGTTCTGATATTGTGGTCGTACATAGCCAAGACGTAGGTCTTTCACATGGGCTATTATCATTTCATCCCTAACCTTAAAATTGACATCGCCAGGCTAGCTGGTCAGAAAAAAATAGGGCGAACACTCCCCGCTCCCCCCTAATATTATGTGGTAGCTAAACACGCTACTTTCGAACCTTAAGAAATTGTCACTGCTGTTTACATGCGGTTAACACCCCCCCCCCCCCACCCCACACACACACACTTATGAAGTCCTGCACGTCATTGCTGATCAAAGAGGGCCTGTCGTTAATTCTCCCCGGCCCGTAATGGCTCTCAAGTGCACTGCAATTTGGGGGCCCATCTGGCCCAATGGTAAATCCGCCCTGTGTCTATTTCATAATAATATTAATTAATATGTCAATAATAAATTAATAATTAATGTACTATTAATTTATCTAATTACTAATTTAACTGATTAATAAATATAGATTAAATTTTATAATTTAATTATTTATTAAATAATTTGATTAACTGAGTAATTACGTAATTTATTGATTATTTGATATTGATTATTTATTTAATTATTAATTAATTGTTTATTTATTTTAATTATTTTAAATTTAAATCATATATTTAATTACCGGTATTATAATTTAATTATTTATTAAATAAATTGATTAACCAAGTAATTGCTTAATTTAATAATTATTTAATATTAATTATTTATTTAATGATTAATTCTTTGTTTATTTATTTTTTATTTAAATTATAGGCCTATATTTAATTATTATAATGTAAATATTTATTAAATGATTGGATTAACTAAGTAATTGCTTAGTTTAATAATTATTTAATATTACTTATTTAATTATTAATTAATTGTTTATTTATTTATTTAAATCATTTATTCAAATTATATATTCAATTATTATAATGTAATTATTTATTAAATAATTTGATTAACTAAGTAATTGCTTAATTTAATAATTATTTAATATTAATTATTTATTTAATTATTAATTAATTGTTTATTTATTTATTTAAATTATTTATTTATATATTTATTTATTTTTAATAATATGAAGTTGAAATGTATTGCAAATTTGCAATGCCTAATACTACCCAATTGCATTGCATATCACCCAACACTGTTATACCTGAGTATTGGATACTGCCCAACACTACTTAGTTACCAGCTAATTAATTGGAACAAGCAGAAGGAGAAATGATGCACATAGCTTTGAACTTATTTTGTAAATAAAAACTGGTAAGTACACCTTTATTTTTCTGTAAATTATTGTATGAATTTTGATTGATTGTGAATTGTGCATTATCAGGAAACAAAATAAAGCATTTAAGTTCAGCCAGCTTGTAATAATATGACATGTATCGTGTGTATGATAAGCTTAAATTTACCATGCATGCATGTTTGCCATGCTCATTGACCATGTTGACTAGGTCTACATGATGGTAATTGGTATGCATAATTGTTTTGTATAATGACCTGTCTAAGACTAGCAAGCAATAGCATTTCTAGGTCCAACTTACTCAGTTACTCTGCCTTCATTTGGTGTCTGGTGAATTGTGTTTTGCATGGATTGTTACTTTAGGCTTACAATTATACATGCATGACATGGCTTAGCTTAGCCTTAACTTTTTACATGCTTAGGCGACGTTAGGGCAGGCACTAAGTCTAAGCACATGACATGAGCAATTTAGCATGCTTGGTACCGTCTAGCTGTTACTAAGTACGAGTATAAAGCTGATACAAAACTAGTTCTAGTAGCAGGGGTACATAGCCGCTTTCGCCAAACGTTTGACAAACATTTGGCGATCAAAACGCTTGCCAAACGTTTGCGGCATTTAAAATGTTTGACAAACGCTTGTGCTCGGCAATTGTTTGACAAACGTTCGGCGAAAACGGCTGTATAGGGCTAGAACTAAACACTCCAGTGTCCGCAGGGGACCCCCGAACTTGCAGAAAATTAAAAAGTAGGGGGTCCGGAGTAAAGTTTGGTGAGTCCGAGTTGCACAAATGCAGCATAAATAGTATGTCTGCAATAAACGCTAGATTGAAAAACTGGGGTCTGCAGGGACCCTGAACTTGCAGAAAATTTAAAAACAGGGGGTCCGAACTCTATTTTGGTGGGTCCGGGACCCCAAAAAGCAACCTAGCGCTACCCCTGTCTAGTAGTACTAGTAGTAGTACTGACTGGGTTAGGCCTAGCCCTAGGTTAGCCTAGGCATAAATAATGTAGCAAAACATGATCAGCACAGACATGATGATTGTCTTATTTTGGATTTTATTATGGTGCACATCACTACATCAGTACATGTGTAGCCTACCCTACGGCGCATGCTAGGCTAGCCTATAGTCAAATGCAGCAAACCTTTGACGAGCGCGACTACCGCGATGTTGCAAATTCGGCGCTAACAACGCGTATGGCGCACAGTTCATTCATAAATTTCCACTCAGCAACAACAGAACGCCTTAGCAGCCAATCGGAGACAAGTGCGTGCAACGCAGTAAATACGCGATGTATCCTTACAATACGCGCTCGTCAAAGGTTTACTGCATTTTAGTATAGGGCAGGATAGTTTACAATGAAATGTACCTGGCAATACATTGCAAATATTGTAGGCCTAGCCTAGTACTAGCTAGACGAGAAACCAGGTTTTTCTATCAAGAAACCAGAGAGTTCTCAATTATTTGTGCATTCATTTAGGCTTGCTATGCATAAAGTCCAGATGTAAAAGGTGATACATGCCATTTTTAAACTGTTTGCACTAAGGCCACCAACATCTGCCATAAGAATAAAGCATGGTTTGCTAGGCATAGGGCCCATTGAATGCCTGTAAAATGAGGTCTAACCGTCTAATGCTGATGCAGAAGAAGTGACAATCCATGATGCTATCGGTTTTAAAATGGCATGTATCGCCTTTTGCATCTGAACTATACTCTGATCAGCTCTTAATAGGCGGGGACTCATAATCATCATGGATTGATATAGAACGGCGTACACACAGCTGGGCACAGCACTTACGCGAATTGCGTTTTGCGTGAAGACGTGTGGATGTACGCGTGCGCGCGTTAGTTGGAACTTTATTGACTCGCGAAGTAACAAAAACCGAATAATTCCCGCCTATTAAGACTAAGAGCTGATCATAGTATAATACAGTTTTAACTTTTGATCTCAAATGTTTTTGTGAGAAATAACTGGACATGTCTATTTTCAAGTATTAAAAAATTAATTTTTGGAAATATACTTTTAGTAACCTCTGTCTCTTCTTTTAAATTTGTTCCTTAGATGCATCAACACAATCCGAATCATGCATCAAGCAGAAGAGGGAGTATGTTGTAAGGTGATAAGATTTCAGGAGAGCAGTGGTACGGTACCAACAATAATAATAACAATGTAATATCATAGGGCTTCGCATTTGATTAAAAAATAAGGATGTAGACCCAACTTCAGAATAGACACGGATGATATAAAACGGGATCAAAGCTTCGCCATAAACACCTTGCGCAGAGCAGTCGCAAATTTTCTTTTACATGCATTGGTTGATAACACTTGGAGCAACAAAACTGGTATCGGTTCTCTGAAGCATGTGCTATGGAAAAGAAGCAGAAGTAAACTTTTCTGAGTCCTCTAGAAAAGATGAATCAAAGCCAACAGAAGTGACTTGGCCCTAATTAAACAAAAGTTTGGTACTTTAATACGCTGATAATAGTGATATTGAAAACTTGTCTGGATTTGATGAAAACCATATAATTTAAATGGTGACAATGTAGGCCTATGCCTTCTCGCAGAAACAAGAAGCAAATGCCATCAAAGACCCCCAGCAAAGACCAGGGTGAATAACCCTATACTGAAAAAGGTTTTTTTTTTTTTCTATCGGAAGGGGGGAAAGAAGAAACGAAAAAGAAAAACATATAGGAATTATTAAGGTAGTAGCTTGGAATATACTTTAATGTATGCCTACGTCTGCAATTCTGTGAAGTTCTGGCCAATAGCAACTAATGTAGAAACGCCAAAAAATATATGTGCCAAAAATCGCTTGCCCTGCCTCCTATCGCTTGTCCCCATCCTTTTTGACATGCCAAACAAGTTCCCCACCCCGCTTTTTGGCCTACCAAAATTGTTGCCCCCCATAATTCACGGGGTACACATAATTATTGAACCACCCCTACCCTATATAATTTAAAAACATATTGAAAGTGTGCAAATAGATAGGTTGAGAGAACAAACCAAAAGTTCGATTATGTCCTTTAAAGAAACGCCCATTTGTTAGAGGAAGGGGTCAAAAACAGGGTAGCGTTAACCCCGATTGGGGTGAATAGCCCCTAAATTTAAAAAATATTAATTTTTCACCCTCTATATTGGGAATATGTGCAAGCTCGGGGTGAACTCTGACCCTCTACTTTAAACCTTACTCCTCCTACCCCTGACACTGCAAAATATTTTTCACCCCCGAGATTTAATTTTCACCCCATATATTTGATTTTCTGCAAGCTCGGGAGTGAAAACACGGGAAAACAACTCCCGACTTTCGGGCCTTAATGCTACCCCTAAAGTGTGATTATGTTTAATATTTAAAAATCGGTAAAATGTTATCTTTTGGGTTAGAATTTTCAACATTTCACACTTACGTTTAAGGAGGGAAAGGGATCACACCAAAAGCACTTTATATAGGATTAGGATGTCATCGAACCTCTGTTTTGTTCTATAAGGCCAAATAAAAAAATAAACATGTTTCACGCCCCTCCGCTTCCTTTTTGAGGTTTCTTCAATTATATTTTTATTTTTTGAAATTCAGTCATAACTTTTTCTAAAAATATGTCTAGGACCTAGAGATGCTTTCTATAGCCTTGCTGATAATCAAGAAACACTTTTGGAAAGTTTTGTGATAATTAGAGGGGGCTTTTTATTTTTTATCATAAAATCAGTGTAAATACCCAGGTATTTACACTGATTTTCTGATAAAAAATAAAAGCCCCCTCTTCCTCCTCCTTTTTTTCAAAAACCGGACGTGCAATATGTTTTTATTTTACTTGGCCTAATGTTGTTACGTTTTCTCTCTACTTTCCTGACTGTGCCATTTGTCTCTATTTCTTGTCTCCTCCTTGTTCTTTCGCTTAGTTATTTTGATTTCTGATTTTTGGTTTGCTATTAACTTGATGCCTTTTTTAGTATATACTTTTACTTATTAATTTCTTTCCCTCATACTATAACTTCAATCCTCCTTACTTTCAATTCTTTTATTTCATTTCTGTGCTAATTAACTAATTTTCTTCTTTTTTTGTGATTTTTCTCTTTAAATAGAATTAAGTACCGGTATACAATATATGAATTTGTGAAACATTATGTGCAAAAACAGAAACGTTGTAATTAAAATAAATGCAAATTACACAACGTTATAAAACTACTTGCATATTATTTTTGTAATGAATGATTTTATTCAAATTCTTTCTAGTACATGTTTAAGAGAATGAAGTGATTATAGGATTGATTACTATTATATTAGGGCGCTATAAAACAAGACTCCAAGTATTCGACGTAGACTACCGTAAAACCCGTCTAAAAGCATATATAGTGTTTTTTATAAAAGCTTAATTAATTTGAAGCAAGTGTTAATATACCAATACAATAGATCGGTCTTAAAATAATACTTGTTTGTATATGCTTGGATCCGTAATTTATTTGCTCAAACTCCATAATGGCGACTGGATTAATGTAGCTTTCATCAGAAGCACACTATATGCTTGTAGAAGGGGTTTTACGGTATTTGATGTAACATATCTACGTTTTTTTTGTTTTTTTTAATAGTCCAGTCCCATTCTATTTCCAGTTATGTTTAAGTTGTAACAAATGTTTGATGACGTAAAATCAATAAAATAATACGTAGAATATCTGGTAGAAATATATTATCGATTTTACGTCATCAAACATTTGATACAACATAAACATAACTGGAAATAGAATGGGACTAGATTAAATAACGCATAGGCCTAGATAATTATGTTACATCGAATATTCTACGGCCGAACCAGAGTCCCGGGCCCAGAGTATTTCGCACTTGTGTCATTGATATTCGTTCAAAAGACGTTTTAATTTCGTCCCGAGATATTAGTCCGACGAAATTATAGGACCTGTTTTTTTCTCAGATACTAAAGTTCTATTAGGCCTACTCATGCAGACTCTGATCGCTCAAGAAAGTAAAGTAAAATGTAGCATTATATTAAGGTTCGTGTTTGAGTCATTGATTTTGAGTCTTTTTGTTTTAAATGTTTTTAGGCCTACATTTTTGTATTTTATTTATGCTTAAATGAGCTCATCATGTAGGCCTATGGAGGCTATAATTTCTTTTTACTTTTTTTAAAATCTTTTTTTAATCGAATAAATTGTTACAAAGATTAAACATGTTAAATCTTAAAATTTATATAAGTCCAAAACATTCTTAAGCAACTTTATTTTTTTTTTTTTATCGGATGGCTGTTATAATTGCATGCCATTCTGTTCTGTCGTTCTTTCTTTCTTTGATGTTCTTCTCTGATAACTTTACGATATACAGATATTATATTGATGCAATTATATACTTTAACATGTTTAAGATCATAATAGGCCTATATTCCTTCAGGTTATACTATGTATATTTCTCTTCTTTTCTTTAACGTTACTCTATTTGTAATCTTTGATATTTCTTAGAATGTGTTTTCTTTCATTTTCATAACTTTATGATTATTTTCTTTTTTAAGTAAGAATAAGATCATGCAACATCATCTGAAATGAACACCGTCCTTTTAAATAAGCATGTTGTACATCCATTAATAACATCTGACGAATGACAAAAGACAAAATTGCTTTAATGACTCAGTAACCACCACCATGCGAGATGAAATTGAACCCTGATTTGACCAATATTAATGATACAAATGTGAAATATGATTATCGAATAATTATGAAATTGGTTTTGAGTTTGTGCGACTTGATTTTTAGGACAAATTTAAACTGTCCTTTTACAAATATGAATGATGTAGGCCTAAGTGCGAAATACTCTGGGAAAATTTAGGTCTATAGATGATAGTATGTCGTGTTCAAGCTTTTGCATATCAATGACTTTACTATACCTGTAGATAACTATTCTGATTGAAAGTACGTTAAAATCAAGATGGAGTTTGGTGTAAAATTCTACTTAACTTCCCCAATCGCCGCGCGCCGGGCCGCGAGCACCCTTTCAATGCAATATTCATGAAAGAAATTTGAAAATGTGCACGAAGCGTGCATCGCTTTTCTTCAAGGAATTCGCCCCCTCCCAAGGATTAAAGCCTATGAAAATTAGGTTGAAATGAAGTTGAAATCAGGTTGAAATGAAGTTAAAATTAGGTTGATATCAGGTTGAAGCTAAAAAGTAATGTTGAAATCGAGTTGAAATCAGGTTAAAATTAGGTTGATATCGGGTTGAAATGAAACGCAAGGGTTGAAATCGGGTTGAAAGTGGGTTGAAGTCAGGTTGAAGCTTCAACGTTGATTCAACGTTGATTCAACGTTGAAATCAGGTTGAAATCCGGTTGAAATTAGGTTGATATCAGGTTGATATGAAACACAAGGTTGAAATCGGGTTGAAATTAGGTTGAAATTAGGTTGAAGCTTCAGCGTTGATTCAACGTTGATTCAACGTTGACGAAAAGGTTGATGTCAACGTTGATATATCAACGTTGATTCAACATTGATTTCACGTTGATGTGCCCACTGGGATGGGAGTTCAGAAGTAAACACAGCCGATCATGACAGGAGATTGCATCAAAAATGTTGCTAAAATTACACTTCAGCAAAATTTTACACTGTCCAAAATAGGCAAATCTTGCTCAAAAAGTTAAAGTTTACGCATCAAAATAACTTTCATCCAAATTTCAACATCAGCAGAATAAATAACCTCCAGTTCAAAAAGTTGCACCGCTGTCCGACCGAAAAATGATCCGATAGCAACGCACTCTAGCATCGAATGCGCAACTATCGTGTGCAAATTCAAAGCTAGAGTTCTCGAGTAAATGAAACCATGATCTATACAATAATAAAATTACGTTTGCAATTTATTATGTATAAACAATGTCAAAAATAAGTGACACCCAAATTGATGTTGTTTACGCACTCTGCTCTGGGCGGTTAATTAATGGAATGAATACGGTACTTATACTGGGTCTGGAACTCTGACAAGTGAAATGTCGGAACTCTGACAAGTGAAATGTCTGAAGAACTTCTAGTACAAAATCATGTAAATGCAGTACACGATCAAATCACAATGTATTATAATATGTATGTGGCTCACCCATTTAAAATTTATACAAGCAGACAAACAAAAATATTTTACACTGAATTTACTTTAAATTTATAATTTATATTTAAATATTATAAAATAATATTATCATGAATATATTCTTATATTGACTAAAAATAGACCTGTATCAAAATTCTATAGACTTGCACACATATATACACGGCGGCTGCTGTGTACATGCAGTGAGTGATGTGCAGATAATTTATGCTAACTATTTTTGTCTTACTTGTATGTCAGACCATCTCCACCATTAAACAGCTGTGATGCAGGACATCCATCTTGTGGTAACGGTGTGGGCCCATCACTTATCAAATAGTCGGCCATTCTGCGAAGAAATTCAAGGAAATTTTCGTCTTAGCTTTTGTTCAATTCAGCTGGCTGGCTTGTTGCTATTTCACAAGTCACAACCACATCATCGACTGCAGCCGCTAATCCCGCATGCATGCATAAACACTCGTAAAGCACGCTATCGACGCTATCCCATCGTGTACCACAACAACAAATATGGCGGGAAATTAAAGGAACTTCGCATATTATTTGCATAATTGATAGGGTGTAGTCTCTTCTACAGTATATATATGCTCGCTTTGCTACCTGGAATACAAGTCTTTGGGTGTTTTATACTAAACACGTTCATCGACGGAATTTAAAGGGCTACAACAAACTTTGGATTTAAGTCCGGGGATTCAATCAAGACATGACAAAGTTAAAAGTTTGTTTGTTTGTTTGTTTGTTTGTTTGTTTGTTTGTTTGTTTGTTTGTTTGTTTCTTTCTTTCTTTCTTTCTTTCTTTCTTTCTTTCTTTTTTAGCTTTCTTTCTTTTTTAGCTTTCTTTCTTTTTTAGCTTTCTTTCTTTCTTTCTACTCAAGTTTCTTTCTTTCTTTCTTTCTTTCTTTTGTTCTTTCGTTCTTTCTTTTCTCGCCCCTTGCTTTTACCCTTGGCGCTCGCTCCCCCAAAGCCCCCCCCACCATACACTCGCATGGCCTGAGCGGCCTACATACTTTTACTTTACTTTACTTTTAAGGGGGCTGAATTTTTTTGACCCTCCTAAGGGGGGGGGCCTGAAAAAAAATGACCTGAAAAAAATGATAGGGCCTACTAAAATGGTTTAAAAGCACTTTAGTCGTATGAAGAGATATTTTATAATTTGAGTCCATGAGGTGATGACCACTATAACATATTTATTGTACTGATTCATAATTTCGTGCAAGAAAAAAAAAAGAAAATATAGGTAGGCCTATTGATGAAAATCATCTTATTTCCGTAACATTAAACAACAACCAAACATTAACTTCTTCATTTTCAACACTCCGTAACTCAACACTGTGTGTCTTTCCGCCTTTTCTGCCATTTCTGTTTTCTGTCTTTTAAATTTTGCAGCTACCGGAAAAATAAACTTCATTTTTATTTTCTTGTTTGAAGCTTGAAAAGTTGAATAAATGAAAAAAAAAAAAAAAAAAAATATAGGATTGGAGGAAATTTAGACTATATGATAATAATCAAGGATTTATTAATTCGTTTGAGTCGAATACTCAATGTCGCATATTGAAAAGTTGGTATAATAGAATACCTGAAGGCCATTTTTCTTTATTTTACCTATAGAAAAAAGTTCTAGGAAAAGGATTTACATTCGACAACATTGAGTTGAAAGAAATGAAAATGTTCTGCTGATAAGCATGTAGGCCTAAAATTAAGAAAAGGAGGATTAATGATTCAGTTTTATGTATGTGGAAAACCAACATGCAAGGTTCTTTATAGAACCAAAAAAAGTTCTTTAGCCAAGAAAATGAGTATTTACACTCCTTTTCACCTTTCTTAACTTTGATATGAGTCTCTGAATTAATGAATTAGAAAGTTCTACGTGTCCTGTAGGCCTATTTAAATCTCTACGGTTCTTTATAAAACTTTTCAAGGCTCTTTATAGAACTTTTGCTTAGGGTTCTGAATACGGAACAAACAAAATTCTAAGCCTTTGCACTTTTTTCTAAGAGTGTACGGCTGCTGTCATTTTGTAGGCAATATCCGGGGGGGGCAATATAGGCCTATCCCCGGATTTTATATAGTTCGAAGAAGCTTCCATTTACAAAAGAACGTTATACGAGGGTCATTAAAAAGTTCTACCTCCATCATCACATCTCTGTTCAGGATATTGAAATTCCAGAAAATAAGTGCACAGTCTGCACACCTCTATGAGTAACTTTTCAATAAAGGATAGGCCTATGTCTGGTTTTCCAAGTTTGCTTTCTGAAAACGACTGGAATTCCACTTACCATTGTTAGTGGAAAAAGCTTAGAAATGCAATTACCGTAAAATGAATTAATAATCACAGAATTATCCAAAATGACCTCACAAATTGAGGATCAGAATTATGACCTCACAAATTGAGGATTTCTGATTTTGAACTATTTTCTGTTGGATTTTTAAGAATAACATTGATGTGACGATGAACATGATGAAGCTATCGAAGGTAGAACTTTTTGAATCCCTTCCGGTTTTCAAGATGGATTGACACCACTGACCGTCATGATTTGGTAGTTTTTTGAAGATAGTCCATGAATATGGGCTATTATCTATTCGTTGGACCTTTATCCTTGGATGTATTGTATTTATAAATACAGGTAAAGTATTAGCATTTTGCTATTTAGCTTTTTATACTCCTCCAGTGAATAGGCCTAACCAGCAAACACAAAACGTTTTAAACAGGTTTTTTGGGTTTTGATTTTTAGAAACGTTTAAAATTAAATATCATTAAATGTCGGGTTATATTTAAGGTCATGAAAACGTTTTAAAACGTTTTGTATGAAAACACACTAAAATATTTTTTTTAATATTTTCAAAATGTTAATGTAAAATATTTTTTGGAAACATTTTTTGCCAAATATTTTGTCAACACTTAAATAACATTATAATGTTCGAATATTTGCAGTAAGTTATCAAAAATGTTTTTGAATGGTATGAAAATGTCTTATACCCTTTAAATAACCCGACATTTAAACGTTTTCTGGCAACCTTTTCGAACCTTTTGCGAATGATGTCGAAAACGTTTTGTGTTTGCTGTGTATATACATACATGTATAATCAGGACAACTATGAGGTGTAGTACATATTAAATAATAACATTTGGTATAATGCTGAAGTCAATGGGTCTTTTGATATGCATTGTTATCTACTGAAGATAGCAAGATTCTCGTGTAACGGAAAGTCTATTACCGACTTGAAAATACAACATTGCAAAGAAAGAGAGAAAACGAGAAGGAGAGAAAGAAAAACAGAAATAAAGACTGAAAGAAAGACTGAAAGACTGAAAGAAAGAAAGAAAGAAAGAAGGAAAGAAAGAAAGAAGGAAAAGAAAGAAAGAAAGAAAGAAAGAAAGAAAGAAAGAAAGAAAGAAAGAAAGAAAGAAAGAAAGAAAGAAAGAAAGAAAGAAAGAAAGAAAGAAAGAAAGAAAGAAAGAAAGAAAGAAAGAAAGAAAGAAAGAAAGAAAGAAAGAAAGAAAGAAAGAAAGAAAGAAAGAAAGAAGAAAATAATGTTAATTCACAAGCGAAATTAAAATGTATAAAGACAAATATTTTCAAAAAAAATGTAACTTACCCGTGCGTTCTTTTTGACAACCACGTAGCAAAAGTGAACCCGATAATACACATATATTGCTATGTCTTCTTGCTTCTGCTGTTTTATCTGCAGTCAGGCACGGTTGGGTAGGTTCAGCTGATTCCATTTTCTTCATTTAAAATATAATATTGTCATGGCAACAGAAAACGGTAATTGAAAATCAATACTTGAAAGTTGTATTTTGATTATTTTATGCAAGATTTGAAAACGTTTGCTTTTTTTGATATTTTAAAATAAATTTTGCATTTGTTAAACAGTGTTTAAAGAAACATTGGTTGAAATTTAATAGCTTTGACAGAACCGAGCTATATATAACATACCTAATTGATCAGCAGCAATCAACCCACCTGCTTCGCTCAGTGCTGAATATGGTTTGGGGAAGACTGGAACTGATGGTGTAAGCTACCTCAATGATAATGATTCTGCGCATATGCATTATGAGCACTGAGCGGCTATCATTTTACCTTGAGCTGGGTTTGGAAGCCACAAAAGCTTGACTATTTGACAGCCAAGAGCGGTTTCCAGATACATCTGGAAGTATACGTAACGTATAATGTTACCCTGGCAATTTGACTTTTGTTGCCAGGATTGGTCTTAATTAATCTGTAATTAACTCAAAACTGCACTTTTTTGTAGTAATTGCGAGGCATTTAATGGAAAATGACAAAAGAAACCAGACTGCAACTATTTTTAGATTGGCCTTTCTTTTGGTTTTGGAAAGAAGACCTAAGGAGAAAAATAAAAACGGCATTGGTAGTCATTAGAACCATTACTGAAATGCAAAATATTGCTGTATCTCATTATACAGGGTGGTCCAATAACTTTGCCCAATTTAGATTAATATCTCAAAGTTGGAAAGTCAGTTTCTAACTGTTCCAATTTCCTAAACACATTCTTTCAAAGAGTATTTGGTGAAAAAAATGAATAAAAATGAATCTAAATTACAATAAGTCAAAGGATCAAAATTAATGTTTAGCCACACCACAGCACTTTCATTGAGTGCTTTCCCCCACGGACGCGATGGAACGCAGGCACATAGGAATATTAAAACTGGCTTTACATATTAACATTCACCAAATACACTTAGCAAGACGTTCTTTCAGAATACGCAACAAGAAAATTTGAAACATAATTTTCATGTGAGAAATCAACACTTACAAGTTTGAAATTCAATTGGATATGCAGTTGATTTCGACCACTCTTACACTATCTGATGGGTACCAATCATTTGATACACCCTGTAAGCACACATTAGGTATTACAATCATTTATAGAGGGGTTGCTGTGGAAAATATGAAAACACAAACTAGTGGAATGTGAAATCAGCCTTTCTTTCAAGATATTTTTTTGAATAACAATTTGAAAGAAAACAATTAAACCTGTGTGTGCAAGTTAATTGAACACCTAATTATTATTAATATCAGTAATAATAATGTATAATAATAATCAACCCCTTCATCACCTCTCGTTCTGGCTGTTGGAAGTCGATTTGTGATTTTTTTAGGAGTGATCCATTGATTTCCTTATTCTCTTTAATAAAGATCTCAATTTTTATTGAAAAACTGCACAGGAAAATATATGTTAAGCCTGGATTCTTGAATAATGATTCAAACAAGGATTTTTAAAAATATTCAAAAATCAAAACCCAATTATAGACCCAATCGAATAATTTCATCCTCACTTAAATAAGTGTATCCACCAAGAGGCTTCCATGGGGCAATTCTCATAATACTACAATAAAACAGGTGATGTGTTGTGGAATCGAACTAGAGACCTGTCCCTCTAACACTTAGAACTGTCCACCAACATGGCTGCCATTTAAATTGTGATACCATTCCAGTTGGTTTATTCAATAGGGTCTACTGTAAAATGCAATTGCCTGCAAAGGACAATTAAAAGCATCAAATAAAGCAACAACTAAAACCAGCAAATATGATGTGATGTCACAATATTTATTTTTCACTTTCTCACCCATAAAATTATAAACATTTTGATTACCATACAAAAATAGCATATTTCTATACAGGAATAGTTATCAGAATTTTTCACTTTACTTTAATAAGGACACCTTATTTGCAGATTTAAAGGAGAATATGCACAGTCCGTTGCATTGTAATAGACTACAATAATTTATGGTAAGTAAAGTGAAACAATGTAATAAGAGGTGTACTGAAGGGGGGGGGGGCTGGGGAAAGTTTCCCCTCCTGGCTCGAAATACTGAGACAAAATTGACCAAAAATGTAATGCACACCTTTCTCAAGTAGTTTAGGCCACAAGTGCCATCACTTTGGCCCATTCAGTATTAAAATTGCAAATTTTGGCAGGTTCAATCACAGTATAGACTATGTTATAGTCAATTTTTGATGATGAAAATACTTTTGGTAGTGAGTCAGTGGGACCCAAGGAATAAGAGGTTTTTCCTGCCCAACAACGATTTGTGATTTCACATATACTTAAGTCACAATCTTCACAATACATTAAATTAATAAATTGCTGAATTTTTCAACTGCAAATATGTCAATTTTAAGTCAATGATATATTTATATACACATACAGGGTGAGTCAAAAAAACTGCAATAGAGCAAAGAATCGATATTTATGTAAGAACCAAGTCGAACTTTCCCAATATTGAAAGATTCTATATATGCCACACTCAATGGCCATCTTCTGAGAAAATATGAATTGAATCGCGACTACCTTTTAATTTTAATGAGTCCTTTTGCTGCGATACCCAATTTCGTTATTTGTCCACGAGGTACCATGTATTTTAAATGAGAGCACACAGTGCACAGTAAAGGCACCAGATCTAAAAATGACTTTAACTTAAATAAGGTTGATTTTTGCGTATTTCAATTTCTTTTTTCTGTTCAAACAAACTTTCTGACATTACTTTAAGTCCTTCATACCTTACTCGACTCCAATTCCAGTTTATGTCCAACTTATTAGATATTTTGTAATTCACTCCACTTCAATTTGCGCGCATTTCATTTTGACAAATTTGTAAGTTTTTGATAGAGAATAAAGTAAAGGTAAAATGAAAATAACAACAAATTATATTTCTTCTCCTTAAACAAGACCAAGGGCAATAACACTTTAGGTGCTCCATTTTATTTCAATGCCAATGAGGCTAAGAAAATGGCAGTTGTTCCAAATCTTCCTTACACAGAGTGGGCCGACATTCAAATTTTAGATGTCTCTTGGACAAACATTAAAATTGGGTAGCGCTATAAAATGTATCATAAAAACAAAACGGTAAATGCTAATTCCTTAATTTTTTCACACAAGGTCATTGATGGATATACCATATATAAAGTATTTTAAAACATAAAAAGTCCAACTCGGTTCTTAAATAAAAATGGATTCTTTTCTCTATTGCACTTTTTTTGACTCACCCTGTACAATATTCTATCTACCAAAAGTGGTCATTAAATTTGTTTCAACATTACATTACATATTCCTATTATGGCATCATTAACCCCCGAGTAGGATATAGGATTTAATCTTTTCTTACATTAGTCTGCATAAGGCTAGAGCATTCAATGTCATCTTAAGGCTACATATGACACTACTTCAAATATCGACAGCTCAGTTCTACAATATTGACTTTTTTAAAGGAAAGACAAAACCCCACTTACACGTCCCTGACCTAATAAGTAGTTCCAAATCATGACTTCATACTATATGTAGAAAAATAAACTACAACATCACATACATCCAATTGAAAACATTTTAACTTTTACTAATTGTATTAAATGGGAATTTGTTTCATAATTTTCAAACATACTTCAAGCAGAATTTAATTGTTACTTTTCATAATTGTTTGATAAACTGGAACAAAACACTTCCCACAAAAAGCAACATGATAGTCATAAAAAGCAACAAGAATACATTATTGTTTGGATCCTCTCAAAATTGAAATTAAAGTCATCTATTTTTGTCTTCACTGACATAAATTTTGTCATGTTATTATCTAATTATCTAAACAATTTTCTTTTTTTTTCAGTAACTTATCCCCACTAATTTGTCACTACAGGGTGGGCCATTAAAAAGTTCACACTTTTTCGATGGCTTATTTCTCAGAAATATCCATGGTCTAATTACAAAATGGTGACCATTTAAAGCAGAGAAGTCAAAAACCACTTTGCACACACGTAAGACTATAGACAATGATCATGCATATTAAGTTTTTAGGCTTAAGCAAGTTTAAAAAAAGTTTGATGACTCTATATGCATTTACTTGAGTGTCATTGCGGGGTCATCGGACTCATGCGTGTATGAGTTGTTTACTGTTTGAAAATCATTCACCTGTGAAATTGACACAAAAGGCTGATTGGACATGCTCATTTACATAACAAATACACTAGTTTTGGAGGGAACTTCAAATTTAAAATGCCTTGCGTGCGTTCTTGTCATTCATGTTAGAGATACCCGTGTAAGTACTTTGAGGTGATTCTTGCTGTTCAAAATGCGGCAGTTTACAAAGGAGGAACAATTTTCATCGAGGAGGAAATTTCAAGAACCGGAAAGGTGCGCTCTGTCCTGAATGCATGGCCGAACCAGTTTCCGAATACCAGACTTCCTAGTCGCCGACACATCTATAATATTAAGCAAAAGTTTCACTTACATGGAACTGTTCTCAAACGGAACAAATCTAACAGTGGGAGACCACGAACAGGAAGATCAGCCAATCACATTGCCGATGTTAGAAGGGATTTGCAAGCTAACCCAAGATTGAGTACTCGACGGAACAATTGTCCCCATATTCCAAGGACAACGTTCAGAGGAATCATCACTCATGATATTGAATGGCACCCTTACAAGATCTTTAAGCGTCATGGAGTGCAACCAGCAGATCCAAATCGGCGACTTCAGTTTTGTAACTGGTTAGTTAACAGAGCACGTCGCTTTTGTGATACCGCTGTTGTTGTTGACGAGGCAAACCTTCAAATGGACGGGTCTGTCTCTTCTCAAAACGCACGGATGTATGCACCGAAGGCAATCCTCCGAGAGACTTTGCTTTTAACGTTCCACATGACAAACGCAAAGTTAGTGTTCTCGCAGCCGTCACAGGAAACAACCGGTTGATAGGACCGATATTCGTTGACCAGAACATAAATGGAAACGTTTACCTCGACATAATCAATGATCAACTGGAGCCTCAACTGGTCCAAATATTTGGACAGCAAGTGAACGGGGCCATCCGCAGGGCGTGTTTCTTTCAAGACGGAGCGCCCGCCCACCGTCTTATCGCTGTTAGAGACAGATTGCAGGAGTTGTTTCCGCATCGTGTTGTCGGCCTTGGAGTGGCCTCCGAGGAGTCCGGATCTGACACCTTTGGACTTCTGGCTTTGGGGTGATGTCAAGGCGTCTGTGTATGCCGAAGGTCCGCCAAGGAATTTGCGAGAGCTGAGGAGACGTATTACAGATGCGTTCACAAGGATCCGACGCACCAGGGTTACTTCAAGAGCAGTTCACCATAATAATGTACGATCGTGCGATGATTTGTATTCGCGAGCAAGGAGGCCACGTTGAAGGACGATAAGTACACTTTAAAGACAGAAGCATTTTCACTGTGGCATGCATAAATATGTGACTTTATGGAACCATGATAAGCAGTAATGAAGAACAGAACTATTTTTATCAGAGTCAAATATGATTTTACTTGTATTCTTACTTTTCTAGTGCAATATTTTTAATTTCATGACAATTTGAGACAAATAACTGCGTTTCCATTGAAGCACTGCTACGGTTTACATGTGTCTATATGAAGAAATAATTTCGAAGAGAAGGAGAGACATTCCTGACACCTATTTATAAATTTATCTTGTTATATCTCTATATAAGATTTATGTTATAGTGCAATAACCATCATGAAGACTCGGGTATAAAATTATGCACATTATCTAGAATGCGACTGCAAACAAACGTTAACTGCGCAGATTATTTAAAGCTACTGTTACATATTCTGTTCAACTGGAAGGCTACATATTCTGTTTGAAAAAGAAATCTTTATTTAAATATGGTTAATTTAGAAGAGAAATATTGACAGAACTTTCATGCGTACTGTTATTTTTCTTCCTTTGTTCCTAATCCATTGTGGTGTGAACCAGCGACCACCATATATCTTGTGATCATCCGCTCCATTTGACTTACGTGTGTGCAAAGTTGTTTTTGACCCCCTTGCTTCAAATGGCCGCCATTTTGTAATTAGACCATGGATGTTAATGCCCTTTTCAGCAATGACAGTCCAGACATAGAGGTTTACAAATATGTTCAACTTATTTCAATATGTGTTTGCACTTTTGAGAAATAAGCCAACAAAAAAGTGTGAACTTTTTAATGGCCCACCCTGTACTGTCTCATCCTCCTAGTTGCCCATTAGGCTATTCCAGGTGAAATCCACACACCCCCTGTGGAAGACATGACCTTAATCTTCCACACAGGGAGTATAGTATAGATTTTAAATGGACTAGTCCATTCAGGTAATCCCATTTGAAATTCATACTTCCTGTGTGGAAGATTAAGATTATGTCTTCCATACAGGGTGTATGAATATCAACTGAGATAGCCCATTTCAGAAGGGAAAAGGGCAGAGTAAGGTTTCAGTATCAGTTGGTAGTTGATATATTTGAAATTAGTTATACAGTTATAATGACATTAAAGGTTCAATTAATCTTAACAAATTTATATCACAATGTTGGCAAAATTATTTCAGAATTCAGCTGATATGTATGATGTTAATCTTATAATTTTTAAGTTTTCTTAATTCACTACAATGTAAATTGGTCTTACTGTTTATAAAAATGTATTCACACACAATTTAAAATAGTCATTATGAGAATTAAATTTGTAAAAACCAAAATGAAACAACAACTTATTGCACATGGTACAAGTATAGAGTGGACCAATGGGTCAGTGCTAAAACCATTCTCAATGCATCCTGTACAATATAGGCAAGTTTGGCTGTTTTCTGATATAAATCATTATTTATTTTAAAGATTGTATTATTTTACTCATCTCCATACCCTGACTTGTGGCAAGTGAAAATGAAATATCATTATAGGCTATAAGAGTCATCTAAGAAGACAATGGCAAAGTACAGCTATGTTAGACAATTACTCCCTATTCCAGAAAAATACAGAACTAATTTTTTGGAATTAAAAAAATATTATCCGGTTTTGCCAAATGAAACATAGCTAAATCCTAATAGTTAGTTCTAACTGGCAATAAAAGTCAAATTTTAATATTTTTGCAATTTGAGGTAAAATGGTCCAAAAACATACAATTTTGCATGTTTTCTTACAATGGTAGTGACAAAATTGTAAGACTTGGCACAAGTCTAAGCATTCAAAATCTTGAGTATAGGCTATGAGTCATAATTTTAATATTATATGTTATTTTTGCTAATTGGTATTGAAAAAGATTGGAAAATGTATTTTCCAAAAATTAGAATGCATAACTTGAAATAAGTCTATGTTCAAGTCTTTGGGCCTGATTGTCACAGAATATGAAAAAGTTCAAAAAACACCCTAAAAATGCATGTTTTTGGCCCTTATTTCCAAAAAATGACCAAATATTAAAATTTGACCTTTATTGCCAGTTAGGACTACCTAAAGGATTAGGATTAAGCTATTTTTCATTTGGCAAAACCGGATAATATTTTTTTAATTCCAAAAAATTAGTTCTGTTTTTCTGGAATAGGAAGTAGTTGTAGATTGTTTAAATTGCATTTTTAATGCAATTATTTTGTTGCTTTGAAGTCATTGTTTTTGTTTCTCTTAATTTTTTCTCACACAGGAGCATTCATGTTCCACTCAATATTATTGCACATTTGCAAGCCGGTGAAGTTAAATTATTGTATTGTTGGACAAATCAATGCTAATTTTTGCATTTAATGATTGAAGGTTCCAAGTGCTACAATATATTAAAACTACATCAACATTTTCATTTTGGTCATATACATTACATCGCAATAAATTTCGTTGACTTACATCCGTTTTATTTTGGTTAATCATTAGACATAACGTTAAAATCCAATCCAAATTAGACTCATTATTCTTGAGACATGGTAAGTTTTAGAAAATGCAGCAACAGATCGATCAAATCCTATAAATGTAACTACAGTCCAACCTCCCTTATCTGGACCTCTGTTATACAGATCTTTCTGTAATCAAAACAAGTGATCTGCATGGCAAATATGTTTTGTGATGCCTTTACATCATATTGCATGGCAATATGTAATACTCAAATATCATCTTTTCTGCGTTGTTTCCCAATATTAAGTAAATTTTTTTACTGTCTGTCCTTACGTCAGCATTTTTGGATACTTGATGCAGGATTACACATATCACATATCCAGATTTTCACTTATCCAGATAATGATTGGTACATCACAGCTGGATAGGAGAGGTTGGATTGTATATACATGTAGTTTCTTTACCAAGCTAATACAAGAAGCAGGTCAAAATACCATCAATGATTTAACAATACCGTACATATTTATTAGAAACATAATCAACAGTTTAACCACTCCCTCTCTTCATGAAACTAGTACTTTCCATCACAAGGCTTTATCAATATTTTAGTTGGCTCTCTTACATGTAATTTGAACCATAATCTAGTCAACTGGACTTGGGAAATTTTCACGTCATCAGCCCTACTGATCATCTGGCGGTAAAAGTTCATTGACCTGTGAAACGGATGTTGTAGTATCACAGGTCACCACCTTTGAGTTCAACCTGAGAGGTATCTTCCTGATTGCTGAACTATAGATGATCAGTAGGGCTGATGATACGTTCAGGATTGGACTTGAAAATTTCCCACTCAAAAATAGTAAGTCCTGGATGAATGATAATCTTCACAAACGTACCCTTACATGTATGTTATAGGCAACTCATTTGGCTTGATACACCACTATCAATTATTCTAACATTATACAAAATATGCTATAAAAAGTTCAATTGGGCTATTCCAGTTGAAATCCATACACCCCCTATGGAAGACATGACCTTATCTTCCACACAGAGAGAGTGAATTTCAAATGGGGGTTAACTGAATTGGTGACTCCATTTGAAATCTACACCCCCTGTGTAAGAGATTAAGGTCATATCTTCCATAGAGATGTATGGTTTTAACTAGAATGACCCATTGTGCTCATCACAATTCTAAATAACATAATGTAGATAAAAAGTATCCACAAGATTAAAAAAAATACATTTTAGTGTATAACACTAACTATATACGACTAAGCTGCATACTGTGTAATAGAAAATACAAACCAGAGTTCAGCTCCAAATCAATATATGCCAATTTGAAAAGTTTTTGACTGATGTGTCCATAAAAATAACAAGCAGAAATCACTCCCTAATCACTTATAGCATGTGCAGTGTTCCCTCTAAGCCCGGGAGGGGGTACTCAGTACAAATGACCATACAGGGATGTGCTGCAAACATGGGTAGCATTTGTGGCCTTTTGGTATATGACTCTCTTTTAGGCCAATTTTGGTATATGGATGGGTCCTTTATTCAAAATTTTCAAATTTGTTTTTTGGAAAATAGCCAAATTTTGCCTCAATGTAGCCAATATTTTCCTTCCAGATTTCCTCCAAATTTGGGGGAAAAGTTGTAAAAACACAGACAATTTATGTTAAATTTGGCCAAAAATATTGAATTTTGGTATATCAATGGGTCCAAAATTCTTGAGAAATTGGTATATTGATGGGCCCACTTTTAAATTCTCAGCAGCACACCCCTACCAAAACCAAACTTTAGTACCCCCCTGGGCATCTAAGTATTTTTTTTGGTTGGGCTAATTTTAGATGAATGTGAAGTTGTTGATAGAGAGACTTTTCCCTGATGAAAAAAAACCCTTTTTTTCCTTTTGGAAACCTTGCGCTAATTCTTGGAAGAGCAGGGCTAATCATGCACAATATGGTCTTAGAGGGACCATGGATGTGCATCTCATTTTAACCTAAAAACAGGATCAAAACACAGACTACTACAGACTATTTGCAAACAGGTTAAGTTCCAGCATCACCCGTTAATGAGGGCTGATAGTTCCATGAAGTGTGACCGCTGAAACCGCTACGCACATACCCCATATTTTTATACGATTACAAGCAACACTCTATCATGTATACACGAAGGCACGCTACAACATACAGCAATAACATACAATATGTTGCTTGATCACCTGTACCCAAATATGACTTATAGTTCATTTCCACTTTTCTGACTTAGCACATAACACATTATGAGCCTGAACTCTTTTGTCACCCCTTTGCTTTTATGCACTTCTTGTTCTTCTCTACTTGTCCTCTTTAGGCGGATCAATAATTCCACACACTAAGTTGGCTGGTAGGGCCCGATCTGTCAAACAAACAAAATCATACATATATATATATAAACGTAACTCAGTCAAATGATAGAAACTACACTACATGTACATTAAAGACAAACTGATCGGTCCAACACAATTATTGTAGTAAAGGTATTTATTTATCTACGACAACATTGATTACCAGATATGTGATATATTCAGACTTTTCTTAACACAGGAGTGTCATTCCAGTTAAAAATATGCTTTTTAAACCAAAATGCTGCTTAGCACATAATGGTGGGATCCAAAAGTGCATTAGAGTTTAGCTACTTGTACAGATATTTAGTTTAAATTATCTTTCTGCAAGTGTTGGTACTCTGGGATTTGATAGAGGGCACTGCAGTGACATGAATGATCTATTCCATTTGAAACTTCTGTCATATCCCTGTATGATTTAAGAAGTCTTTCACAGAGGGAGTACGAGTACTAGATGCCTTTATACTTTGATCAGCTCGTAATCGGCGGGCCTTACTTATAACATCCCGGATTAATATCAAAATATTTTATTTGGATAATTTTCTTGTAAAGTACATCTCGCCACAGATGCATCACAAATTATTAAGTCAAGTCCTATACTTTGTCTACTTTCTTTAACACACAAAATAAAGACCAGGCAGTTCAGCTAATAGCACTCTTAACGTGCATCTACTTTTCGGTGTAGTGGTAAAAGCCTAACATTTCCTGCCTTTTACGAGCTGATCAAACTATAGTGCAAAATCTTCTACAAGGGGAGTGTCAGTGGATTTCAAATGGAATAGCCTAATGATGATTTTAAACAAGGAATAAGATAGCAAGATACAGAAATCAATTCTACCACAAATATTCAAGAGATTAGGCACTGATCAAGACACCTGCAAACATCACACAGATAAGATGGCACAACACATTTTGAGCACAGTTTATTCTAATCTCTACACAGATACAATGACACAGCACATCTTGAGCACAGTTTATACATGTGATTCTAATCTCTAGGCAGATCAATGAGGTAGAATCAAAAAGTACCGACTTAAACATGTTATATTGTTCATCAGGGGTGTGAGAGTTCAGATTAAAATCTAAATTCAGACTTTTTGATCTTTGGTTGTTATCTCTTTTTCTGCACTTCCTCTGTACAAAAGTATAGGAGCTTTTCAAATTTCAGACTTTTTTTATCTGTGGTCACTCACACCCCTGGCTCATAGAGGCAACTTAATGCACCTCTGGATTATTTTGTTGTGCGGTCGACAAACTTTGATCCAAAGTGTGTGCTTGTTTGTTGAAAGAGATTAAATCTTGTTTCACTGTTGTTCATCACCGTTTAACAACTCTGGCCCGTCTGCATGATTTACTTTCGCTCGGACAGCTGTAACGAGCTAAAGCTGCCCCCGTGATGTAAACCACACAGATGACACAGGCGCATCGTTGTTAAACGGTGGTGAACAACAGTGAAACAAGATTGAATCCTGAAGTGAAAATCATGAAAAGTAACCTACATAGAATATTAGTCTACCTTTACAGGCCAGCTTTCAGCATAATACAGGAAAAAAAATTAGCCATTCCACTTTTGTAAAGTTAGCAACCTAATAAGTAAAAGTATCCTGGGACGTGTATCTAATATACAAACCATATTGTCTGTAATAAATACCCCAGGGGCGTTGCATTTTTCCAAAAGGGGGTCGTTATTAGAAGTGTATTTTCAGTAAAAAACCTTAAAAATTGAGTTAAATTTCCTGATGGTGCTCCTGTAGAAAGGATGGATTTACAACTATGCTAATACTACTGTTATGGCACCCACAGAATCATGTGGAAAATGACATTTTCGTGGTAAACACAACAAAATTACACCCGTAAAGTGCATTCTACCATAATTAGGCAATGAAATGGATGGAAATTTGAGTCATAATAGGTTTTGTCCATGCAATTTAGCGATTGTCATCCCTGACACGACTGATGCAAGTTTTAAGCTTACTCACACAATATAGCATGGAAATATTTGCATTTTTGTCAATTGGAGGGAGGGCATTTATTAGAGGGGGGAGTTTATTACAGACAATACGGTACATGTGAAATACTCACCTATGGCTTTTGGGTATGGTAAATTTAGATTCTCCATGATTTTGATAAATTCTTCCTTTGGTTTAGTCAGTCTTGGATTGTGCTTCAGTTCTTCTCCAACAGTAGATACCATTTGACCTGAAAATAAGCATACAACACATCCCATGCAATTATAGCTTAACACAGTTTCTAATTTTACAGGTAAGAACAATCAAGCAAGTTGATAACCAGGAACAGCCTACAATGGCTATTTAGGTTGGAATCTACGTACATGTATACACCTCCTACATGTATGAAAGACATGACCTTGATATCCTACACAGGGGGTGTAGATTTCAGATGGAGTCACCCATCAGGTAACCATTAGAAATTCCCACTGACTATGTAGAAGATTAAGCTTGTATCTTCAACAGGGGGTGTATGGATTTTAACTGGAATAGCCCAATTCATCGAAATTGAGTTTTTGGACATTTTGGACGTGGTAATTAACTATACAAATGGCATATGTGAAAGCTATCAAATCAAGACAACATGAAGGTAGGTTAAGAGTATGTAGGTAGCTTTTTCAGTTGAAATCAATACACCCCCTATGGAAGATATGATCTTAATCTCCCCACACAGGTAGTGTAGATTTCAAATGGAATCATTTGATATTCACACTCACTGTATGAGAGATTAATTTGATCTTCCATAGGGGGTGTATGGATTTCAACTGAAATAGCCCACATCATTCTTGTGCAAACACATTAGGAAATCATGGTTAGCACACAGCATAGCCACTAGCATTTACATAATGTTATTTGAAAAATGTTTTGAAATCAGGTAAATAAATATGAAGTATTTCGGTCAAATTGACTGATTCATGTAGTCTGATCATTTGCTGGATAAGTCAGACAAAATATTTGGTACAGAACGTCTCTCAGAACGTCTCTGATTGTTTTTTTAAAGCCATCATATATGATCTTTTAAAATGAGTTTGGTCATTATTTTAAAACCTGATTTTCTGACATATTTGTAATGTTTACACATGTCCGAACTTACACCTAATTGGATTCAGCCAAATTCAATGTGTTTCTAGGACAGCAGAGCCAGTTTGAATAAAAGTCATAATTGTGACACGATCTGGTCCATGGGGGCCAAAGGAGGCATTTTTGAAAATTAAGTTTCTATAATTATTACATTATACTTGCAATAGGCTATCATTTACTGAAAACACCAAAAGCCTAGCATACTTGGTTCTAAAGTTATGAAGTTTTTTGATGTCTATTTTCTTATGTATTTTATTGTTTTTTACTCCATATTTTTACATTTATCTCAGTTTCAAATTTGCCGCCTTTCGCCCCATGGACCAGATCATGTCACAATTATGACTTTAAATCCCCCATAGAACACACACCGACAAATATAGTAAGTGAGTTTTCTTTCATTTTACCTCATTAGTTTGGCTACAAAATTCAAGGAAATAAATAAGTGTATTGCCCTCATTAAGAAGCCAATGCAAAAAGGACATTTTACCTGTAGACTTTCCACACATTTATTCAAGCATACTTTTAAGATTTCAAGGTGATCACGTACCAAAGAGGTTTTGTACCTTGCAACTCCCACATCAATGACCTTTTTTCAAACCAGTTATTGGCTTATACTTATAGTAATCACTGTAAATGCATGCAGCTTTAACCATTATGCTTAAACCAGCCAGCCATAGCAACCTTGTCAGATATATTGACTTCACTTAAAACATTGTTAGCAGGAAATACTTATGGCCTAATTGTTATGACTTCCAACTATTTAGATACCAACTAAAATAAAGGCTATAGTGCATGAAACCATGGGACATTGTATGCTTACCCACAAATAATGCAAATGCTATGCATTTCTTTATAACTTATTTTGTCTACCCAAATTCTTGATGCTGTTCAACCCGAACAGTTGCAATTTTACTATGGGCTTGCATGATCTTGCCAAGATATTAGCTCCTCAAGATATGAATTTGTACCTATAGTTTGATCAGCTCGTAATAGGTGTGGGAAATGTAGTAAGCTTTTACCACTATGCCGAAAAGTAGACACACGTTAAGAGTGATATTAGTTGACCTGTTTGGTCTTTATTTTGTGTGTTCAAGAAAGTAGATGAAGTATAGGACTTGAATTAATAATTTGTGATGCTTCTGGCGAGATGTCACAAGAAAATTCTCAAAATAAAATATTTTTATTAATCCGCGATGTTTTAAGGCCCGCCGATTAAGAGCTGATCAAACTATAGGCCTACACTGATTTTGATCAGCGAATTATCATCTGCTCAATCCTTTACCTGTATAATCATGAGCTGGGTAGAGTAAAGTTTCTGGAGGCAGAGATAATATCTTCCCATGAACCGATTCATACAAGGTGTCGGAACTTCCTGTTGGAAAGATTTAGAAATTAAAAATTGTTATAATTGTATTGAGATTAAGTTAGATTTTTAGGCCCTACTATTTTTTTATGTCGAGCATATTTAGGCATTAACAGCTGAAATCTAGGTGATAATGCTGACGAAATTTCGGCCAGGCACAAGTGACCTGGAGAAGGGGGTCAACGTAGATAGCAAGTCGGGGTATTTTTACAGGACAGGCAAGTGTAAGCGACAATCGGGCGTTAACCTAATCGCAACACCTGTAACAAGGTCTTTTATCATAGATCATCTGCCCAGCCATTTCCATATGAACCATGGGGAGAGAGCAGAGCTTTTTTTTTGTCCTGCGGGGAATTGAACCCAGGACCTCTCGCACCAAAGCCAAAGACCTTAACCAGTGTGCCACGCTGCTCCATACTATGTTATAACTTGTAAGATATCTTATTAATTTGTTGTAATGAATACATGACACATATCTAAATGACACAACAGGTAGGTTGAGAGTGGGTATAAACTATAATGTAACCATAGCATGATTACTATCCATACTTCAAGTAATCATAGCATAGTCATAATTCTAACCACAAATCTGATAATTGGTCTCTTAAGACATGACGCAAAGCTACTTTTAATAAATACCTATATGGGAGATAAAATAAAATGATTATAAGTCAGTAGCTAATGTTTGAAAAAGAAATAACTAAATTGTTACCTTCTTGGAAATCAGTCCTTCCACATCCCCTAATAAGTACTGCATCCCCGGTAAACACCATCAAAGGTTTGCCTTCATGTTTGAATACATATGTAACACAGCCATTGGTGTGACCTGGTGTGGATAACACATCAACTGCCTACAAACAAACAGGAAATATTGTGAATCAGGAGCAGCCATCAGAAGCAATACCGCTTTCTGACTTGGCCCTGGGGGTACTCAAGTTTGGTTTTGGTATTTTGAGATTTTGGAAGTAGACCCATAAATATACCAATTTTTCAAGAAATTTGGACCCATTGATATACCAAAAGTCAAAATTTTTGGCCGAATTTACCCAAAATTGTCTTAGTTTTTACAAATTTTCCCAAAATGTTGGGAAAATTGTGTAAATTTTGGCTAGATTAAGGAAAAATTGGGCTGTTTTCCAAAAAATTGAGAAAATTTTGTAAAAAGGACCCATTCATATACCAAAATAGGCTTTGAAAAAGGGGTCATTGATATACCAGAAGGCTGAAAATGCTACCCATGTTTTGCACGTCCCGTATGGTCATTTGTACTGAGTACCCCCGGGACTTGGCCCTATGAATGAAACTTTGGTTCACTTCAACTTCATTAGTGGTTACAGACCTGTGCGTATTCTGCTGGTCACAGTATTGAATACTGAATAGTGGGTAAAGTGCAGAGCATACACACACAAGTTGGGCTGTTCATCAGCATGCTTGCAGTGCAACTGCGAAAAAGCATTGACGTCCCTATCGAACTTGAAGTGAACCAAAAGTATTGTCTCGTTAGGGGGATGAGATTACAAATATGTATACTCAAAAGAACATGGATATAATTTTTATTCACTTCTAAGTTTTCAACAGATTATAGATGGTGAGGTATGAGATTTATTTTGAATGCAATTAGTTATGTTCATAATTATCACTTCAACCAATCTTTTGATTTCTTCCATAAAGATCACTCTCTAAATTGGTTTGGAAATATTGATGCATTAAAAAGTTCATATATCCAAAAATATAGATGAAATGATATACCAAGGATTTAAGTAACCATGTGTCATCTGTCAGAGTACTGACAATCTCTCTGAAGATAAACATTTGCTTTAAAACAGATTATATATACAATGATGCTATTGCTTATCCAAGGTCAACAAACTTATCTATGGCTGGAAATAGTAACACCATTTGTATAGAAACAAACATCTAATCACCAATAATTATCAATGCAGTATCTCCTGCAGCATATTAAAAATGAGGGTGGATGATTTTCTTAGATATATTTAGGCAATTTTGAATTTTGAGCTAAAATAAACTTCTATCATTGAAGCAAACATTATTTACTTAATCGTTTTTTGAAAAGTTTTACTAATCAGGTTTATAAATAGTTCCTATTGGTTGAAGTAAGGAGGTGACACAAATTATTAAGAAGACAATACATGTGTATCTGCACATTACATAATGCTATTTCCATACGATAAAGGGATAAGAACCCCTGGGATAAGGACAGTGTTGCACAAGTATTTACATGTATAACAGGAGCTAACAGGGCACATGATGATGCAGCAATTGTGAATTGAAATACAAGGTCAACAACAACAACAATGAAATATGTAAGAAAATTGGCATTGTAAAAGCGCATTACACTGCACCCTTGATTATTGGGCTGAATGGGCAAGCTGGAAGTGAAAATAACTTTAATTAAGACCCAACCATTATATTGCCTTCCCCTCCCCAAAAGATGTAAACTTAAACCTTTATGTGACAATGGTTGAAGTTTAGAAACATACAGAAACTCACACTTTGAAGCCTTGATTTGAGATTTACAATCATATTCTTAGTTTCTTTTTCTATAAGGTTTCCATCATATATCATTCCATGTCAAAGTATTGACATTCTCTCTTGAATTATCCATTACACATCAGAAAGATTTTACTGTGGTCAACCATCATTTTTACATTCCTATAAACGAGGCCTTGATTTTCAACAGTACTTACAAAATCCCCAAACTGGACCTGATCTCCTTCATTGATGTAGATATCAGCTTGTGCTCCACTCGCTTTACTGATGACACTCTTCACCTCAGGCAGACGATCCTTTAATTTACCTGTGCCAGTGACATGATCAGCATGACAATGTGTGTTGACTGTGAACAAAAACGTTAATGTAAACTATAAATAAGAAGACACAAAAGTACTGCATACATTTATTTGTATCTTTAATACTAGACATCAGTCAGTCACCAACAAGGAAGTGGCTTGATTGATTCCAGAAGTTCCTTGGTTATCAGATTTTAAGAATGATCCAGGTCCAAGAACAATTTTAAACACCTTTTATTTTTATTAGCTTACATGACATGTGTTGGAAGAAGATATTTAAATTGCTATCCTGAGTATCCTCCCCTGCCTGCATGCATGTCACTGAAAGGGTTTCTGCCCGACACCTATGCCTGGGTATCAGATGGCTACTAAACCCTATTCTGCAGTCTGTACCTCTTTTTTGTTTAAACTTACCACTTAGGCTGGTAGTTAATAATCTGGCTATAGAACACCTGACATCACTGTTTATCAACAAAGGCAAGGGACTGGTCCATCAGTATGCTTGAACGAACCGCTACAATGTTCAATGGCTTTTTTGTACTATATGCAATGTGGTGGGCAATTTAAAATACATGTGCCCTGAGCAAACTACGATGCGTACACTGCAGGGCAAAGAACAATTGAGATTGCCATAATTCATGCACATATTGCTGGGCAATGATGTCACATGTTAAGTGCTCTATTGATCTGAACTATTTATGCCAAACAGCAAAGCAAATTGCCTCTGGTGTGGTCAGTGTTTTAAAAGTAACCCTGTCCGTGAATCACACTTACTTGCAAATTTGAGTTTGAGTTGAAGGTCTTCAAGCAGATGAACATCTCTGTTAACCAATTCCAACACAGGATCTATGAGAATAGCTTCTTTTGCCACTTTATCTGCCAGCAGATATGTGTATGTGTAGGACTGGTAGTCAAACAACTACATTAAAAATAACAAGAAAATAAATGTAATTTCACAATGTTTTAACAGCACTTACAGCAGTGAACAAAATGTTAAAAAAATATACACATTTAAAGACTACATTTGAGAGATTTTAGTAGTATTTGTGCATTATGTATATGCATGGGGTGGTAATGCCCTAGAATTGCATTTTACTCAAGAAAATTTGAGCAAAAATGTTTGTAGACAAATCTGCATTACACTTGAAATGTATGATTTGCAGGGATGATTGGAATAGCACATTTGTGCAATTCAAATTAGTTCTGGCTGCATTTGCACATATTTGTGTGCCCTTTAGAAATCTTGTTTTATTATTATTGATTTCATTGTAAAATGGGAAATTGAACTTCAAATCTTTAATAATATGAATGCTTGTAAGTCTGCTGCTGCTTTATTTTTCTCTTATACTGCATACTGTCATTCTCTCAAGTAAAAAAGACATTAAATCCTGCATGCATGTACACCTGTGATGTGATCTTACCTGCCTGAACATAAGATTTGATGGTAATGGAACCGTAGTCATTGTTGTCAAATTCCGCAATGTGCTCGCAAATCTAACCAATCTACTTGCTGTACAACTGAACATTACTTGTTTTAGAACCTTTGTACAGGACACCCTGTATACCACCTGCAATTAGAAAATGATACACAAATCATAAGCATTAGGGCTGAACCAATTATTGGATCTGTACCAATATGTGCGTCATCAATAAAATATTGGATTGGTAAAAAAACATTTTTTTTTACGAAATTTCAAAACAGAAATTATAGACTCTAAACTACTTATTATTCAAGGTTGCAAAGAAGAGAAATACTGCTACTACCAAACAAAAAATATTTTGGAAGTATTTTTTTCGAAGTTGGATCACGTTGCATGTTTAAATTATTACTGTTTCTTCTAGTGATCAGCAAGGGACACATTGAATTAGTATGCATTGCTAGCAGCTGTTCAATAGAGGCAAGTTAAAATGTGCAACTTTACCCAGTTTTGACAAAAATACTTTTTGGTAAATAAAAGTGACGGTTCATACTCCAAGTGTTCGTAGCCACGCTGACAGTAAAGCAGGTGGTTGTGGATACCAGCAAGTCTTCTGGATTCACCATGCACTTTAAAAGAGAATATCATGGATATGGTCTATCAGTATCCTGGTTCACCTGTCAGGCAATTTACCATAGATTTACCACATGACACAGTGGGCCCAGGCCCATCAAGGGCCACCATCTAGTGGGAGGGGGGCAAAATTTTGAGAAGAAAAGACAGAAGAGAAAGTTGCTTTCTTTCTTTTAGGCCACAAATACCCTTACCCCACTTAAAGTCAGTAAACTTAAATGTTTACTGACATTAAAATTGTAAATTTTCATGCACTTCACGCATATTGTCCCACTAAAATCATTTGAGGATACTCCAGCAACTTGAAATAAGAATTTCATTAAAAACCTTAGGTGACTGTGGTGGGGTGTAATTGTAACACTTCGATCCAAAGAGTCAGGGGGGGGGGGCAATCATGTTTCTACATGTAGCTGTAATCCCTGAGGGTCTAGCAAAATGTAAATCTAGCCCCTGCAAGCAATGACCCCAGGCAATATTATAACAATCTTGTATCAAAGAATAATGAAATATGATCAAAAAGGCTAAAAATAAGCTGAATCTCTGCAAGTAATCACGATCTGGGAGAGAAGGTACATTGCATACTAGCCAGCAGAGCACAAAAAGCATGAACATATTTTCTGCATATGGTATGCTTTTGTTTCAAGGCCTTGTACATCAATGTTCTGTCTGATATGTCATACATTCCCTTTGAAAATCAATATCTGGTATAGTACTTTAATTTATCAAAAAAACTTTTGAACTTAATTTATAAAAACACTTGTTATAAAAATAATTGTTTATCCCTACCTTACTTAGTGGCCGAAACATTTTTATCCTTAATCCTGATAGTATGCAATGTACTAGCTGTGTGTTCCTCTGATGTGAATGTGTGTGTGCAAAGCTAGATTCTAGAAGATCTAGGGTGTATTTAGTAAGTACCTTGGTTTTCTTGTTTACTTTGGTCAGAGATACTGGAACATGTTTACACAACATGGGGCTCACATCCCCCTCAATCACAAGTAGTCTTTGACAAAGACTACTACTAACCAGGGTTCATGTTATTTCATTTACAGATAATAATAAGACTTTAGTAAGTTTAATCTGAAAGTATACATGGGAGGCATCTTATTATTTGTACACAAGCGAAGGCTCATACAGCGGGAGAGAGATCTTATAACATGAAAGAGATAACACTTGATCTGGTTTATTTCCCCAAAGAATTTCAGAACCTTCCTCAGTGCAAGGACCTTGAAAAAATTGATTGTGACTTTCTTGTTGGCTGCCAACACCCTTTTGTGCTGCATCAGAAAGTCATTTTGCAAAAATAATTCATCATTTTGTAATTTTTTTGAAAACTTAAAACTATTTCAATCTTGTTTCCACGTTTAAGTAGGTATTTGTATTTACAGTATTTGTTTATCAAGAAACTATTTTAAAAGATAGTAGTAGTAGCTAGTAGTTTCTTGTATAAACAAATGCCTCCTGCAAATAGTGCATAGAGGTTAACAATAAATCAGCAGTATAGTACACTGATGTGTCATTTCATGCCTTCGGTGATTTGTTGATTCCCATATTGACTACATCAACTTCCTGATACCATTCTACGCTGAACTTAAGCAAGTCTTCAACATGTTTAACACAGGCGGTGAGTGGCATGGAGAGAGCTGGCAAAACCACTCGGCCATATGGGTATGGCATTTTCCATATACCGTATTCGTCCGAGTATAGTCCCACGTTCGAGTATAGTCCCACCCCCCATTTTTCAAAAAATTCCAGAAATTGTATTAAAAAAATAAAAATAAAAATTGTTTGTTTTTTTTTTGTTTGGTTTTTTTTCGGTTTTGGAGTGTACCTGGACCTAGACCTGAATGCTAGGATCATGCTAGGATCATGGTTGACCTAAAAAAAAAAAAAAAAAAAAAATTCAAGATATTTTGTATTTTTAAGGTTAAACAAAGTGTTGAAGGGCTTTACCTCCAGAAAAAATATATTATTACCTTATACGTAAGAAAATATGTCTACTTATCATGTGAAATAAAAAATCCGGAAAAAATGTGTGAAAATGTGTTTTTAGCCTATTTTTTAGCTCTTGTCAAGCACTATTATTCGATTTGTTTACAAGCGCCAAGCAACTGTCGTCTAGGAGAGTGATTGACATCTTTATTATTAGAGAAGAATGGAATCTGTATAGTTCATGAATATTCATGTAGTATTTATACACCCTGTATCCCAGCCATTTTGCTTAGCTATCATAATCGTTCATATAAGACGCCCATATGATCCATGGTGTTAAACTGATATTCAGGAACTTTATATCTCTCGATCTTTGCGATCCGAAATATTGAATTTCAACTTTAGGCACATCTCTAGCAAGATAATTAAATACCTGTCACAAATAGAGGTCTTGAAATGTTACTTGCAACGTTAAAAATGTGAATAGAGAACAAATCGGGTTCAAACATGCTTCAAAAATATTAAGGTAATTGTCAACGCCTACTACCAGAATAGCGGAAGAGGGCAGACTTCATAAGGGAGTGTTCATAATATATTTTAGTGGGGGACAAAGAAATTTCCTGGGTTTTCGGTTTTGTTTTTTTATTTTATTTTCCTGTTCGGGTGTTTTGGTTGGCACATTTTCGGGCATTTTCATACACTTCACAGGAGTTTTTCAGTGGCTTCTCTGTAGCTGTCGTGTGTCTTTTTCCCCACGTAGGCTACAGGGTATAAATAATAAATGAATAATAATATATGAAAAAAAAGAATCTGGAACTTCAACGTCAAAAAACAAAACAAAAACAAGACAAACTGTACCCTGCTAAAAATATCTACCCCTATCCTCTCTGAGAATAAAAATAATAAGACTCCAACCTCACCTGCAAAAAAATATTTTTTCGGGGGATAATTTGGGATAAGTTCGGGCCTATTTTATTGCGACAATTTTCAAAATCTATAAGGTGAAATACGGTGTCATGGGGATGTGCGGCAGATTTGGGGTGCATTTTCAGCCATTTAGTTTAGACTCTGTTGTATTTTTAGCCATGATTTTATTGACCCTCAGTGTCTTGAAAATGATTTTCTCGAAAAAGTAAAAATTTGCGAAAACTTTCAGTCCAAAGTTGATACAATTTTGGGTCTGTTTTATTCAAATTTGGTTTTACATCGTTGCGTAGTTTTTCGCAGTTACAGCCTCACATCCTTACCCAAACCTACTTGAGAAGGTTCCCCCGGGGTGTGTGCAAATTTGCAATTTATAGGCCTACACTCATCATTTAAGCTAAAATCAAAGTATTAATACCATTAACACTACCATGGCCCGTTTTGTCGTGATGACTGGCTTCCAAAATGTAGGCCTATTTTAAATTATAAATCTGGTCCCGCTAGGTGTGTTTTTACCCGCGGAGGTCTCTCCCTCGGGTTCGTGGATGTGCCACAGTTTTGGGGTAGGCCTACCTTTTCAACGACTATGATGGGTGGGTTTACAGCAAAGACCAACTTTTGGGCGCATTTTGGCAAAAGTGCCCTTAAAAAAGCGTCAAATTAGGCCAAATGTGGGTGACTTTGATCCCCGCGGTACAAATGTTTTGAAGAGACCCGCCCGAGGTGGTTTTTATAAAAAAAAATGGTCGGGCCTGCTAAAAAACCTCCCGGAATCAAGCATGGGTAGGCATACCAAAATGCCTTGAGACCCCCCCAACCCAGCGCCGGGACCTCCATGACATGATATTCTCCATGAGTCCACCAGAAAATATAAAAATATAACATTTTGATAGGCCTACTAGGCCTTTTTTTGTCTGTAAACCTTTCTTGTAGTTGTAGGCTACGCGTATGTCTACCGTGATGACAGTAGCGTAGCTGCCGGGGGGCAATTGCAAAATTGCCTATTTGGGCCCCCCGCCCCTAGTGCAAGGAAAAAAAAGAGGGAAAGAGGGGGGGGAAGAGGAAAAAAGAGAGGGTGAGAGGAGGGGCAGAGAGATGGGGAATCCAAGCGATATGCAATACACTGAGCTCAATAGGCCTACCATATACGATTATTATCAATAAGCCTGGCAAAAATTGTCTATTTGGGCCCCCGCCCCCAGTGGGAAATTTGGTGGATTCGGGCCCGCCCCATAGGGCCTACAGTCTTGCCCCTCCTGGAAAAAATCCCAGCTACGCCGCTGCGTGATGATGTTGCAAAGTTGCGGAAGTTCATTCATAAATTTCCCATTTCCACTCGACAACAACCCGGGACAACAACAGGCCAGCATGCAGCGCAAGACAGAGCTAATCCCGAGCTAATCAGAGACATGTGCGTTTCTCTTTCAACAGAAAATATGTGACCATGTGACTGACACGATGTACGCTTCAAATCATTATGCTCGGCGTCGAAAGTATGATAATGGAAAATATTTATAATGAACACTCCCTTATTTAGCCACACCTCAGTTCCTTTCTCGGGTTGCCTGGTATATCAGCAAAATCCTACACCTATCGCCTTCCCTTGGTAAAATCCCTGATAAAAACTCGTGATATTGAAATTGAATTTCAGCGCCAGAACTTCCGTCATTCTAGCATCATGGATGGATATGCAGTGGCGCCGCTTGGGGGGGGACAGAATTTCCCCAATATTTTTTCTTTCCCACCCAGTTTTTAGGCAAAATCCCCACAATTATGTAATTTTCCACTTTTTGCGGCAATTTAGTGCAATGATTTCCAAGTGCCCCCGTCTCAAATTCACTCCCCCCCATACCCAGCGAAAAAAAATTCTGGTTCCGCCACTACGGGTATGGCCATAGCTAGGGCGCTTTCCCACCCACCCCCAGTTGCCCTTGGTTATGCTGGACGTATGAGAAATTTAGAGCTTGTTCAATTCCACCAATTTTAGAAATTTTAAAGGTATATACAGTGTATATAGCCTATTAAAACGGATCACAGTCAAATAAAATATCGTAGGCCTAATAATTTTACCAATGGCATTTATTGAGCTGCTCCTATGGTTTAATATTGATATTATATAATTGAGCTCCTTGTCAAGCTTCTGAGTACAGTGACTAACTGAGCTCCCGCTATTTTCAGAAATGAAGGCCTGGCCTTAAATGAATAATTAGGATTGATGCAGCCTTTTGTTTCATTTGACAGAACTTTTTTTTAATCCCCCAAAATTAGTGGGTTTTTTTTAATGGGGAGTAGGCTTTTAAAACGAAATTCAAATTTGGCAATATTTTCCATTGCTTAACGAATTGATCTGCGTGAAAATGTCTAAACATGTGGCCAGAGCGGGATGAGTGGTATAAAAATCTTAACTTGTGAAAAAGGACGTAGGCCTATGGGGTTGTATGAGGTTGTGGATCACGAAATGCCCCTTTAATGTGTGCTAGGTAAAGTCATTCTTCCTCCCTTTCGACATGCCAAAATTTATTCCCTCCCCGCCCCGGCTTGCCAAAAATTGCTTTCTCGAAAGGCTGTGCAATCAGTAGGCCTACCGGTATTAGCCTACTAATTATAAAAATCGCTTGCCTCCCGTCTCGGCCAGCCAAAAATCGCTTGTCCGCACCCCCCTGGACTGCCAAATTGTTGTGGCCCCTCCCCATTGGCCTGCCAAAAATGCCCCACCCCCTTTGCATAGGCCTAGGCCTATATGCCAATTTTTTGGGATCCCCAATTTCCATACCCATACCTTAAATGGATTTCTAAATATCTACCTGTTGCAAGCGCAGCAAGCATGAAAATGTGCACATTTTTTTCGCGCCCTAACTACCCCCCCACATTTTCCCTCCCATGCACCAGGTTCATTGGCGCTAGATTTTAAGCTAGAAAATACCTAAATATTTTAAAATTCAAACTCGGCAACACCACTATGACGTAAGGAATCGGGCAAATAGAGCCCGTCGATATCGTAAACAGCGTGTTTAAAGGAGCACACCACTAAATCAATGCGCCATTTGTGCAACCCTACTGAGTTCGGTAAAATACAGAAAGTTTTTGAGGTATAATGGGCTGCTCTTTGGACTAATAATCAGAAAGAGTAGCGAATGATAGCTTAAATAAAAGTGTAAAGCCTGTGCATAAATTTGAATCACAAAAAAGTCGCATTTTTATAATTATCGAGAAAAAAGGTCCGCGTATTAAAAAATGGGCAGAAAGCGGGTTTACAGTCATGAGAGCATGTCAAAAACAGTGAGGGCGCTGTTTAGCGGCTCCTACCGGGAAAAGCGAGACGGAAGACTACCCATACATTGAAACATATGTTAAACTTTCATCGATTTGCAATCGACTGGTTATCCTTAAATTTCTCAGAATGTGCCGAAAAGGCCTCAAACGAGCAAATAAAACTGGTGTTTTTACACGTATTTCAATGGGACAATTATTTAGTGGTGTGCGCCCTTCAAGGGCCTAGGAGTAAAACCGTGCTTTTCAGAGATTCAGCCAAAATTGAAATGGCTTTTGATTAAATTGCAGTTTTTTCGATTTAAATAGATAGTTTATATGTTAGTGAATATATTTAATGCGTTTTAGATGCAAATTGCGCTAAGATTATTCCCCAGAGGCCTTCAAAGTTCAAGAAATTGCCACACCTTGTGTGAAAACCAGATTTCTTGGATTTAAAGCAATTTGGGCTTAAGGTGACAAATCGGTGCGTGCCGTTTAAAGCTGCCAAATCTTGGTTTTATATGGGCGGGGGGTGATTGTTATAAATCATTAACAGTAGACCCATGCAATTGTGAAACGTGATTTACTCTCATTTAAAACCGAATTTCATCAGATGGAAGGTCAAAAACTATCTAGAGAATTGGAATTTAATGCAAATATAGAAGAGTAAGCATGAATGGTCAAAATGTTGAAAATTTGCCTATTTTCTGAATCCACCATGTAACTTTGAAAGGGAATTTCTCTTGAAGTGAATGTCACAGAGCAATTCTGTTTCGAGCGTTTTACTCAAAACATTTTATATTTCAAGAAAAAGATAAAAGAATTAAATTTTATGAACATCAGAAACCCTTGAAGGGAGCACACCACTAAATCAATGCGCCATTTGTGCAACCCTACTGAGTTCGGTAAAATACAGAAAGTTTTTGAGGTATAATGGGCTGCTCTTTGGACTAATAATCAGAAAGAGTAGCGAATGATAGCTTAAATAAAAGTGTAAAGCCTGTGCATGAATTTGAATCACTAAAAAAGTCGCATTTTTATAATTATCGAGAAAATAGGTCCGCGTATTAAAAATGGGCAGAAAGCGGGTTTACAGTCATGAGAGCATGTCAAAAACAGTGAGGGCGCTGTTTAGCGGCTCCTACCGGGAAAAGCGAGACGGAAGACTACCCATACATTGAAACATATGTTAAACTTTCATCGATTTGCAATCGACTGGTTATCCTTAAATTTCTCAGAATGTGCGAAAAGGCCTCAAAGCGAGCAAATAAAACTGGTGTTTTTACACGTATTTCAATGGGACAATTATTTAGTGGTGTGCGCCCTTCGAAGGGCCTAGGAGTAAAACCGTGCTTTTCAGAGATTCAGCCAAAATTGAAATGGCTTTTGATTAAATTGCAGTTTTTTCGATTTAAATAGATAGTTTATATGTTAGTGAATATATTTAATGCGTTTTAGATGCAAATTGCGCTAAGATTATTCCCCAGAGGCCTTCAAAGTTCAAGAAATTGCCACAAATTGTGTGAAAACAAGATTTCTTGGATTTAAAGCAATTTGGGCTTAAGGTGACAAATCGGTGCGTGCCGTTTAAAGCTGCCAAATCTTGGTTTTATATGGGCGGGGGTGATTGTTATAAATCATTAACAGTAGACCCATGCAATTGTGAAACGTGATTTACTCTCATTTAAAACCGAATTTCATCAGATGGAAGGTCAAAAACTATCTAGAGAATTGGAATTTAATGCAAATATAGAAGAGTAAGCATGAATGGTCAAAATGTTGAAAATTTGCCTATTTTCCGAATCCACCATGTAACTTTGAAAGAGAATTTCTCTTGAAGTGAATGTCACAGAGCAATTCTGTTTCAACCTTTTTACTCAAAACATTTTATATTTCAAGAAAAAGATAAAAGAATTAAATTTTATGAACATCAGAAACCCTTGAAGGGAGCACACCACTAAATCAATGCGCCATTTGTGCAACCCTACTGAGTTCCGGTAAAATACAGAAAGTTTTTGAGGTATAATGGGCTGCTCTTTGGACTAATAATCAGAAAGAGTAGCGAATGATAGCTTAAATAAAAGTGTAAAGCCTGTGCATGAATTTGAATCACTAAAAAGTCGCATTTTTATAATTATCGAGAAAATAGGTCCGCGTATTAAAAAATGGGCAGAAACGGGTTTACAGTCATGAGAGCATGTCAAAAACAGTGAGGGCGCTGTTTAGCGGCTCCTACCGGGAAAAGCGAGACGGAAGACTACCCATACATTGAAACATATGTTAAACTTTCATCGATTTGCAATCGACTGGTTATCCTTAAATTTCTCAGAATGTGCGAAAAGGCCTCAAACGAGCAAATAAAACTGGTGTTTTTACACGTATTTCAATGGGACAATTATTTAGTGGTGTGCGCCTTGAAGGGCCTAGGAGTAAAACCGTGCTTTTCAGAGATTCAGCCAAAATTGAAATGGCTTTTGATTAAATTGCAGTTTTTCGATTTAAATAGATAGTTTATATGTTAGTGAATATATTTAATGCGTTTTAGATGCAAATTGCGCTAAGATTATTCCCCAGAGGCCTTCAAAGTTCAAGAAATTGCCACAAATTGTGTGAAAACAAGATTTCTTGGATTTAAAGCAATTTGGGCTTAAGGTGACAAATCGGTGCGTGCCGTTTAAAGCTGCCAAATCTTGGATTTATATGGGCGGGGGGGGGGGGGTTGTTATAAATCATTAACAGTAGACCCATGCAATTGTGAAACGTGATTTACTCTCATTTAAAACCGAATTTCATCAGATGGAAGGTCAAAACTATCTAGAGAATTGGAATTTAATGCAAATATAGAAGAGTAAGCATGAATGGTCAAAATGTTGAAAATTTGCCTATTTTCGAATCCACCATGTAACTTTGAAAGGGAATTTCTCTTGAAGTGAATGTCACAGAGCAATTCTGTTTCGAAAGCGCTTTTACTCAAAACATTTTATATTTCAAGAAAAAGATAAAAGAATTAAATTTTATGAACATCAGAAACCCTTGAAGGAGCACACCACTAAATCAATGCGCCATTTGTGCAACCCTACTGAGTTCGGTAAAATACAGAAAGTTTTTGAGGGATAATGAGCTGGTCTTTGAACTAATAATCAGAAAGAGTAGCGAATGATAGCTTAAATAAAAGTGTAAAGCCTGTGCATGAATTTGAATCACTAAAAAGTCGCATTTTTATAATTATCGAGAAAATAGGTCCGCGATTAAAAATGGGCAGAAACGGGTTTACAGTCATGAGAGCATGTCAAAAACAGTGAGGGCGCTGTTTAGCGGCTCCTACCGGGAAAACGAGACGGAAGACTACCCATACATTGAAACATATGTTAAACTTTCATCGATTTGCAATCGACTGGTTATCCTTAAATTTCTCAGAATGTGCCGAAAAGGCCTCAAACGAGCAAATAAAACTGGTGTTTTTACACGTATTTCAATGGGACAATTATTTAGTGGTGTGCGCCCTTCGAGGGCCTAGGAGTAAAACCGTGCTTTTCAGAGATTCAGCCAAAATTGAAATGGCTTTTGATTAAATTGCAGTTTTTTCGATTTAAATAGATAGTTTATATGTTAGTGAATATATTTAATGCGTTTTAGATGCAAATTGCGCTAAGATTATTCCCCAGAGGCCTTCAAAGTTCAAGAAATTGCCACAAATTGTGTGAAAACAAGATTTCTTGGATTTAAAGCAATTTGGGCTTAAGGTGACAAATCGGTGCGTGCGTTTAAAGCTGCCAAATCTTGGTTTTATATGGGCGGGGGGGTGATTGTTATAAATCATTAACAGTAGACCCATGCAATTGTGAAACGTGATTTACTCTCATTTAAAACCGAATTTCATCAGATGGAAGGTCAAAAACTATCTAGAGAATTGGAATTTAATGCAAATATAGAAGAGTAAGCATGAATGGTCAAAATGTTGAAAATTTGCCTATTTTCGAATCCACCATGTAACTTTGAAAGGGAATTTCTCTTGAAGTGAATGTCACAGAGCAATTCTGTTTCGAGCGCTTTTCTCAAAACATTTTATATTTCAAGAAAAAGATAAAAGAATTAAATTTTATGAACATCATAAACCCTTGAATGGAGCACACCACTAAATCAATGCGCCATTTGTGCAACCCTACTGAGTTCGGTAAAATACAGAAAGTTTTTGAGGTATAATGGGCTGCTCTTTGGACTAATAATCAGAAAGAGTAGCGAATGATAGCTTAAATAAAAGTGTAAAGCCTGTGCATGAATTTGAATCACTAAAAAAGTCGCATTTTATAATTATCGAGAAAATAGGTCCGCGATTAAAAAATGGGCAGAAACGGGTTTACAGTCATGAGAGCATGTCAAAAACAGTGAGGGCGCTGTTTAGCGGCTCCTACCGGGAAAACGAGACGGAAGACTACCCATACATTGAAACATATGTTAAACTTTCATCGATTTGCAATCGACTGGTTATCCTTAAATTTCTCAGAATGTGCCGAAAAGGCCTCAAAACGAGCAAATAAAACTGGTGTTTTTACACGTATTTCAATGGGACAATTATTTAGTGGTGTGCGCCCTTCAAGGGCCTAGGAGTAAAACCGTGCTTTTCAGAGATTCAGCCAAAATTGAAATGGCTTTTGATTAAATTGCAGTTTTTTCGATTTAAATAGATAGTTTATATGTTAGTGAATATATTTAATGCGTTTTAGATGCAAATTGCGCTAAGATTATTCCCCAGAGGCCTTCAAAGTTCAAGAAATTGCCACAAATTGTGTGAAAACAAGATTTCTTGGATTTAAAGCACTTTGGGCTTAAGGTGACAAATCGGTCGATGCCGCTTAAAGCTGCCAAATCTTGGTTTTATATGGGCGGGGGTGATTGTTATAAATCATTAACAGTAGACCCATGCAATTGTGAAACGTGATTTACTCTCATTTAAAACCGAATTTCATAAGATGGAAAGTAAAAAACTATCTAGAGAATTGGAATTTAATGCAAATATAGAAGAGTAAGCATGAATGGTCAAAATGTTGAAAATTTGCCTATTTTCGAATCCACCATGTAACTTTGAAAGGGAATTTCTCTTGAAGTGAATGTCACAGAGCAATTCTGTTTGAAGCGTTTTACTCAAAACATTTTATATTTCAAGAAAAAGATAAAAGAATTAAATTTTATGAACATCAGAAACCCTTGAAGGAGCACACCACTAAATCAATGCGCCATTTGTGCAACCCTACTGAGTTCGTAAAATACAGAAAGTTTTTGAGGTATAATGGGCTGCTCTTTGGACTAATAATCAGAAAGAGTAGCTAATGATAGCTTAAATAAAAGTGTAAAGCCTGTGCATGAATTTGAATCACTAAAAAGTCGCATTTTTATAATTATCGAGAAAATAGGTCCGCCATAAAAAATGGGCAGAAACGGGTTTACAGTCATGAGAGCATGTCAAAACAGTGAGGGCGCTGTTTAGCGGCTCCTACCGGGAAAACGAGACGGAAGACTACCCATACATTGAAACATATGTTAAACTTTCATCGATTTGCAATCGACTGGTTATCCTTAAATTTCTCAGAATGTGCCGAAAAGGCCTCAAAACGAGCAAATAAAACTGGTGTTTTTACACGTATTTCAATGGGACAATTATTTAGTGGTGTGCGCCTTCAAGGGCCTAGGAGTAAAACCGTGCTTTTCAGAGATTCAGCCAAAATTGAAATGGCTTTTGATTAAATTGCAGTTTTTTCGATTTAAATAGATAGTTTATATGTTAGTGAATATATTTAATGCGTTTTAGATGCAAATTGCGCTAAGATTATTCCCCAGAGGCCTTCAAAGTTCAAGAAATTGCCACAAATTGTGTGAAAACAAGATTTCTTGGATTTAAAGCAATTTGGGCTTAAGGTGACAAATCGGTGCGTGTTTAAAGCTGCCAAATCTTGGTTTTATATGGGCGGGGGGTGATTGTTATAAATCATTAACAGTAGACCCATGCAATTGTGAAACGTGATTTACTCTCATTTAAAACCGAATTTCATCAGATGGAAGGTCAAAAACTATCTAGAGAATTGGAATTTAATGCAAATATAGAAGAGTAAGCATGAATGGTCAAAATGTTGAAAATTTGCCTATTTTCGGAATCCACCATGTAACTTTGAAAGGGAATTTCTCTTGAAGTGAATGTCACAGAGCAATTCTGTTTCGAGCGTTTTACTCAAAACATTTTATATTTCAAGAAAAAGATAAAAGAATTAAATTTTATGAACATCAGAAACCCTTGAAGGAGCACACCACTAAATCAATGCGCCATTTGTGCAACCCTACTGAGTTCGGTAAAATACAGAAAGTTTTTGAGGTATAATGGGCTGCTCTTTGGACTAATAATCAGAAAGAGTAGCGAATGATAGCTTAAATAAAAGTGTAAAGCCTGTGCATGAATTAAAAAAAAAAAAAAAGTCGCATTTTTATAATTATCGAGAAAATAGGTCCGCGATTAAAAAATGGGCAGAAACGGGTTTACAGTCATGAGAGCATGTCAAAAACAGTGAGGGCGCTGTTTAGCGGCTCCTACCGGGAAAACGAGACGGAAGACTACCCATACATTGAAACATATGTTAAACTTTCATCGATTTGCAATCGACTGGTTATCCTTAAATTTCTCAGAATGTGCGAAAAAGGCCTCAAAGCGAGCAAATAAAACTGGTGTTTTTACACGTATTTCAATGGGACAATTATTTAGTGGTGTGCGCCTTGAAGGGCCTAGGAGTAAAACCGTGCTTTTCAGAGATTCAGCCAAAATTGAAATGGCTTTTGATTAAATTGCAGTTTTTCGATTTAAATAGATAGTTTATATGTTAGTGAATATATTTAATGCGTTTTAGATGCAAAATGCGCTAACATTATTCCCCCAGTTTCCTTCAAAGTTCAAGAAATTGCCACAAATTGTGTGAAAACAAGATTTCTTGGATTTAAAGCAATTTGGGCTTAAGGTGACAAATCGGTGCGTGCCGCTTAAAGCTGCCAAATCTTGGTTTTATATGGGGGGGGTGATTGTTATAAATCATTAACAGTAGACCCATGCAATTGTGAAACGTGATTTACTCTCATTTAAAACCGAATTTCATCAGATGGAAGGTCAAAAACTATCTAGAGAATTGGAATTTAATGCAAATATAGAAGAGTAAGCATGAATGGTCAAAATGTTGAAAATTTGCCTATTTTCGAATCCACCATGTAACTTTGAAAGGGAATTTCTCTTGAAGTGAATGTCACAGAGCAATTCTGTTTCGAAAGCGTTTTACTCAAAACATTTTATATTTCAAGAAAAAGATAAAAGAATTAAATTTTATGAACATCAGAAACCCTTGAAGGAGCACACCACTAAATCAATGCGCCATTTGTGCAACCCTACTGAGTTCCGTAAAATACAGAAAGTTTTTGAGGTATAATGGCTGCTCTTTGGACTAATAATCAGAAAGAGTAGCGAATGATAGCTTAAATAAAAGTGTAAAGCCTGTGCATGAATTTGAATCACTAAAAAAGTCGCATTTTTATAATTATCGAGAAAATAGGTCCGCGGATTAAAAAATGGGCAGAAACGGGTTTACAGTCATGAGAGCATGTCAAAAACAGTGAGGGCGCTGTTTAGCGGCTCCTACCGGGAAAACGAGACGGAAGACTACCCATACATTGAAACATATGTTAAACTTTCATCGATTTGCAATCGACTGGTTATCCTTAAATTTCTCAGAATGTGCCGAAAAGGCCTCAAAGCGAGCAAATAAAACTGGTGTTTTTACACGTATTTCAATGGGACAATTATTTAGTGGTGTGCGCCCTTCGAAGGGCCTAGGAGTAAAACCGTGCTTTTCAGAGATTCAGCCAAAATTGAAATGGCTTTTGATTAAATTGCAGTTTTTTCGATTTAAATAGATAGTTTATATGTTAGTGAATATATTTAATGCGTTTTAGATGCAAATTGCGCTAAGATTATTCCCCCAGAGGCCTTCAAAGTTCAAGAAATTGCCACAAATTGTGTGAAAACAAGATTTCTTGGATTTAAAGCAATTTGGGCTTAAGGTGACAAATCGGTGCGTGCCGCTTAAAGCTGCCAAATCTTGGTTTTATATGGGGGGGGGTGATTGTTATAAATCATTAACAGTAGACCCATGCAATTGTGAAACGTGATTTACTCTCATTTAAAACCGAATTTCATCAGATGGAAAAAAAAAACTATCTAGAGAATTGGAATTTAATGCAAATATAGAAGAGTAAGCATGAATGGTCAAAATGTTGAAAATTTGCCTATTTTCGAATCCACCATGTAACTTTGAAAGGAATTTCTCTTGAAGTGAATGTCACAGAGCAATTCTGTTTCGAAGCGCTTTTACTCAAAACATTTTATATAACAAGAAAAAGATAAAAGAATTAAATTTTATGAACATCAGAAACCCTTGAAGGAGCACACCACTAAATCAATGCGCCATTTGTGCAACCCTACTGAGTTCGGTAAAATACAGAAAGTTTTGAGGTATAATGGGCTGCTCTTTGGACTAATAATCAGAAAGAGTAGCTAATGATAGCTTAAATAGAAGTGTAAAGCCTGTGCATGAATTTGAATCACTAAAAAAGTCGCATTTTTATAATTATCGAGAAAATAGGTCCGCGGATTAAAAAATGGGCAGAAACGGGTTTACAGTCATGAGAGCATGTCAAAAACAGTGAGGGCGCTGTTTAGCGGCTCCTACCGGGAAAACGAGACGGAAGACTACCCATACATTGAAACATATGTTAAACTTTCATCGATTTGCAATCGACTGGTTATCCTTAAATTTCTCAGAATGTGCCGAAAAGGCCTCAAAACGAGCAAATAAAACTGGTGTTTTTACACGTATTTCAATGGGACAATTATTTAGTGGTGTGCGCCTTCAAGGGCCTAGGAGTAAAACCGTGCTTTTCAGAGATTCAGCCAAAATTGAAATGGCTTTTGATTAAATTGCAGTTTTTTCGATTTAAATAGATAGTTTATATGTTAGTGAATATATTTAATGCGTTTTAGATGCAAATTGCGCTAAGATTATTCACCAAGAGGCCTTCAAAGTTCAAGAAATTGCCACAAATTGTGTGAAAACAAGATTTCTTGGATTTAAAGCAATTTGGGCTTAAGGTGACAAATCGGTGCGTGCCGCTTAAAGCTGCCAAATCTTGGTTTTATATGGGCGGGGGTGATTGTTATAAATCATTAACAGTAGACCCATGCAATTGTGAAACGTGATTTACTCTCATTTAAAACCGAATTTCATCAGATGGAAAAAAAAAACTATCTAGAGAATTGGAATTTAATGCAAATATAGAAGAGTAAGCATGAATGGTCAAAATGTTGAAAATTTGCCTATTTTCGTAATCCACCATGTAACTTTGAAAGGAATTTCTCTTGAAGTGAATGTCACAGAGCAATTCTGTTTCGAAAGCGTTTTACTCAAAACATTTTATATTTCAAGAAAAAGATAAAAGAATTAAATTTTATGAACATCAGAAACCCTTGAAGGGTGCACACCACTAAATCAATGCGCCATTTGTGCAACCCTACTGAGTTCCGTAAAATACAGAAAGTTTTTGAGGTATAATGGGCTGCTCTTTGGACTAATAATCAGAAAGAGTAGCTAATGATAGCTTAAATAAAAGTGTAAAGCCTGTGCATGAATTTGAATCACTAAAAAGTCGCATTTTTATAATTATCGAGAAAATAGGTCCGCGTACTAAAAAATGGGCAGAAACGGGTTTACAGTCATGAGAGCATGTCAAAAACAGTGAGGGCGCTGTTTAGCGGCTCCTACCGGGAAAACGAGACGGAAGACTACCCATACATTGAAACATATGTTAAACTTTCATCGATTTGCAATCGACTGGTTATCCTTAAATTTCTCAGAATGTGCCGAAAAGGCCTCAAAACGAGCAAATAAAACTGGTGTTTTTACACGTATTTCAATGGGACAATTATTTAGTGGTGTGCGCCTTCAAGGGCCTAGGAGTAAAACCGTGCTTTTCAGAGATTCAGCCAAAATTGAAATGGCTTTTGATTAAATTGCAGTTTTTTCGATTTAAATAGATAGTTTATATGTTAGTGAATATATTTAATGCGTTTTAGATGCAAATTGCGCTAAGATTATTCCCCAGAGGCCTTCAAAGTTCAAGAAATTGCCACAAATTGTGTGAAAACAAGATTTCTTGGATTTAAAGCAATTTGGGCTTAAGGTGACAAATCGGTGCGTGCCGCTTAAAGCTGCCAAATCTTGGTTTTATATGTATGGGGGTGATTGTTATAAATCATTAACAGTAGACCCATGCAATTGTGAAACGTGATTTACTCTCATTTAAAACCGAATTTCATCAGATGGAAGGTCAAAAACTATCTAGAGAATTGGAATTTAATGCAAATATAGAAGAGTAAGCATGAATGGTCAAAATGTTGAAAATTTGCCTATTTTCGAATCCACCATGTAACTTTGAAAAGGAATTTCTCTTGAAGTGAATGTCACAGAGCAATTCTGTTTCGAGCTTTTTGCTCAAAACATTTTATATTTCATGAAAAAGATAAAAGAATTAAATTTTATGAACATCAGAAACCCTTGAAGGAGCACACCACTAAATCAATGCGCCATTTGTGCAACCCTACTGAGTTCGTAAAATACAGAAAGTTTTTGAGGTATAATGGGCTGCTCTTTGGACTAATAATCAGAAAGAGTAGCTAATGATAGCTTAAATAAAAGTGTAAAGCCTGTGCATGAATTTGAATCACTAAAAAAGTCGCATTTTATAATTATCGAGAAAATAGGTCCGCGATTAAAAAATGGGCAGAAACGGGTTTACAGTCATGAGAGCATGTCAAAAACAGTGAGGGCGCTGTTTAGCGGCTCCTACCGGGAAAACGAGACGGAAGACTACCCATACATTGAAACATATGTTAAACTTTCATCGATTTGCAATCGACTGGTTATCCTTAAATTTCTCAGAATGTGCCGAAAAGGCCTCAAAACGAGCAAATAAAACTGGTGTTTTTACACGTATTTCAATGGGACAATTATTTCGTGGTGTGCGCCCTTCGAAGGGCCTAGGAGTAAAACCGTGCTTTTCAGAGATTTAGCCAAAATTGAAATGGCTTTTGATTAAATTGCAGTTTTTTCGATTTAAATAGATAGTTTATATGTTAGTGAATATATTTAATGCGCTTTTAGATGCAAATTGCGCTAAGATTATTCCCCAGAGGCCTTCAAAGTTCAAGAAATTGCCACAAATTGTGTGAAAACAAGATTTCTTGGATTTAAAGCAATTTGGGCTTAAGGTGACAAATCGGTGCGTTTAAAGCTGCCAAATCTTGGTTTTATATGGGCGGGGGGTGATTGTTATAAATCATTAACAGTAGACCCATGCAATTGTGAAACGTGATTTACTCTCATTTAAAACCGAATTTCATCAGATGGAAGGTCAAAAACTATCTAGAGAATTGGAATTTAATGCAAATATAGAAGAGTAAGCATGAATGGTCAAAATGTTGAAAATTTGCCTATTTTCGAATCCACCATGTAACTTTGAAAGGGAATTTCTCTTGAAGTGAATGTCACAGAGCAATTCTGTTTCGAGCGTTTTACTCAAAACATTTTATATTTCAAGAAAAAGATAAAAGAATTAAATTTTATGAACATCAGAAACCCTTGAAGGGAGCACACCACTAAATCAATGCGCCATTTGTGCAACCCTACTGAGTTCGTAAAATACAGAAAGTTTTTGAGGTATAATGGGCTGCTCTTTGGACTAATAATCAGAAAGAGTAGCTTAATGATAGCTTAAATAAAAGTGTAAAGCCTGTGCATGAATTTGAATCACTAAAAAAGTCGCATTTTTATAATTATCGAGAAAATAGAAAAAAAAAAAAAAAAATGGGCAGAAACGGGTTTACAGTCATGAGAGCATGTCAAAAACAGTGAGGGCGCTGTTTAGCGGCTCCTACCGGGAAAACGAGACGGAAGACTACCCATACATTGAAACATATGTTAAACTTTCATCGATTTGCAATCGACTGGTTATCCTTAAATTTCTCAGAATGTGCCGAAAAGGCCTCAAAACGAGCAAATAAAACTGGTGTTTTTACACGTATTTCAATGGGACAATTATTTAGTGGTGTGCGCCCTAAAAACAAAATGAGAGTGTCACTTTTGTCCAAAAAATTTCGAATTTTGGCCTTGAGCAGCGACAATCAGAGGTAAGAAAAACACAGTATGACGCAGCTTGAAATATAGAATCACTATATCAATTTTGAAGTTTGTACTTCAAAGCACAAGTCTAAACGAGGTGAAATGGTTCTAAAACAAATTGATTTCGCTGTATCTTTTTATCGCTAAACTATACAATTTTGCAGCAGCAAAAAAGAAAAATAGCAAATATCTCAATTTTCTGCTATCGAAATAAAAATTTAAATAGCACCTGCATATATAAGAGGGTTTATAGAAATAATGTAGGTCAGAATTTTGTCTATGAAATCGTGCACGGAATTGTTATTACTGGTTACAAAACGACATACAAGTGGAGGCCATTTTACTTCAAATTCGGCAAACATGTAAGCTTATTAAAACAAATCGAGACAAGCAATATCAAGAATGAATATGCACATTCTTTTATTGACTTGTTTGTAATGTGCTTCGTAGTTCCCAACAAAATCGCCACTTCCACTGAGAAATTATGGCCGTGTTTCCAAAAATCTTGATGCTCTGGATATTGAAAAAAAATTGAAATGTTTGAAAAGTACATTTCTTTTTGAGCCAAGTGGAAAATTCAAGCATAATAATAACCCTTACACTTTCAGCTTTTAGACGTAGTTTATGCGTTTTTCTCTCTCGATATTTATTTCCAGAAATAGATAATTTTAAAGGGGGCTACATGCAGTCTCATTCTGGATCGATCATTACAAAGTTTAGTATAACCTTAATATGAAAATTGATACTTTGTTTTCATGTCATACTCTATTAATGATATCAAAATGCATTCAAATTCAATGCATTTTGAAATCATTAAGGCAAAATAAAAAAATAAACATGTTTCACGCCCCTCCCGCTTCCTTTTTTGAGGTTTCCTCAAATATATTTTTATTTTTTGAAATTCAGTTATAACTTTTCAAAAAATAAGTCTAGGAAGTTGGAATGCTTTCTATAGCCTTGTTAAGATACAAGAAACATTTTAGGAAGGTTTTGTGATCATTGGAGGGGGTGTAACTCTCAGAACAACAAATAAAAAAGGGCCTCCTTCTTTTTCCAGGCATTATTGTATGTACGCTAAAACAGCTCTAAGAATGGATATTTACACCAATTTTGAGACAAAAAATAGAAAATAAAAAGCCGGACGTGAAACATGTTTTATTTTTTACTTGGCCTAATAGAGTATGACATGAATACAAATTATCAATTTTCATATTTAAAATACAAAATATCTTGAAATTTTTTTAATTTTTTTTTTAGGTCAACCATGAATGATCCTAGCATTCAGGTCTAGGTCCAGGGACACTCCAAAACCTAGTATAATCCCACCCCCCAATTGTGAAAAATGTTCACCTAAATAACGGGTGGGACTATACTCGGACCAATACGGTACTCGGTTCGTTTTGTGGGGTTCATTATCGAACCCCAATGGTTTTAGCTTGTATTTATATTATTTATTAACATCTAATAGGCCTATTTGTTTGTGATATTTCTAGCGTTGTAAAATTTCAAAATAATCCCATTCAATTACACGGTTGACGATGGAAATTTACTGAATTTAGAGAATGCACTGCGCGTACCACCTGGTTTAACATTTGTAGTACAAGGCTTGAATAAACTTGAATCAAACCTGTGTACACTTGAATTAAAAGTATAAATGCACTTCACTTATTCAGGGATTGATACCATTACTACCGGGTAATCAAATCATACATCCACTGGTAATTTAGATAAACATGACAGTTCAAGTATCAGATACTGATTCGAGTATAGTCCCACCCCGCTTTTTGGGTGAACATTTTTCAAAATTGGGGGTGGGACTATACTCAATTTCAAAAAAGTTTTAAGTTATTTATTTTTTCGGTTTTGTAGTGTCCTTCATAGACCTAGACCTAAATGCTAGGATCATTCATGGTTGACCTAAAAAAAAAAATTGAATTTTGCACAAAGTTTTGTGTTTTTATTTGTGCATGTCATTCTCTATTAATGATATCAAAATGCATTCAAATTCAATGCATTTTGGTATCATTAATAGAGTATGACATGAAAACAATGTATCATCAATTTTTATATTAAAAACACAAAACTTCGTGCAAAATTCAAATTTTTTTTTAGGTCAACCATGAATGATCCTAGCATTTAGGTCCAGGGACACTACAAAACCGAAAAAATAAATGACTTAAAAAAAAAAAATAAAATTGGGGGGTGGGACTTTACTCGAAGGTGTGACTCGCGTCAGTTCGGTATATGTAAAACCTTACCATATATGTAAATCATAAATGTACGAATGATGTACATGAATATCATGGAACTAGACAAAATAATACATTGCACATACTCGGTAAGCAAGTTCGCTCATGCAGTGGCGGCACCAGGAATTTTTTCGTTGGGGCAAAGTGAATTTCAGGGGAAAATCAACAAATTTTGCCCAATATTGCTGCAAAAAGTGGAAATTTACGTAATTTTTTTTTTGCATGCAAAAGTGGGGTGAGGCAAACTGGGGAAAGAAAAATATTGGGGGGAGAATGCCTCCCGTGTCCCTCTGTAGCCACTGACTACCTGTCCAAAATACAGGCTAGTCAAAATTACTACAATATTCAGTGTTGTTGATATGAATTTGGAAAAGTTATAGAAGACATGGAAATAATGTTTTTTACCTGCAAGTAAAGTACAAAAATGTTTAATGATGAGCACAAGATATCAAGCAAGGGCTTAGGCAGCCAGCCGTGTAGGGAGTGTTTTACACAGTTTTTGCCCACATGGCCTATACTTTGTACACAAATCTTAAATTTACACACCCAGTTTTTTAAATTTACACACCCAAACCTCCAAATCCTGCCTAAGACCCTGATATCAAGTGAATATCAGATGAAAAGAAAACAGTTACACAAGTTTGTACTGCTTCCCAATTGGTTAGTTGGCAAAATGATGTCAAGGACACTATTGTCAGAGGATGAAGTAAATTAAGATTGATTATGGAGCTCACACACCATAGGTTAAATCAGTGAAGATGAGTTTTGTTATGAGTAATGGAATGTATTGTAAAAAAAATAATAACTTCATTAAAAGGGACTGGGATTAACTGGATGGAGATATAGAGAAGTTTATTATGATTTTGAAGGACAAATTTTAGAAGGGACCCAATTTTCATGGATGTTACAATATTTTTTAACAATATTAAATAAAAAGTTAAAAACAATACATCAAATAATATTATAATATAATATATTATAATATTATAATTAAGGGGTCCCAAAAATACAGGGGGATCATAGAATTTTCAGACCAAAAATAGGGGGTTATAATTTCATTAACACCCAAAATAGGGGGGTTATAGAATTATTAAGTGCTGGTGACTCAAAATTTTCGCACGCTGTATGCATTCTTTAACTTCACAATAGAAATGTGCGTACAATCTATGCGAAATTTTTACGCGTTCCGCACGCCTTCTTTATTATTACGATAAAATTTTTAACACGATCCGTGCACTTTCTTCACTCTTAAGTTTTGGCGCGCTCTGCACCTTAGTTCCGGCAATGAATAAATTGTCTTGAGTCTGTGTAGGTGGAAGGGTGGGGGGGTCATAAAATTTTTGACCCAAAATGGGGTGGGGGGTCATAAAAAAATTGACTCCAGTCACCGACATATGTGGGACCCCCCTTCCGAAGAAAATGCCAGCCCCTAAACAAATTAAACAACATCATGACATGAACATCTTCAACATGATATGATTCAGGGACTGTCTTTTGAGCAGAGCGAGAGGAATCGCTCTCGTTGCTCTCCTTAAATCTGATATAGGAGAGCGATTTTTAACTCTTCCTCTCCCTAGGCCTATATAGCTATACATGTAGTCTATATGTATACCTCATACTCGTGTCATCAGGCACTAGCTGTGAGGTTCAGCGTGTTCTGTGTTAAGGTTATACAATGGATTTTTCAAGGCTTGATATTCCAGAGGGGCGTAAGTTAATAATAGAAACAGCCATGCAGAAAAAAATGAAATCAAGCGTACTTGGTGTATCAATCTACATGCACAATGACCACGAACCTATGAAACTGTGGCATGTGAGTCATCCTATGTTGCAGGGATAGGGCGGGGGCAACCATGATACGGGCTGCCGGGGTGGGGGAGGGGAGCCGGTTTTCTGCAATTTTCCTATGGTATTTTCTAAGGTTGGCATTTTGGCGGGTAAACGGGTACCGCCGAGATTACATTACCCGGTAGGAAATACCTCCCGGTACCAAATTTTTTTTTTAAAGTTTTATATTTTTTCGGTTTTGTAGTGTCCCTGGACCTAGACCTTATTGCTATATGAATACAAAGTATCGATTTTCATATATTAAAAATACAAAAAATCTTGAAATTTTTTAATTTTTTAATTTTTTTTTGTTGGTCAACCATGAATGATCCTGGCATTTTTTTGTTTTTGCAATTTCGGGTACCCGGTTACCCGCCCGAAAAATGCGGCGAGTACCCGGGTACAAAATTACCCGAAAATGCCAGGCCTAGTATTTTCTAAATTTTCTAGATGTCGTGAAATAAATCAATGCTGCTATATGCTATAGTCTGTGTTATGCACTTTCAGTTTCCCATGCGTTTGAATGGGAATTATTTTGCCTACTCGCCACAAGTTTAGGGAGCACATTTCTTCAATATTTTGACAAGTTGACATCAAATGTTCTATTCTATATTGTTTGGCAATAATGTCTTTTGCCAATAGTACGTCCAAAGTTGTAATTTCGTGTTTTTGAAATGAACAAGAAAGAAGACAGAAAATAATAGAATTGGACCTCACAGGGACTCGAACCCGTACTAGTCGTCCAGCTCAAAACGCAAAGTCGGATGCATATCGATGACGAAAATACTTGTTTTTTGCAAAAGTAGCTTCAATTTGGAATGAAAATCAAATGGTAGCGTAATCCATGGGAATGGCTGTGTACATGTACACATAATTAAGGCTCATCATCATGGAAGAGCTATTTAATTTTAAGGGAAGACGAGGTATTGTTGGTCGAAGCAACCTAAAAATCGATTTTCATTAATATCTAGATCAATATATTTATATTGAAAATTAACACCTTGATGTTTTGCAAAAGTTCATTCTACAAATCGTATACTCTGCAATGCAAACTTGCTTAATTTATTGTTGTTAGTTATGTACGTTTTACAAAAGTGTTGTTGTTTCAGCCCTCTCCACAACGTAACTCAAGAACTGCAGCACCTATGAAAGTATATCTGTGATATTTTAATTCTTCTACACGCTCGCTATGAATTGAGCAATGCAGTTTTTGACAAAGCTCACTACCATTCGTAAGATGCTGTGAACTACCAAATTAGACTGCGGAACTCAGTCCTCAATGATAGTCAGTCACTTATCTTTTGGTCGTTATATGACTATCATTTGAGGACTGAGTTCTTACCATACATTTTCGGAGGTGCAGTTTCAGACAATAGCTTGGGATTATTGGGGCAGAGGTTATCTTTTGAATTCTTTCATGACCACTGAAGCATAGTCACGCCTGTCAAGCAAGGACACTCGGCGTGAATTGAAAGACCATGTCACTCGCCACAAAAGAATGTCAAAGGTCATACGACACCAATTTGGTGTCTTTCCGCGCCTCGAAATATGATGCTTAAAGTCTATGTCTGCTACCAAATCACAACAGTTTAAAATAATTATAAATTAATAACCTTAAAAAAAAATTAAATGCTCTCCTGCAAAGACAGTCCCTGGACCTGGTGATTGTGAAATTGATATATATTTTTTTCAACTTATATAACAGTCATGTAAATCTACAATAACTTACAATTTGTACAGCAGTCAGCAGAAGAAAGAGAGAAGAGCTTCTTGCACAAATTCTAGTGCATGTGTACGTGACAGAAATGGACTTGATTTATTTTGATACTTCATTCAATGCATGAATGTCAAGGTCGTTCAAAAAGGACTTTCACCTCTTAATCAATTAGTACAGTTATTACTACCGCCCAGTTGATGTACTTAAAACAAATTTGTAGCCAGGTGAGTTTCTTAAATTTTAATTTAATGTTGACAAAATAGAATTAATTCTCATATAAATATGATTATATATTTTATAAATATGCAGAATGCTTTATGAACAATAATTATACTATCTTATTAAATATATTATATAATTATATGTATTTTTATATTATTCTAATAAATTACATTGACAGCATGATGCTATTTTAAAAACTCAAGGCTGACATATTAGTTATTTTGATACTGTAGACTAACTGAAAGCACATGGTTTTTATGATTAGCGTAATGTCAGCCTTTTAAAAAATAAATGTAAATAGTTTATTGGAGCAAATTTTTCCACAGCAACACGACGCTAGGGTTTTCAATAATATTGAAATATTCCGTTTATTTTTATGACTTTCTATGGAGTATGCATGTTGAAAAAAAAGTTAATTTTGCACAGCTACAGGTGCGACGGGATTGAGCAAGGTAGGTATAATAAAAAAATAATGATTACTCACTCACTCTGGTGTGGTGAGCTGACAATAATGACATGGCTCATATATGGGCTGAGGAAGCTTAAAACATAAAAATTAGGACAAAAAAAGGGCCGGCATACCATAATATTTTGCAGTAAACCTTTGACGAGCGTGACTACCGTGATGTTGCAGATTCGGAGCTTACAACGCGTACGGCGCACAGTTCATTCATAAATTTCCACTCGGCAACAACAGCAGATCGCCTCAGCAGCCACACAAACGAACTACCCCCATTCACGCTATTCTGTCGGTTGGACATCCGGGCATGAACCGGCTGACAATAGCACTGGAGTGAAAACAACATTCGTATTCACTGAACTCTGGAGTGTATCACAAGCTATCACACTATCATGACTATTTAGGTAACCCAGGCAAACCTAGTCACGATTATGCACTTTCAGTTTCCCACGCGTTTGAACGGGAATTGGATTGCGTACTTTTTCGATGTCTAGTGAGCAAATTTTTTCATTATTTTGAGAAAATGATGTCAAATTTTCTATTTTATATTGTTTGGTAATAATGTCTTATGCCAATAGTATGTTTAAAGTTGTAATTTTGTGTTTTTGATCGCAAAGATCGGATATTTTCGCTCCTTCGATTCAATTCTGAACCCTTCAAGGGTGCCGATTTCGCAGAACTTTGACGATAATTTTGCCTTTTGGACACTTAAATGCTTTCGATCCTTAATTTTGTTTCAACCGAGTCTTAAATTATCAAGCACAATACAGTTGGTACCACATTTATATACATTGATGAAATTTTAAAGATTTTTTTTTCAAGTTTCTAACCGGCGCAAATCGTTAAGTGTGTATTTCCCATTGATATCCAAAATGGCGTAAGCCAGTCCTCAATATACATAGGTACGGTGTATATAGGACTGGCAAGCGAGTCTAGGCAAACCTTAGTTAACACATTTGCTGGTCAGCCAAATTCGCCGACAATGTCAATGCATTTTTACATAGAAATTTAAAACTTGTGCCCAAGAAAGAAACCTACATAAATATGTTTTCTATACTTCACTTGACCCAAATATATGATTTTTATGGTGATAAGTCACCGCACATGGAATTTTAGAGGATTTTGATAGCAGTTCCATTAAAAAAGCTGCTATCGCCATGAGACTAAGATCTAGAAACACCCCGAAATGCCGTTTTGGGGAATTTTGCTAGCTGAATCTTTTTGATGAAAGTCAGTCTTTGACAAGATGTAACTTTGCTACGGAAAGTGCTATGAAAAAAAGGTTTTCAGTTTTGGCTTTGTTTACTCAAGGGCTTTAATTTGATATATAAAATGATGCAGTTTGATGGCAAATTTGAATTCACCTAGCATACCTACACTATTGTGCCAGGTTCGACTCTGCAAATAAAAATATGCGATGAGTTGTTTTCACTCCAATGCATGAATGGATGTGACGTGGCCCCGACCGAGAGAATATGATGATTGATGACGTTAGAAATAAAGGAGGCAGTTAGCACGCCAGGCACCACTAAGCATGCAGAGTGCATAGCATCGGAAACCTCAAATCATGCATGTTCCAGATTATTGTTTATGTGTTATGCCAAAATTCCCAAAAAAAACTAAGGCAAAATTATTGTCAAAGTTCTGTCGAATTCTGCACACTTGCGAAGAAGGGTTCAGAATTCGAATCGGGAATAAAAATATCCGATCTTAAGACTTTGTGATCAAATATGCTCACCAAACATTGGGAAAGTACGCAATCCAATTCCCCTTCAAATGCGTGGGAAGCTGAAAGTGCATATTAATCCTGGCCAGGATAGCCCATGCATGATGCATCATTGCCTGCATGCATTATCATTATAGGGCTGTCAACTCTCACGCATTGGGTCACTTTCTCACGGTTTCACGCCAAGGCAGTATTTAAGTATAATCTCACGCCTAGCCCTAGGTAGTACGCATCTCTGTCAAATTAGTAAAATCTCATGCATCGTGAAAATAATTTATTGTCCTATCCTACCCTACAACCCCCCCCAGTTCTACAAATTTCGAATGTTTGAGGACTTAGTTGTAAAGTTATAGCAAGTGCCATAGGGTGTCTTCAGTATTAATTGTTTTCATTACCGTATAAATGTTGCAAAATATTAATATTGACAATAATTAACAACCTGTTTAATATCTTTAATTTCAATGATGAATGGCTTTTCATCCCAGCTACATACACTTAAGCTGTTGCGATAAATAAATTAAAAATAACATTGACTACATTGAATAGTTCCCGCCCACCAGAGTCTTAGCCAGAAATCAGAAACCACCCGTCCAAGCAGATACCAAAATTTGACCCTCAAATATAAAACAACTTGTCTATCCCCATGGAAGGGTCATTAGGGTCAAATATGTCCTGATTTGGCCTTTACATGTCACTCTGAATTAGTCTCAAGTTTATACAACCTTAAAATCATCTGTTTTAGAGCTATCACATCTGTAAAATCCATTAAATCCACCCGTCTAATAAAACGGTCTACAATTAGATTAGGCCGTCTTAAAGACTGGTGGACGCATGGCTGGCTAAGACCTTGCCGCCCACTCTTGGCCTACCCAGTTCAAAATTCCAGTAATGGGTTACCCGAATAAAAAAAATCAAATAATTCAATCAGGTACCCGAGTACATACATGTAATTACCCATTAAGTGAGAGCCTTATGGTGCATGTACTTATCATATGTTCTTATTTGGATCACTTTTATTCAGAAGTTTCCAACCAGTTTTGACAGTAGTTTGTGGATTCATGTGACACCATGCTTGTACCAATCTTCACCTTGAAACTCAATCATAAGATAAATTCTCGTATGGTAACACTTGGAAAATATGATGGAAAGCATCCCAATCTCACAGCAGCAACGACTGCAGGAAAGGTAATTGCTCTGGATTCATTGCATGGAAATATTTGTTTAAATCTGTATCACACAGAACAGTATCTTAATATGTGATGCGATCAAGCAAAATCAGTCGGAATTCTGAAATATTGATTTTGAGATATAGCCACACAAAGGAAATATTTTCTTTTGTTTCCTCTTGTTTTGGAAACTCTTTTAATTGCTCATATCTTTGAAACTGGTTGTTCAATTTCAATGGGTTTGCTGTAAAATCCAGCTTTGTAAATGCTTTTTACTATCCTATATGACAGGGGTAGCGCTAGGTCGCTTTTTGGGGTCCCGGACCCACCAAAATAGAGTTCGGACCCCTTGTTTTTAAATTTTCTGCAAGTTCGGGGGTCCCTGCAGACCCCCAGTTTTTCAATCTAGCGCTATTGCAGACATACTATTTATGCTGCATTTGTGCAACTCGGACTCACCAAACTCTACTCCGGACCCCCCACATTTTAATTTTCTGCAAGTTCGGGGGTCCCTACGGACACAGGAGTGTTTAGTTCTAGCGCTACCCCTGCTATATGAAACTAAAAATTTAGATGGAAATATGATAATAATTTTCAAATGGAAACTTCAATAATTATGACTATGATTTGCTTGGCAAAAATTTTTATATTAAAAATGCAATGATAAAATTGACTTTTTTTCTTCTCGGCTAGGTATTTGTGCACAATCCACATACACGCATCACTCGTAGTGGACGTGCAACAGAGGTTAGCATCGATTCCGACATCACCCTTCTTGGTATCAATCAAAAAGTGAGTGCCCTATGTGCTGGCTCACTGGATGGTATGGGAGTCAATGACATACTGATGGTTGGAACACAGACAAATATACTTGCCTATGATGTGCAGAACAACACTGATTTATTTTACAAAGATGTAAGTGGATCTATTTGCCTATTCTTAAGGCCATATCATACTAGTGGTCGCAGCGTGCTATTCAAAAATTGCTATAATCAATTTGAGTAAACACTACTAGGATGTTGCTACCAGTTCAGTGCAGCTAGTGACATAGTGACAAACTTGCCTTCAAGTCAACTGCGACACTACGGCATGCTAGTGACTTATCGATCAGAAGTTTTGTCACAAAAAATATCACGTTCCTTGCGATTGCCTAGTATGATATGGGCATTAAGGTAAATTTATAGATATATGTAGAAGATACAATGCCTATATTATTAATTTCAAATGTTCAAAACATTACAAATCAGTGGTGTGTACTTTGCTGTCCAAAAAGTATTTATCCATTTGCTATGACATGTAGTGTTCCCTCTTAAGGATTTTGATGTTGGGTCAATTTTTGCTCAATGAGGCTTGGGCTAAAAATCTCAATAAAATGATAAAACTGGACTGAAATCCTATTTTTCTTGTTCTTCCTGGAAGGCTTTGTGTAGTAAGAAGTCCTGCAACAATTGTGCACCGTACGGCCTTAGCGAGAACACTGCAAGAATCTTCATAGATTGTAATTAGAGTACACACATGCAAGTAACGCCTATTTACAACTTGCGTAATAATTATCTACAATCAACGAAAAAAGTTTTGGAACGCTTGCGTGTAAATAACGGAAAACTCTCACCCCCTCTCCCCGTTCAATGTTGAGAAATGCCAATGTCTTCAGCGGTTTCCCAATGTGTTCCAACATTGATTGATGGGGAGAGGGGAAGGGTAAATCATTGTTGTAGATGTCATGCTAGCTTGTTCCCAGGCAAAATATACGTCATTTCCATGGTCATATGAAGTTCTGCACAGAATTTCGACAGAGTGTACCAAGCGTTCCAAGGACTTTTTTCATAGATTGTAGTCTTCAAGGACAATATCCAACTGACAAACTTTTGGCAAATTTGAGTTGTGACAAATGCTTAAATGATCTATGCAATTGTCAAAAAGTTGTTTGTTTGTTTGTTAGAAAATGTTAGTTTGTTACTGATACATATTAAGTGCAGATGTATAATATCTTGATAACAGGTAATGCCATTGATATGTGAAAATGTATGTTTGTAGTTGTACTGTCAGTCAAACACCAATATCACTTTTATTTTACCAGGCTCCAGATGGAGTTAATGCCATAGTAATGGGTCAGATAGGCAGCATTGATTCTCCACTAGCTATTGTAGGAGGTAACTGTGCTTTACAGGGATATGATATAGAAGGAAATGATCTCTTCTGGACGGTAAGTTAATGGCTCCATCTTATCTAGAAATCAATTGGATTGTAACTTTGAATACATTAAATTCATTGGTGCCATTTCTATTTTGTATTATCAAATGGGCATTGTCAAAACACTAGTGGATATTATGTAACACAATTGAGGAAAATTAATTGTTTCTCAATCAAATTAAATTTTACATACAGCTAAATGAAATATTCAAATTATTATATTTTCAGCAAAGCAGGGAGTGTCGTAACAAATCACCAAAAATTGGCTTGAGTCAAGTCATTTTTTAGCTTAAGTCAAGTCAAGTCACTGTACAACTGAATAGCACTCGAGTCTGTTGTCTCATTTTGCCTCGACTTGCCATGACTTGTTACAACTCTGCAGAAAAGGAAAACCAGATCTTGGGAGTTGCGTGGGAATTAATAACATTGTAGCAGTATCATCACTGGCATGTCTTAATAGTGGATGCAGTCAGTGGTGTACATTTCTTTTTGCCATGGGATGGGAGGGATGGGGTTGGAAAAAAATTCTTGGAAGTATAGTGAATCCAGCACCTTTTGGTGACAGAAAAAGTTAAAGGTACAAATGCGCGCACAAAAAAATTTGCCATATAGAAGCTAAACTGGTGAAATATGGTGCACAAGGAGAATAAATTTGTGCGAAGCGCACAAAAATTGGCACTTTTGGGGCTAAAATGGCCAAATATGAGGTTAATTTGGTCAGAAACCCATATACAGGCATCAACATTGGGGGGACAATTGTATGGACCATTCCCCGGAATCCTGTTATTTTAAACAATGGTTTGTGGGTATTCTGACATTGTATTTGTTTTACTCATTAGGTGACTGGTGATAATGTGTGCTCATTAGCCCTGTGTGATTTCAACAGTGATGGCAAGAATGAACTCATCGTTGGCTCAGAAGATTTTGATATCAGGGTATTCCAAGATGATGAAATCATTGCTGAAATGACGGAGACTGAGGTATGCCATTTTAACATTTCTTAGGTATAGTCTGTATACCTTCCTTGAGTTTTTAGATATTATTTATATTGTATCTCTAAATGTAATGATGAGAAGTATATAAAAGTATACATTTTCAGAAAGGAAATGACACAAGGAATCCAACTAGCATATTCAGATTCCTGCAAAATGAGCAGTTTTTGAAAAAATCTCAAAATTTGATTTACTTTACTAACTCGAGGAAGGTATGCAGACAATAGCCAGCCCAAATCCATGCATAATTCAGCATCTGAAAGTTTCATAGCTTTTACCTTGGATCTCTTTGCTAAGAGATTATGCTCATGAAATATGAAAAGAAAGCAAAACTTTGGGTTTATTTTGTTTTATTCAAATAAAATCTTTGATATTTGTGACATATATTTACAGCATGCTTATTTGTAGGTACTGCATTCTTGATTTGATGTAATACATATGAGCTGTGACTATATATGACTAGATTTCGCGGTTCTTGGATAGGGCGGTTCTCGTGATAGGCCTATCTCTACCCAACACCCGTTACCCCAGACCTTTTAAGAAACTACTATAAATATACCTCTCAATGATATTTAATTCATTGTAATCTTTCATAAGTTATGTATGATTAAGCTGTATTTATAAGATAAATTGTTGATTATTAGCATGTAAATAACTATTGAATCCAATAATTACGTATAAGTTTAATTTGTCAAATGTGTGTGATTATTTTCAGGCTATAACATCATTGTGTACTATGAACAACAGTAGATTTGGGTATGCTTTGGCTAATGGAACAGTTGGCGTATATGACAAGAGTGCAAGATACTGGAGAATTAAGGTATGGTAATACAAAATCTCTCAATGTAAATCTCAATACCGTAGTTCTGTGGTCTATTCTGTCCGCTAGTCCTAAGATTCGCTATTGCCTAGGTTTGCTAGTCGAAAATAAGGATTTACTAGTCTGAAAAAAAGGGTTTGCACGTTCAGAAAATAAAAGGGGTCGCTAATGCGAAAGTTAGGGTTAGGGTCAGAGTCACGGTTAGAGTCAGAGGTAGGTTTAGGGTTAGGGTGCTAGTGAACTTTTCAGACTAGCAACCCCATTTTATTTTTCGGACTATCAAACTTTTGGACTAGTGTGCCGTAGTACTAGATTTTTAGCTCAAGAAGATTTTATGATAATGCACCAATTTAGTGCATACATTTTTATCATAAAACCTTGGTAAGAATTGTATAAATTTCAGTGTTGTTACATGTTCTAAAAGGAATTTGTACATTTTGACATTAAAGCATATTGAAAACCTCCAATTTAACCCAGAAGATTTGATACTTTGTCATTGAGTCATTTTTAAGACATGTATAAATCAATCAATTCATCTTTACATTGTATTAGTATGATGTTAGGGGTTGTTGGATGATGGTACTAATACAAAGAAACTGGTCAATAACAGTGTTGGAATTAAGCATTTTTTTATGCGTAGCAAAATTTGCTTTCATTACTTTTCTCTTGGTACATTCACATACTTCAGTGTGTAAGTCTATGGTATAAAAATGCTACTCAACTCCAAAATTGTGTAGCAAAATGATAAAATTGTACCAGCTATTTCCAACGCTGGTCAATAACCATTAAATCTGTGATAATTCAGTGATATTTTACATGTTTTGGAAATTAAGTGATGAGTAACAACACTAAAATCACTGTTTCCTTGTGGGAGAGAGACTAAGTGCCGTGACTCCATGAGTGTTGGGTGGCACCAACTGCCACTGCCAACCAGTAGTTACAACCCTGCGTTTGATTTTATCATCAGTGATCATAACAAAACCAATTGGATGACTGTGATGTGGCTGCTCAATAATTTATCATTGAAATGTTTATTATTTTTCAGTCCAAGAATCAGGCTGTTAGTGTGCTGAGTTTTGATCTAGACAATGATGGTGTACCTGAGTTGATTACTGGATGGAGTAATGGCAAGGTAAGCCATACAAACGGGATGGAAATTCATCTGTTTGGTTGTGATCAAATTTAAACAACAATCCTAATGTTAAAATGTTATATAACCAAAGCATTTAAAAATATATTCTATTAAGGGCTGGGGTATGAACGTTTGGGCAGTATTTTGTTGTGGGACATGAGAGCACATCAGATATATCGAATTCCATTCTGAATACAAAGAAAGTCCTTCTGATATCAAATAATTTTAATTTTTTGAAATTTGTGATATAAAACACATTTGATAGCAAATGATTAAAATTGAAATTTTTGAAATTCAACAGTCCTCAAAGTAAACTTTATAAATCTAATGACATGTACTTAAAGTTTATGTAGCGGGGATGAAAAGCTGATGATCAATTGAAAATTTTGACCTTTCATATTGAAGATATGGATTCCCTCCTTCCCCCCAAATCAATATGAAAGGTTAACATTTTCAATTGATCATCAGCTTTTCATCCCAGCTACATACACTTTAAGTCCATATCATTAGATTTAGAAAGTTTACTTCGAGGACTGTTAAATATCAAAAATTTTTAAAATATCAAATTTCAATAATTTGTCATAAAATTTTGACATTCCTCATATTCAGAATACAATTCGATGTGTCTGGTGTACTCTCATCTCCCACAAAAAATATGTGAAAACATTGCTAAACGTTAAGCTATCAATACATTGTTACCAGCTTTACAGAAAATCGAAGACTAAGGTTTAAAACACACCCACACATGATAATATTATTCTAATACAGGAGGCATTAGAAAGGTGCAGCTTTTCTCGTTGTGGATTCTGATGGAACTGAAGAATAACATTTTGATGTCTGCATAATTTCTTGATATCAAAACATAAATTGAAAGGATTCAATTATCATACTTTATGTAACACTTTAGGAATTTTATTGATTTTTTTCTAAAAGTATATGATTTTTGAGCTACCAGGAAAAAAGTACAGTATTTAAAAAAACTTTGTGATGCATAAACATTTTGTTTATTTCTGTCTTGTCAAAGGATAACCAAATATTTTGCTTCAATATTGCAATTTGCATTAAATTTCCATTTGCATTATTTCATGTTAAAGGTTGATGCCAGAAGTGATCGGACAGGTGAAGTGGTATTCAAAGACAACATGTCAGCAGCTGTAGCTGGTATTGTGACAGGAGATTATAGGATGGATGGTAACACTGAACTCATATGTTGCTCTGTAGAAGGAGAAGGTAAGGGCCTACAACTGGACCTTGTGGAATACACTAAATCTGTCATGTACAAAATAGGCACCTTTGAATTAAAATTTAATCAACTGGTTGCATTATTTGTATATGTCACACAACTTTATAATTTGTATTGATTTATCATAACAGCTTTACTTTAGCTGATTAAGTTTATGTTGGATAATTGTATCAGAGACAAATGACCATTTTGAGGACATCAATTGGCAAGTGGCGTCGCCGGCCAGGTCTTACTATAGCCCTAAAGGGCTGTGTGGAAGAAACAGCTCAATTTTTATGCCATAGATAATTTATTATGATTTATTAAGAGTCACATTTTTGTATCATTCCATGTACCTCTCACAGAACAATCACACCAATTTTATTTCAACACATGTCAATTCACCTCAAAATAATTAAACATGGACACAAAATTTACACATCAAACAAAATTAATAATACAATATGAATATGATATTATCAAACACATTTAGATACATGTTTTATTAACTTAAATTGAAAGATGACTGCTCGATAATTTATTAAGGTAAAAAAAAAGCGTCAACAAAATGGTGTCACGCTTGTTATCCTCCAACTAGCGCAGGAGTGTCTTGGGCCTGATTGTTTCATCTGATAATTTGTGTAAATACTTTTCATTACAGTGAAAGGATACTTGCCAGCAAGTGATGAGGTCAAGGGTAATCTGATGGATACCAATGTAGAACAGGAGGCGATTAGAGACCTCAGTCAACGTAAACAAAATCTAATTCTGGAACTCAAAAATTATGAAGAAAATGCCAAGGTATAGTTACAAGAACAATCTGCAGAGGAAGCAGATTCATACAAGAGGGTCAAAAACTACGAAAGTCAATGAGAATCCGAAATTTGATTATCACAAAGATTCTCGTAAACAGATTTGCATGAACATTTTTAGTTTATTTGCAAGAATCAAATGATTCCTCCAAATTTAGTCTGCAAGAATCAAGATTGATTGTATAAATTTCATATCGTATAAGTGGTGATGCCCTTGTTTACCCAGTGGTGTATTACATGTGCAATAAATTTATTTTAGACAAGAGGTTTGAGTTCAGTTAAATTTGGATTTTATATCAGTATTGGGCTATTCCAGTTGAAATCCATATACCTCCTCCCCCCTGGAAAACATGCCCTGCAAATGGGGTCAGCTGAATTTGAAATCTATACCCCCTGTATGGTATATTAAGGTCATGTCTTCCGGTATAGGGGATGTATCGATTTCTACTGGAATAACCCATTTGTACTATATGGTCTGTTCTCAAGTAGATGGAATTATTTTGGACTAAGCTTAGAGATATATATTCAAAAAGAAAGGCTAGATGGTTGGTTGAAGCTGCACAGGTGTAAATGCATGTTGGTTGATGGGCATGTTTTGTTGTTATGGAAACAGACAAGAAAATATACTTAAATACCATTGGCGTTATGTTTTCACTCTGATTATAGTGTGATGCTAATTGTTGGGTGTTTGGTTAATTTCAGGCAGCGCAGTCAGAGAGACCTTCAGGATTAGGCAATCTGGACAAAGCTCAGATGGGAATCATACCAGCAAATACACAACTCCAAACTACCCTAATGGTAAACCCTGGTAGTGAAGGTAAACCAGTAAGTATGAAATGATATGTACAAGCTTAATATATTTATTTGTTTTTATTCATTGTAAATCACTTTAAATCTTGTGTATTATTATTATTATTATGGACAATATTAAAGCTTAAATGGAAACCAGTATAATACTATCTGATTCAAGAGCTGTAGCTTACCTGCAAACCAGTGGTGGGTAATTTTGGGGTTTGTAAGGTAACATTTCAAAAGTAATTGCCCAAATGATGGTTAACAAGTTTAGACAAGTGTTAGTAGTCCAAATGTTCAGACTGATCATTTAAATTAATAACAACCCCAACTTGTGAGTATCCAAAAAAGTAAGGTAGGATCCTATCAGATCCTATCCTATTCCCTAAAACAATGTTATTTTTGCTGGCACATGTTTGCCTTTATTGTTTATTTTTGATATCATGTTACTGTCATTGTTAGGGGAAAACTGAGGATGCAGTTGGTACTGTGAAAGTGCTCCTGGTAAGCGATCACATTTTTAGTAGTGATGAAGTTAAACAATTCTTCTAATTTTAATCATTTTTTATGAAAACGTCTATGTGTTTCATTACAGCCCCATGTAGAAATCAATGTGAGCACCAGCAATGACACCGTATTGAAATCTGTACTGATATTTGCAGAGGGAATCTTTGAAGGAGAGAGTCATGTTGTGTAAGTTTGTACAAGATAATGTTACTACCATGAGATTTCTAGATAAATTACAATGTAATGAAATCTTTTGAACAGGTTTAATGCAAAACATTGCTTGATATTTATTTTTGTGCATCAGGGCCTAAAATAATTCTTTTTATTATGTGGACTATTTTGAACAGATTCTATTAAAACAGCCTTTGTGTGTACTAAGTTTTGCCATGGGCAAATTGCCCTTAGCTTTGTATATTTTGAGTCTGGTGTGTAGGGGTGGGTGTCTATGTGTTTACCGACAAACGAGGACACGCACATAACATTTCACATTTAAACCGTGGACCACTCTGCAAAGGATGACAGTCCTTGGTTTCGGAGGTCTGCAAACGACCACAATTGCATGTATAATGCATTTGCAAGATATATGTATACCGTCCGCAGTGTGCTAGGTAAAATTGCATCTCATACACATAACACAAAAAAATTGCGAAAAGCATCCACGGTTTATCAATTGAATGTGGTTTCCAGGGGTGTGAGAGTTCAACTTTTAAGCTGATTTCAGCTTTTTTATTGCAAACATTTATGTGTTTTCTTTTATTTTCAGACCATATTTCACATTTCACCCTGATTTTACACTGTTTTTCAGCTTTTTTAGTAATTTTCCTCTTTTTTTTTTGTCTGAGGCCTCTCACACGGTTTCAGACGTCTGTATTTGCATACCCCTAAACTGTGTCCACGTTTGGAGCCGAACACCCGTAGGGGGATGTCTGTGTGTGTGGGGGTGTATCAGTGTAGTGTATGAATGTGGTCTTATTGCTAATGCCTGTGGAGTCAAATATGGTTTTGGAAGGAGATTTTTTTCCTTGTGGAGACACAAAGCAATGCTCCATATAGGAAAATGCACCACATGGCATTAGAAATTACAATAGCAATAATTTTAAGGTCTGTTGGGGTCCACCGTGTTAAGTTTTTAGTGTTTTCATGGAGTGTAGTCCCATTGGGTATGCCCTGTGGAGCCAATTATGGGTTCAGGTACAACCTTATGGAGATAATTTTGATCCATAAGAAAAAAAAATGGAAAATATTCACAAGTGTGTGATTTCCATAAGGAAGAGTGTGTGTGTGTACATTCAGGCTCAGCTGTCATTTGAAATACTTTTTTCCAGTTTTATAGCAATTTTCAAATTTATGAGCAGCTGATTTTGCTGTTTTCATCAGTTGATGGAATGTTTCATGGAAGAAGTTTTATTTTGACACTTGCTGTTTCGTGTCTTTTCTTTCCCAGGCACCCAAGTCAAGCCAATCTAGCAAACACACTCAGTGTACCGATAGTACCACCCAAAGATGTGCCAGTAGATCTTCATATTAAAGCATTTGTAGGATATAAAGCAAGGTATTATGTTATTTCAAATGGTTATGTAATGATCTTTTATAATTGATTGTTCTCAAATCATGTTGAAGCAATTTACCGTAACAACGTTTATTGAATGCAACATGTATGTTACATTAATTACTAATCATCATTGGGCATTATAACCTCCTTTGTACTTTTGGCTCTTGAACAAGTTTGAAACAAAACTGAAAAGAGGTTACATAAGTGGTTTTGCTTTAAACATGTTCAGTGACCAATGACACATCATAGGATGTTTTACCTGTCCAACAACCTAATGCAGAATCACCCCATTTTGAATGAAGTTAACAAGATATACATGTATGTATTAAACTAATTGAAATGTTTATGAGTAATCTGTTATTGATAGTCCAATATTTCAATTCATGGAATTCAAGTTTTCCGCCAGTTCTTAAGTTTCATAACATTTGGTCATTGAGTACAGAATATTGGTGAAGGCAGCCAAATTAGCAGTTAGTAAAGATATGTATGCTACCATTTTGCTGGCTTCACTAAAACACAACTTGGTCACCGGTACCCTTAGTTATCACGTACATCGGTATTCACCAACTGATATTCATCTAGGTATTAGCATGTTATGGTGATTCCCATGTTTTTGCCAAGTTTGCGATACATGTATGTGCGCCATGTAATGCTGGCAACGATATGTTTCGATTGCTGCACCAAATGTTAGGGATTTCATAGGGATTATGAGCCAGCAATTTTCAGAACCCTGATTTGGTATACAAAATGTTTGTTGTGTTTGCCTTCATGTAATTGCATTTACTCCTTTCTTGTTTTGTTTACAGTGCCCAGTTTCATGTATTTGAGCTGACAAGACAGTTACCCAGGTTCTCCATGTATCTACCGTGTACTGATCAAGTTCCTGAACCAAAGAGTAGTGTAATATTCACTGTCAATGAGAGAGTACAAAGGGTAAGAGATATTTGTACATCCATATAAAAAGGATGCACTTGTTGGCTGTTACATGTGTCTGTTTTTTACATAATAGTTAGAAATAAATACAGGACTCATCTCAAATGGAGGTCACTTCAAATCATCCTCAAGTCGCATGGTTTAGAAAGGAATGCTCTCTGTATGCTAAACCATGTGACTTGGGGATGATTTGAAGTGACCTCTACATGAGATGTGTGTGTTATAGTAAAACGTGACACAGGTAGCAGCCGACAAGGGCATCTATTTGATATGGATATGCACATATAAGGATAGATTTAAAAGTCAGTCTGGTGAAATTCAAAACAATCTCATCATTATCGCCATCCTTCGGCTGCGGAGCAGGCAACCGCAAGATTTCTCCATGCGCAGTAATCATGGGGAAGTGCAACTTTTGTGCTTGATTCATGCTGTCATTGTTCCCTAGTACACCCCGACTGTAGGTTAAATAGGTGGTGTGTGTGCATCCAGGTCTCCTTTTTACCATAACAAAGCTAGCACATGCAAATATCAAACACAGAAGCAAAACAAACTGAATAAGAAATTTAAAGAAATGTTGGATTGAGACAAGATTCCAACACAAGTCAACATCATATAAATGACAGCAAGTGAGCATGGTGACTATACAGGGATCAAGTCTTGGATATTCATATCCCTAGACTAATAATTTATGTACTGAGATCATAGACTGCTGCCCTCATTCGTCAACCTTCTGGATTGACGACTGAGAAAACTATGTGGAAAAAAAGTGGCAGACTTTTGCAACCAGATTCTGGTTGCACATGAATATTAAGCAGGTTGCAAACTTTCACTGAGACTGCGCAGTTGTGTCCAAGACCGAGTTTGCTGTTTTTAGAACTTTAGAGCATGATCGTGTCACAACGGCGCAGTACACACGGCACGGTACACGGGCGCCGCTAGTCAGTCGCGCTATGGCGCATTAACCAAAGTCACAAGAGAATATTTTCATGAGTCCCCCACAATATGAACTGTAAGATAATCAGTCGTCACTACGAAGCATAACACAGTACATGCGCAGTGTAGACGACTGATTGGAATTAGTCTACTGAGATCATAGGTCCACTGGGGAAATCTGTATTAACTTCAGATTAGCTCCTCCATTGTCACTTCTACAATTTTACATGTGCAGATTATAACATAATGATGGAATTGCATTTTATTCTTTATTTGTTGTCTTAGGTGGTAATGTGGATCAACCAAAATTTCTTACTAGCTGAGGATGTTGAATGTGAAGGCGCCCTCAATGTTGGCTTTATGTCATTACGAGGCTCTGGACCTGTGTTTATACAGATGACAACGGGTGGGCAGGTAAGGTCTTTGTCATGTCTATTAATTGTGCAAATGACATTTGACAAAAAAGGTTTCATTTAAACTACACATTTAGTGCATCTAATGGTGCATTTGGATGTTGCCCATACTTACTGAAAACTGATAGGTTTAATACAGCTTGTAATCCCATTCCATGTCCAATGTTGAGGTCATTATAGAAAATAAGATACCAATAACCTGGGTTTTAGTCTGTATTCATAACCTCATTAATAAACGTGATGCTTGCTATCTCACAATTGACCGCAAAATTCGTAATTGTTCAAAAGTAAATATTGGTAAACTCTGTGAGCGCTGTATTGTGCGTGGAACAAACTGCGCGCGCTGGCTGTCGTATTTAAATTGCGGGATACCATATTTGCACAGATTGTGATACGCACTTGTGTTTTTTTGTACAGTGATTGAATGTACAGTGTTATGATTGAGGTTAATAACTTTGCATCAGTAATATGTTGGGCATTGAAACATTTTGCTTTGGACCTCGGAATATCGGGATATTTCTCGGTTCCAAAGGCAAAATGTTTAGATATTTCACAATGCCCTCCAAATAACCGATGCATAGTTATTAACCTCTAATTAACAACCCAGCAACTTATCCAATTCACTCATGCTAGCATGCTGCACACAAGTTATGTTTTGTTAAATGTATTCAAAACAAATCATACCGACACATACAAATATTTGGTCTGGTTTGTTGAAGAGAAATTAATGTTTACATTTCATAAATGTTTTCAGGTTACAATCAAGACAGATGACATGGATCTTGCTGGTGACATCATTCAGGCTCTGGCATCATTCCTTGGTTTAGAAGAATTACAAGTTACTGCAGATTTCCCTATGCATATGGAGGAGCTCAAGAATGTTCTTACCAAAGTAAGTATGGATGCCCATATTAAATGCCTATAAAAATGGTTATTGTTCTATTTGTCATATAGTTAGTGACTGTTTTAAGCATATATCTAGAAATATTGAAAATAGTATTTTTTCTCATTAAGTGATTAGAATAAAAGCATTTGTTGAGTTTGGATATTTATTTGAATAGCAAAAGGGCTTTGAATTAATTATGAACTTAACATAAGGAGAAAATTTTTGTTAATTAAGGCAAAAACAAGGTTTGTCTGTGGTCAACTGCAAATGTTCATAAAATTGTGCAGAAACATATCCAGCAAAATCATCACAAGGTCCAAAAATAATTAAAGAATTTAAAAATTCAGGGGGAAAAATTAAAAAAACCAATGTATACCATATTGCATTGCTAATCTCCCATGAGGCCAGAGACAAACCTTGGCCCTAAGTTGCCAATTTTTACTATCACTATCATCTTAGTCAATGTCATTGCTTGAATGAAGTAAAAAGAAATGTTATATTTAGGTATTTAATATACAGTTTTAGCCTTTTCTTTACAAACAGCTTACATTACTTGTAAATTTGTTTTTAGGTTGATGATTTCAATGCAGTGCGTATGAAGCTAACAGCAGAAATGGCTGACCATTCCAACCTCATTCGTAGTCTTGTAGTCAGAGCAGAAGATGCTAGACTTATGGGAGATATGTAAGTAGACTCAATGATGTAAAAAAAAATCTTTATCCTTTGCACTAAATTCTTATTGAACTCAAACCATTACTGAAAATTTAATCGTAACTCTGAAACAAATATGTGATGGGATCAAACAAAATCAGTCGCAACTCCGAAATATTGATTTTGAGATATAGCCAAACAAAGGAAAATATTTCCTTTTGTTTCCTGTTGTTTTGAAAACTTTTTAATTGCTCATATCTTTGGAACTAGTTGTTCAATTTCAATGGGGTTTTCCGCAAAATGCCGTTTTATAAATGCTTTTTACTATCCTATAAGAAACTGAAAATTTATCATTTCCAAGTTCCGACTGATTTTGCTTGATCGCATCACATATGTTGAGGACATTCAACACTTGCGCCTTAACACTTCCTACAAATAGCCCACATCTGTGGGTTTCCCTTCACTGTACATCCAAGATGCCGCAGTGGCATGAGAATGATATTAAATTATCCACAATGCAAGTTTTATCTATTGAACATGAGTGACTTTTCTATTCATTGTAGAAGTAATGTACGGCTACCATATCAATAGATGAGTAAAAGTTTTGACTATATCGCCCTGCACTACAATGTTCATGCGGTACCTATGCATTGAACCATATCATGCTGATCACTCACACCTGTAAGATTAGTACCTTTGAAAAGAGCGGTATTGTATTCAATCTATGATTGCAGACATAACACAGGTGATGAGTGCAACCTGCTTGTAGTGCAGGGCGATATAGTCAAAAATTGTATTCATCTGTTGCTATGGTAGATAATCCGATTTATTACGTCACTTCTACAGCGAATGTTACATATCAGAAATTAACTTTTAATAATATGAAATGTAAAATCTGTATTTTTTTATCCAGGAGAAATATGCGTCGGGGGTACATGGAATTATATGATCTGAATCGTGACCTTATCAATGGGTACAAGATTCGCTGTACTAATCACCAAGAACTTTTGAGCTGTTTGAAGTTGGTCAACCAGACCATACAGAAAGCGGGACAGTTACGAGGTGAGTGTTGCAGAAGTATTGATGGAATTTATCTGTGTTCTAGTAATTACAGAAGTTCAGGTTTGATGTACTTTGCGTAATATGAGACTGGTGCATACTGCATACTTATGTGAATTTACGCTAGCGTAAGTTTGGACTTTATTGATGTGTACAGTAACAAGAACTAAATAATGTTTGCCATTATAGGTAGCACAAAAGTATATGGGGGCATTGGGGCAGTGTATGAGCATGGGTTGTCAGGGGCAAGGTCATTCAACAAAGGCCTGTGGAATATTATCTGATGAGATCGAACCATCTTCATTATGCTTACACCACAGCTTTTTTGCAAAAATCAGATTATCTTATATTATGAGTATCATCTTCATTTTTGCAGTGTTAAATGGAATTTAACCCTTATGGTATGAAATTATGAAAATATTTGGTTTTGATTTATTCTGAACTAAGTAACGTAATACCTTTTTTTTTTTTGTTCTTTCCTCCTTACAGTTGGCAAGCACAAAACACATGTGGTATCATCATGCCGAGAAGCAATCAAGACTAGTAACATAAATTCTCTGCTGAAAATTATCAAAACAGGATCATCATAACAAACAAACAAACAAATAACAGTTGTTAAATCTTTCTTTTTGACTGAACAAGGTTACTTTGAATATACTGGTTCATGATGGTGTTATTAACCCTAACACCCAAAAATACCACGATGAAAAATTCTGCGCATGCATGAATCCCAGGGTCTGCGATGACGCAATCACCCTAAGCGTTATATGCTAACGGAATTGCTGGCCGGGCAGCGATAACTCGTGTAGCTACCGGTCCGTGATCGTGTGGTTGGCATGCGGGGGGTCAAAGGTTCGAATTCCGGGGTGCCAAGTGAAAAATTCTTCTTCTTTTCTCCTTTTTCGTATCTTCTTTGACTTCCGATATCAAAAAGCATGACTGGTTTGTCATGCTTGGGTTACTTGACTATAGTCTATATATATCTACCTCAAGTCTCACCGGCACTAGCTTTGAAGTTCAAAAAAAAAAAAAAAAAAAAGCGCAGTGATTTATAGTGCGCTACGCACAGGCACAACGCCTAGAGCGTTGATCCACAAGCCTCAGCACACTTTACAGGCAGCGTGTGCTGCATTGGCTTAGTATTGTTTCTTGCATGTACATAACCGCCACTTTGATTGCGCACGTAAAAGTGTGTACACGCACTATAATGCTAAGCTAACACAGAACTCGCTGAACTTCAAAGCTAGTGCTTGTGACTCGAGGTAGATATATTTGACCCATTCTGACAAAACCAGGAACAAGTCGCATTTTTGACATTTCATGATTTGAATAAAAATGTAAGCACAGGACAATAAGCTTCAAAATGATACCAAAATTATTTACATAGCATCAATACTTTTATATACATTATACAAGATACGGATAATTTTGTAAATGATACCTTGATATTTTTGCCGGACTGCTAATCTCAGTAATAGGCTAATTAGTTTCCTGCTTTACACAGGATTGAATAGGGATTATCATAGTTCAACTGTCAATTATTGATTAAATAAGGATTTGAAAGTCCACTCAGTCCCAAGGTCAAATACCATAAAATTAAGAATTCCAAAATTTGACGTATTTTATGGTAATGTCATCTTTAAAGGACTATAACTCAAAAACATGCCTGGCGACTTGTTCCGGGTTTTGTTGGAGCTGGTCACGTATAGACTATAAAAGTTTTATATCTACTTGGCCTTAAATGTCATGTACAAAAGACCTTGCTTAAATTGATGCACTCACATTTCCGTATTCACTAAAATACCAAAATAGAAAAAGACATGATCTTGGCAGAAGTTGTATTATATCTGCGTTTGGGGTTGTCAAACTAGAGTTAGAAAATGGCTGTTGCGATTTGGTGACTTTAAGCTTCTTTAGGCATCTTCACAACTTGAGCAAAAAACATTCATTAGCCTCATTAGTGGATTTTGTTTCGAATCATCAGTTTTGAATATGGTTTTTCGATAAGTGATTATTTGTTAAGTAAATGTTGGTCCTGAAATTTGTTTGGCAACCATGCCTGCATTGTGAATGCAGTAGCCCATGTACTTTTTATATCTTTCTATATTTATTGAACATCACCTTGAAGTAGCAAATATAAGTAAAATATTTGTATAGTAATTTATTAATAAGAAACAGTGAATCATCAAATTAACCTTTACCATACAGTTGAGGCAAATAATTCTGGTGTTCTACTTGATGCAGCCTTAATTTCATAATTACACCTTAGTTGGCTATCTATTGGTTTGGTTAAGTCATGCTATATGCATATTAATTACCTTATTTGCATATTTACACCATAGTTACAGTGGCATAGCATGAGTCATTCAATGGAGTGGCACAGAGCTTGTGTGAGAGGCTACTAACCATTTTTTGGCCATTTTCAATGGGATTTTTCAAAATGTTCACTTTCAATTAGGGGCATTTCTATGATGCTACGCCACTGCATATTAACACCAATAATTGACATGAAACAGAGGTGGGAAAGACCAGAGAGTATTGATCGCATTAACAATGTTCCTTCGTCGTTCGGCAGGAAAAACCTAATATGTGCCTTTGGCCCCTGAACATGTTTAAAGCAAAACCTCCTATGTAACCTGTTGGCAGTCTTGCTTTAAACATGTTCAGGGGCCAAAGATACATGAGGTATTTCCTGCCCAACGACATAATGTTCCTAAGTGTTTTGAGCAGCAACCTTTATGCATCAAACACTTCATGTTTGTTTTCTTATATTGTTGTCATGTTCTCATACTAAGACAGGGTCGCTTTCACAAAGCTCAGCTAAAGGCAAGAGTCTCCTTTACCTTTCTCTTCACTATAAATCAAACATGTTAAATAAATGAATTTCATATATTTCACCATTTGCTTGACACAAGCTTAATTATTATACTTTTAAAGTTAATGCAGAATGCTGTTCCTAATGCTAGGGCTAACATAATGGCCTATGAAACATTGTCTTTAGCCCAGGTTCAAGAAAGTGACCCATAGTGCTGGTTATTTCATAGTGTAAGTTATTGGTATTCACTTTTTGAAAACAATGATCAGATGAAATAGATAATGTATACTGTATTTATATATTGTTGTATATAATTGTAGATTATATTTTGTATGTGCATATTAAGCATTGCAGCTAAATATAGTATTGTCTGATTTTGTGTGTGTGAATTAAAGAGTAATATCAGTGAAAAAATTGTAACAATGTCATTTCCAATTCATTTAGTGTCAACAACTCAACATACTAAAAGTATGAAAGTAAAAATGGGATATTTTATCACTAGGGGAAACTATGCTAAAAACAATCATATGTATTTTGGTGCATACCGTAAATGTTCGCCTAATGGCGCTATGGGTCCCCTTGACATAACTGGAATTTTAGTCAAACTAAAAGTGCCCTCCCATAAAAATCCCACCAGCAAATAAGGTCGCATACCCTTAATTCTTGTTGGGATTTTTAGAGGAGGGAGCTCTCTATTTGTACATGAAATTTACTCCAAAGCAAATGAGCTCATGTGCGTCATTAGGTGAACGTTTACGGTATTGAATTTATCAAATACGCATTCCCTATTTTCTTTTGCCATGTTTTTAATCATTATTGACCTATATAAATTACTATATTATACTTGTGCAAAGTGCATTTAATGAATGTTATAAGAAAACATAAAAATGAGGTACACCTTTTTCAAACTTGACCAAGGATTTTTCAAAACTAAAAGGTCATTCAAATTGATTCAATGCTATTGTATCTCTATTGGATTGTTTTATTCTTGTGACAAATTGGTTCTGTATTATTAAGGAATCAAATATATGGATCTATGTCAAAATGAACCAAATACAAGTGACATAGCTGGTTACTTTAGCACCATTTTATCCTTTGGTGAATGAAATGTGTTTAAACAAATCATTTAAAGGAGTATTTCGTGATCCTAGCATCCTGTTTTTATGACATTTTTCAGTAGATATCCACGAAAAAGGCTTATTCCCAAAATTTCAGTTGATTCCAATTTTGCGTTTGTGAGTTAAGCATGATTATGTGTATTACACTGCTCCATGTTGTAATATAATTTCGTTCTGGTGCACCAGAACGAAATTCAAATTCTTTGCTAAACGAATTAATCTGCAAGAAATGTTTTGTACATAAACATTATGTAGCCAGAGGTTTCCAGTGATATAAAAATCTCAACTTTTTTTGAGAAAAGTAGGGGATGATGCTGTGGATCACGAAATGCCCTTTTAAGAACAAATGGTAAATAGGATCTTCTGTAGTAACAAGATAAAGCTATCTCCCTAGTTTTTTTTGTCAGACCACAAGAATTTGAGGTTTGAGCACAGAAGCAGATGACCTTGGAAGTACTTCAGTCAAGTTCAGTGCGCCATTAGAAAAGTGAAATATATTTTATATAAATATAAGCATTGAAAATTTCCCCGGGGGGTCACTCCCATTGTGGCCTGTACACCATCCACGATAATAAAAGCGCTAAAAAAGGGTAGTTTTTCGTGGGTAGGCACGATACGGCCGTAACATGTTTAGGGTGTCAAAAACATGAAATATTGGAAAACAATGGGAAGCAAAATTGCAATTGCTAATACGCGGAAATGACATTTAGGGTATGAAATTTGATGCAAGGAATAAAATCCCTGTTTAGGGTGTGAAAACACCTGTTTAGGGTATTGTTTTAGCCAAGGGTTAAATCCTTGTTTAGGGTGCTTTTCAAAAGTTGATTATTGCAGATTGTGTACAGGCCACAATGGGAGTGACCCCCCCCCTGGAAAATTTCCAAGAAACAGGTGGTAAGAAACAGGTGGTATCCCCTCAATCAGGCTCCCCTGCAGTGCCGCCCGGCCCATGTAGCTGGATTTGATGGGTGTCCGGCACGGCAGATAAAGTTGGATACTATAATATTTTGCAGTAAACCTTGGACGAGCACGTACTACCGTGATGTTGCAAAGTCAGAGCTAACAATGTGTACAGCGCAAAGTTATATAAATCTGAAATTTATTTATTTTTCATTCATAAATCAGCCAATCAGAGACAAGTGCGTTTCAATGCAGTAGATACGCGATGTACGCTTAAAGTATGCTCTTGTCAAAGGTTTACTGCACAATATTAAAGATGTTTTTTTTTTAGATGTCAAGGTAATGCAGCAATCTGAAGAGTGACTGAACTTCATTAGCTCTGAACATTACTACTACAGGGTGGTTGATAAAAAGTGCACATAATTTTGACAGCAATTTTTTAATTTTACCTACTTCCCAAAATTATTTCCAACTTTCAATTACATACTAAGTATAGTCCTGTAAGCATGAGTGGTGCTGAGAAAAAAAATTGATACAATTTTGGTTTACCCTGCACACCCTGTGTTTTAGGGTTAGGAATAGGATTATGGATAGGGTTAGTTTTATACTTGTGCGCAGGGTAAACCAGAAGTAATCCAAAAAATCTTGGGAATACAATTTGATTTTAAAGTGACGAAAATTCACTTTGTCCATGGGTAGCTCTTTTAAATTTTGTATATTTTACAATTCCCACCCAAAAAAAAAAAAAATCACATATGTATTAACCTATTAATGTATCAAGTTACTAGTGCATAATTATTATGATTCATGTTAGAGCCATTGTTAATGGGAGATTTTGGTTAAAATTGGGGATGGATAAATGGCGAGTTAAGTGACGGTAAGTTATGGGCGAGTTACTGTTAGACCATTGGGCGAGTTACTGTTAGACCATTAGGCGAGTTACTGTTGACCGTTAGGCGAGTTAATGTACTGTTAGACCATTGGGCGAGTTACTGTTAGACCATTGGGCGAGTTACTGTTAGACCAATGGGTGAGTTACTGTTAGACCAATGGGCGAGTTACTGTTAGACCATTGGGCGAGTTACTGTTAGGCCAATTGGCGAGTTACGGTTAGACCATTGGGTGGATAATTATATGCTAAGATGGTGGTGGTGTAGTGTAGGAACAGGGTGTAGCTTGGGGTGGGTTAAGGTGTGGTGGGTAGGGTAGAGCGTGGGAGTTGGGTTATGTAATTATGGGGTCATTCAGGGTCATCTGCGGTCAAATCACTATAGATTGTCGCAGGTTTATGAATTTTGGTGGGAATGAACACTGAAGCGAGACGAAAAATGTGACGGTCATTTTGGGACCACCCAAGGTCAAATCGCCATAGATTGTTGTATGTTCATGAAATTGGGTGGGAATGATTACTGAACGAAGACAAGAAATGGCATGATCATTTTGGGGTCATTCTGATTATATGACTAAACTAAGCATCAGAACTCTATCAAAAAAAAAAAAAAAAAATTAAGTTGTTTTGTGTATGGGGGTGGGGGTATGTTTGCATGGGGGGGGGGGTGAGATTCACTAAACCCAAATAGTTTCTTGTGTTTTCATGTCACAGATCATGGGAATCAATAACATCAGATCTTTGGAATATTCAATAAAGACTGTATATTGGTTTTCTTTGTATCTAGTTCTAAGGAAAAGGAAGTAAAAGATGACATTTACTCATTAGTGCCATTTCACTACCGTACTGGTAGCTTCTTCAGATTGGCAGCCCATCCTTGTTTTCTGCTTGTTTTTATTATTGAAGACCAAAAAAAAGACTAATGACGTCCTCTCAACTGGACCAAAATGCTGTACTGCGCAGATCAGCAACCGATCAAGTCGCGCCTTTACCATGACGTCCGGCGCAAACTAGTCTTTTTAATTCGGTCTTCAATTATATCAACAGTCGCCATAGAGGGCATGATGAGTTGGTCAAAGATGTTGTTGAGTTTGCAAGTGTGGAAGAAAGTAAAGGTTGGAAATTTGGATCTTGGTCAGTTCCTTTAAAGCCATAATGTGTGATTTGCATAAAGAATAGATTCCTATTTTTAAAATGTTAGTTTTCACATATCACATTGTCCTCTTTTAATTTTAAGCCAAACAAGTGAGGCAAAACGAGGAAAATTGCTATTTCATTCCAGCGCCTATACAATGTGTGTGTTAGCTCGCCGATCATCTTATTATCATGAATATTGGCGTAGTTTCACACAGCTAGGACGAACAAACAAGACGTAAGACTAATAGCGATATGCACACAGTTTATCGTTACTGATTGAATGATTCATTAATGCACGCAATGTGTTTAGCCACCACTCGATCAGTGAACTCTGAATAAAACCGGAGATCTCCGGTTTTATTAAATACAAAAACTTAACTTTTACTGTAATTAAAGCTCTTCCAGGTTAGTCTTAAGTTTTATTATACAAAAACTTAACTTTTACTGTAATTAAAGCTCTTCCAGATTAGTCTTAAGTTCACATGCTGTACACCATTGAGTATTACAAATTTACAATCATGCAAAAAGTAGAAATTCAACTTCAAGAAAATGTTTCCATTTGTAAATTTAAATTTATAAATTTAAATTACAAATTAAATTGGCTCAATGGTCTAACCATAACTCGCCCAATGGTCTAACAGTAACTCGCCCATTGGTCTAAAAGTAACTCACCCAATGGTCTAACAGTAACTCGCCCAATGGTCTAACAGTAACTCGCCCATTGGTCTAACAGTACAGTAACTCGCCCATTGGTCTAACAGTAACTCGCCCATTGGTCTAACAATAAGAGCATTATCTGTTATTCTTTCACATGTTTCACATGATTGCCAGGCCATTATATATGCAGGATTTATTTTTAGGGGTACAGGACTTCTAAAAAGTGGACCTTTTTCAAATGAAAAGTGCGCTTTCTCTCCTGAAAATTGCCCTTTGTTGCACTTATAGCTACTTTTTGAACACATATAAGGCCTAATATTCTCCTACTTTTTGACCTTTTTAATTCAAAAATAGCAAAAAGTGGACCTTTGTAGATTCAAATTATCAACAGAAAGGGCTGAATAGTGGATAGTGGTGAAGCTGCTGGAGTGGAAACCTCAAAAGATTAACTGTGGTAGGGGATCCTAGTAAATGTTTTAGGGGCTGTGTCTAAGTCCGAAGCAGCATGCCAAAAATTGCTTGCCTCCCACCCTCTCTGCCTGACAAAAAAAAATCCTTGCTTCCTTGTTTGCAATTCAAATTTTTGGGAACCCAAATATTTGCGAACCCAAAGATCATGCGTAGCCTATCCATAGGAGGAAGTCCGTTCCCGGAGTCCGTTTTAGCCTTTTTAGGGAGATTTTTCGGTTAGCTTCAAAGAGCTTCAAAGGTGCTAGGTGGGCCCATAAAATGTTTTGGTCCCGGGGGAGGCACTCGAATATGAAAGTGACGTACCTGTGCCCGCCAACGTACGAAACTAGGGTCTATAGGGGTAGAAATTTTCAGAAAAAAGGGGCCATTCAGTGTTGGCAATGTCAAAAATGGGGTGATTTTGACATCATTGACAATCAAAAAGAGCTTTTTACCCAATTTATTTATTTATTTTATATTTATTTATTTATTATGCTTCATCACTGGCTCATACACAATTACAAAGATAAATATATTATATAAATATTGCACATACTAATAATCAAGACAAAGTAAAGAATAAAATGCCAGCGAAAAGAATGGGACAAACAGGTGCAAAATCACCTCTAGGACCATCCCACCTTTCGATTTTTGAAAACAAATTATTGGGGAAAAAAAACCCCCATCACAGCCCCATCCTAATTTTAGAGTACAAAATAGACAAAACTCATTTATTTTGCTCAAAATGTGCGCAGAGCGCGGCAAAATTTCAATTTTGAGGACTAAGGGAGCGATCATTATTTAGGAATGGGGGAATGGGCATTTTGAGGGGGAATAAAATTTTTCGTTGAACCAGGAGGGGGGATTGTTAAATTTTAAATGGAGAAATTTGGGAAAACAATGGGGAATCCGAAAATTTTGAGCGGACGCAAGTGGGGAACGCAAAAATTTTTGTCGATATTTTTTCCAAAACGCCCATTCCCCCCCTGCCGTAAATAATGATCGGTCCCTAATTGTTCAAGAAAAGGGGTCATTCAGTGTAGGCTACAAAAAAAAAAACGGGGTTGGGTGTAGGATTTGCCAAAAATACCGGGATCTTTTCATGGGCACATGACACATGTCAATATGGGAGTGCACCCCGGCCAGGGTTTTTGAAGCACCCTGGCTTTTGCATTGTTGAAATGAACTGCCATTTTATGACCAGTTGGTAGCCAGGACCTTTCAGTGGGAAGGCAACGGGCTGTGCCAAAAATCTATCTCTCGGCCTGCCAACACGGAATTGTACATGCCAATTTTTTTGGAACTCAATTTGCAAACTTATGGGCTATAGTGTGAGCGCAGTGTTTTTGCATATAATGCAGTTTGCCTATGGTTTTCCTAGCCTAGAGCATGTGAGTACCCAATGAATGTGTCGGTCAGTGTTCGAAATTTTGGTTGTCCGGTTGCCCGGGACAACTAAAAAAGTCGCCGGACAACCAAAAATACTGATTCGGTTGTCCGCCGGACAACCATAAATCTAGCCTAAAGTCACATTTGTAGGCCTACGGACAACCAAAAACTTAGACGGACAACCAGAAATTGTAATCTGGTTGTCCCGTGGGACAACCATTTATTTTTCCTAAATTCGAACACTGGTGTCGGTGCCAATATTGTCCCCTTTTGACCAGGCCGTGCAAAAATGCCCCAAACTTTGACAAATAATTATTGTACAACCCCTAAGTCATAATAGTCAGAAGGCAATCCTTTAATAATTTTATGCTCCTACCCTATTTTTGGTGTAAAACATTGTGACCCCCCCCCCCTCCACCTCGCAACAGCCCCACCTTGATGCAAGTTTGCCTTCTGGATCGCTTTTGAGACTAATGGATTTTCCCGATGTATATTTAGTGAACTCTTATTTATTTACGTTATGGCAACTGGCAACCCTTTTACCAGCTGAAATAGGGCAACATGGCGGTGTACTGGGGACCCTGCAGTGCTCCTCGAAGTTCTCGGCATAAAAGTCGTGATTTGCCCTCCGAATTTCGACTTTTTTCATCATTTACGAAACAATTGAAGAAGATTATATACGATTCTAACATTTCCTTGGCAGAATTAAGAACTAGTGGGCATTTTGAAGAAGGTAGGTGGATTTTGCTTTTCCATTGTTTCATTTCAGTTAAAAAAGTTCATATGTCAGTGTCAGAAAGTTGTCAACAACACTTGTTTTGCTATTTTTTACGACTCACGACTTACTTTTTACGTGTCAGTTGTTCACATGATAGTAGTTAATTAATGCTTTTGAGTATTAAATGTAAGTTCATATGTTATTATTTGCCCACGTCCAACTTTGTTTCGTCAGCAACTTTGAGTTTCAAAGTTTAGTTTGTTCATGTACCGTACATGTTTGTTATTGACTTTGGCATTGCCATGTTTGCATTGCCCAGTGACTGAATGATTCAAATCCAAATCAAAAATTGAAAGTGTTCAATCACTTCAAAGTATATCAAATTACCGTTAAAACTCGATTTTAGCATATGTGAATACTATCGAGCACTTTTGAAAACATGAAATTGTACCAACGACGACTTGACAACGACAACGTCCGGTTTTTACCAACTGAGCTAATATTAATAATGGCGTTGAGACAACACATTTGCAGGTTTATTTATTCGTATTATATATAATAACTATGTGTATCGATGATTTGCTCAAAAGCCTTTTCACTTTTGTGGATGGGGCTCTTCATGTTTGCATGTTTTAAAAGCGCTCGATAGTATTAGTAAGCACATACCGTAAAACCCCGTCTACAAGCATATACCGTAGTGTTTTTGATGAAAGTTAAATTAATACGATACATGCGTAAATATGCCAATACAATAGATTGGTCTTACAATAATACTTGTTTGTATGTGCTTGGATCTATAATTTATTTGCTCTGATTCCACAATGGCGCCTGGATTAATTTAGCTTTTATCAGAAGCACTCTATATATGCTTGTAGACGAGGTTTTACGGTACGGTATGCTAACTATCGAGTTTTTACGGTATTTGTCTAGGCCCAAGGATCGCAAGTATGTGATTTTTTTCTCAATACGACCTAAGTTGGTTCATTCAGAAGTTATGTGCCGCAACAGGTCAAGGGTCAATTTCTAGTTTGCATAGGGGACCTAGGGGTCAAAAATTAAAGATGGTCTGATTTTCGTGAAAGTTTTTTTTCCCATTTTTTGTTCAAAGTTTGATCAACTGTCGATTATGTCAGTAATGTGGACAGGTGTGAAGATAAACTTGGTTGGGTCAAGATAATCGTGGGTCAAGATATTCGTGTTTCGGGTCAAGATAATCGTGGGTCAAGATAATCTTGGTCAGGTCAAGATAATCTTGGACAGGTTAATCAATTTTGATATTAAAGAGAAATACATACGAGGGGGTATCCAAAAGTTTTTGACATCATCCAGAAGTGAAAGAGCTATACCGATGAAATTTTGTCAGTGTAATCACTGGTCCTTATGTACATTATGGTCCAAAAAATGGTCTCATAAGTATGTTTACTTTCTTCACAGGTGGCGCTAGATGGGAAGTAGGCGCATTATAACCTTTTCATGATAAGATCCTCCACTTTCTTGAGGTTTTTCACTGTGGCGCATCATCCGTAAGTGATGGACGTCCACTTCTTGGCTCATCTGTGAGGGACGTGTGGCCAGTTTGGAAATTCCTTTTTCAAAAAGCAATAGTGCCATATGATGGGCAATCATCACCGTAGATTGCTTTCATTTTATCATAGATTTTCTGAGCATTGTAGGCCTAACCCTTCAAAATGCAGGAACTTAATCACGCTGCGTGCCTCAATTTTCACCATTTTGCAGGTTATGCGCCTACTGCCCATCTAGCGCCACCTGTAAAAAAAGTTAACATACTTATGAGACCATTTTGGACCATAATGAACATAAGGACCAGTGATTACACTGACAAAATTTCAGCTTTATGCCTTATCATTGTATTGGAGTTGTTACTATTGTATTGTACTTTATTGTATTGTATTGTACATGTATTGTATTGTATTGTATTGTATTACAACATGTCTGAGTCTGTGTTTAATAGACAGTATCCTACAAAATGTATATTCCTACTTTCGAAAGTAACTTACCAGTACTTACGATCCATAAATTAAATTACACTACATGCAAGTTTGTGTCCACACAGGACTTACAAAGTACATGTATATTGTACAATGTAAGTTCGCTCACGAATATGCCCTTCAGTGGTGAATTGTGCATTTATAAGACATGTAAGTTTCCAAATTGAAGTTAAAGTTGATATAATGTACATGGTTAAGTTGAATTTGAAAACATATATGATGAGGACTCTGACTTTTTTATCTCCGTTTTCTATCTCTTCATATAAATGTCTCAGTAAATTTTCAATTATTGTGCCAACAAATAAATCTACTAACTCACAGTCTCACATCAACTCTACTAATTATTCTTAAACACTTAAAAGAATGTTCCTGCCATCTTTATACCAGTTCTTACCCGTGTGATATGACATGATATAAGACACTTAAATAAATTAAACATGTGTGTGTCAATGTGATACTCGTATGTGCTATTTGAACCAATCGGAGGTGCATAGCAACAACGGGACTGGTCGGTTCTAAGTCCTAGGTAATTCCTTGTAAAATGTAGGATTTAATTTGATTAAAATTTGGTATGAATTTATTTGAATTGAAGTGTGTAAGAATGAGAATAAAGGTATTGCTTTTCACTGTCATGCATCTATCGTCTCATATAACATGTGACATTATTTTTGGCGTAAAACAACTTGGCTTGGCTTCATTGTTTTACTTAAAATAATGATGTTACTCATGTTATAAGAGATGATAGATTCACGACAGCGGCTAAACAGTACAGGTTATCTTATTCTCTAAGTAAAAAACTTTCTTTTTATTTATACTTCTTCTCCTTGTAACATGGCTAACATGGATTTAACCCCATTATGGTCAATATAAGGTCATAATGCTTACTTGCGAGTTACTTATGAGTCTTGTTTACACAGGCCTTACATTCGACGGCTGTTAAAAAGTAGCATGTTACGTGTATAAAGATATCTTGCTTAAAAAAATTTGCTAAAAGTAACTCGCAAGTAGCTCCACAGTCCACAGGCACTGCTGTAAGTTTACTTTCGAATGTAGTTACAGTCGACTTTACTTGCAGTTGTCTGAGCAAGCCTTTAAAAAAAAGTCTACCAATCTGCTTTTGTTGAATTCTGTCTGGTGAATTCTACACATGCACTTATATCACCTCTTGACTCAACAATGGAAATGCACTGCTATGGAATCTCAAATTACCTCCTTGATAAACTTGCACACAAAACTCTGAGTTTATTCCCACTTGCTGGAGAAGAGGAGACAGATGAAAGGGGAGATACTGGGACATGACCCATGTGGACAGGACATAGATCAAATGTGACATGGAAAAAGTAGAAATTGGCCCAAGTGTGACATGGACTAAAGTGAGATTGGACTAACTGGGTCTGGACCAAGTGGGAATTAAAGTAAATGGGGACATTGACCAAGTGGAGATTGCACTAAATAAGGCATGGATGGACCAAGTGGAACTGGACAAAGTGGGAATTGGCCTAATTGGGAGTGTTACATGGATTAAGTGAGATTGGACTAACTGGGTCCGGACCAAGTGGGAATTGAAGTAAATGGGGACATGGATCAAGTGGAGATTGGACTAAATAAGGCATGGATGGACCAAGTGGGACTGGACAAAGTGGGAATTGACCTAAGTGGGAGTGTTACATGGATTTTAAAGTGAGATTGGACTAACTGGGTCTGGACCAAGTGGGAATAGGACTACATGGGACAAGGACCAAGTGAGATTGGACTAAATAAGTCTGGACCAAGTGGGATTGGACCAAGTGATATTGGTCTTAGTGGAAAATCACCCACATTTGATCACATTGTTAACTCCAAATTTTCTCATATTTTTATATTCACTGGTTGCCTATTCACCAAAGGATACAGTTTAAGATTCTTCATCTCACATGGAAACCCTCAGTGGACTTGCACCAACTGAACTTCTTATCCCTTACTCTCTGACCCAGACACAGGTCCCTTACTCTCTGACCCAGACACTCATCAGATCTTCAGATAAATGTCTATTTCTGCATCCAAAACTTTTCCTTCTTTTTGTCTACAGAGCCTTTTCTTCATGTGCACCCAAGTTATAGAACTAACTCTCTTACTTTGGATATTCTCTTGAAAAAGAAACTCATTGGCTGTTTTTAAGAAACATCTGAAAACTTACTTATTCAAATGTGCTTGTTATTTTTAAGTTTGCTGAATCTTGCTAGTTTGCTGTACAAGTGTTTTATAATGTTTTTTTTTTAAAGTTGTGTAGGTTTAGGCTACCTACAATAGGTACAATGCACATCATGAATGTTTTAAAAAGTTCAGTTAACCCTAACTCTCTTTGCTTTTTGCCTAAGTGTAACGAAGAAGATTAAGAGAAAAATTGTTTTCTCCGCCCAGGTTTTGAATCCCCAACTAAGGCTTTTGATTTTTATTTAATGTGGTAAACGACGGATGACCGTTTAATTGTTTAAATGTTAAAAAAAAAACTATTGGCGTTCCAAAACAAGTCAACAAGCGTTGATAAGAAATGCTGGACCCTTTTAAAACAATTTGAAATTACACAAAATTTGAAAAGTGGACATTGTATTTTTACCGGACAAAAGAATCAGAAGAAGCAGCAGTAGATTGGACCTGTTCCTGGGACCTGTTCAAAATAACTGTTACAGCATAAAAACACATCTCGACTGATATGAGTGAATTTGAGAGGGGAATACAAATGTAGGAACTGAGCTCTGTGTGGCAATGTATGTCTAGCATGGCCATGACCTCGGAAATCAATGTTGCTTGGATACACATACTACAAAACAATTAGTTTACATAACTTGGTGTTTATGTAATTCCAGTTTTGCTAAGAAATATTCAGATTGACCTTGTGCCCCCATCAAAATATCCCGGCAAAATACTAATGGAACCACACACTAAATTGATAGAATTTAGGCCTAACTTGTAAGGGCAATGTGGTGTTCCTAAATTGGAAATAATATTTTAATAGCCATCTACCTTTTTGCCTCAAAATGATGTAAGGGCCTATTATTATAGGTTTTATGTATGCTTTTTGAAACTATGAATAAGATTATATTTAAGCATTTAAGAGTGGACATCTTCAGGATTTTCCATGACACAATATCGTGGCAAAATTGATCACGATATTGATCATATTGCGATAAATTTTAAGATTCAAACAAATTGCAGTATATAAGGAAGGAAGGAGGCACAGTGTCAACAGCCAGTGTTATAAATATAAACTTAATACTCCGTTGGTGAGCGACGGGCGATTGGTATTTCACCGAACGCAAGAAAAGGAGGCCTACCGTATCTGATTGGCTAGAAATCGATCGCTTGGTCGCTCAGAGGTGGAGTACAAACTCAAAATGGAGACATGTATTCAATTTGATTGAAATCGATATTCTATTATTGACGCAGATAAAGAAAGTCGATAATGTACATTGTATATAGATACAAATCTGTACAGCAGCTGGATCTTACACGGGTTCCTTTGTATAATTCATTTCTCAAACAGTTGAAAATATCACAATTTTTACTTTGGATTTCAAAATCTTTACTTATAGAATGAAGTAAAATATATCCACAGCAAACAGCAAGGCCCCGCTAATTAGTGTATTGCTTTTCGAGTTACTGGAAACAAAACCTGCGTTTTACCTGACAACAAATCAAATTTTCTATAATGGCAACACCATATGTAGTACTGATCATGCACAAATCGTAGAATAGAAACAATGCGGCAGGCTCTGTGTGATATCTCATATCATGTAAATGGTATGCTTAGCCTGAGTCGCTCGGCCTATCTCGAACAAAATCGCCATGCGTAGCTTTTGAAAAACGAGAGCATTCGCCGTACTATCACAGCAATTTTTGACACAAAGATATAGGGATGTTGATGATGTGGGAGGTACATAGCAAGTGCTTCATTATAATGTAGAATGGTAAAATCTGACTACAAACTTGTGATATTATTCCCAAATTGGCAACTTTATTCCGCTTTCATTTTGGAGCAGTGTTCGATTTACCAGAAAAAAAGTTACTTGCATTTGTGCAGGTATAAACATAGAAAATCTATCTGCACAAAGTGAAAGTAACTTGCATGCAATTTAACCATATAAAAGTTTGTGCCGTGAAACTAATCATCTTTTTTACAGATGAAAAGTAAAAATTGGTGTCATTTCGTAAGGGATATTTATATTACTTCTTTGATTTAGAGGCACATTGTATGTTTCTGATTCCAATTGTGTAATTTACGACTAAAATTCTACATGCACTTGTGCAGGTACATTTGAAAAGTTTGCACAGAATCAAAGTCACCTGCATATGTGCAGGTGGTAAATCGAACACTGTTTTGGAGTTGTTGAGTCTGTAATTTATCATGGGGTCCTCGATGAAGCACTGAGAATTATTGCATCGTATAAAATTAATATTTTCTCACAATATTAACGTCTATTGCGATATTGCACACCCTTACCAGCAACACTTAAATAATGAAGTATCCTGCTATAGGCCCATAAATATTTTTTTTTCTATTTTTGTTTAAAAGGAAGTTTCCTTCAGCTGAAGAATGGGGATGAAATACAAGTGTTTGATAACATAGTACATGAATAATTTGTAAAAGCAAAACAAGTAACTAAACAAGCAAACAAATCAAAAACATTGATGATTTATTGATTAATGTGCAACGAACGAACAAGTCCTCCTAATTGGCTCTCTTTGAAGTTTGTAATCTATATTTAGCAACACACTACCTCTATGCATGCAACTTTTGGGCCAGATATTGACAGACTTGACGTTATGGTAGATCAAAGTTAACAAATATTATTTACATAATTCAGATTAAATTTTGTTGTGTCCTTGTTGTCCTGAGATACTCCTAACATTAAGTTACTTATTTACACAAACTTTTAGGACAAGTTCACTTTTTCATACCGTACTCAGCATGCTCAGTCATACCATAGACGGGGTCATAAATTTAGGTTAAAGTATTACACTTTCCAGTAAAGTGTATAATATTATTAGTATTAATTAATAAATAAAACATATCTGATTATAATTGAACTGAACTAAATCCCTGATGTTGGATTTGGCATCGTCATTGTCAATCCCTTTGTTGTCATTAGTTTATAATAATTACCTCTCTGGAATTACGTCAATTCATGTTGTCACACTGCAAAATGGGAGTATTTCAATATTGCATCACAGAAAATTAAGCAGCAGAATTTCTGACCCTGTAAAGGTGCCTGTGAGAAAAATAAATGGTAAAAAACTAATAAATCCATAGAAACATCTCCAGTACCCCTCCTGTACCCATGAGCAGTGTCCGAAATAAGGAAAATATGGAGGTTGTCCCGAGGATAACTAAAGCATGAATTCTGCTTGTCCTCAAAACATTTTGGTTGTCCCCAAAATATAAATGTCATGTTTTTTAGGGCAAACAATCCAAATAATAGTTGTCCAGGGGATAAGTACACAGCTCAATATGGTTGTCCCCAGAGATTTTTGGACAAGAGGACAAGAGGATAAGTGCTTATTTCGAACACTGCCTATGAGTTACATAGATACTTTGATCAGCTTGTAATAAGCGAGAATTATTCAGTTTATGTTACTGTGCGAGTCAATAAAGTCCCAACTTAATGCCCACATCAATACACAAAGCACACAGTTGGTGTAAGTGCTGCACCCAGCTGTGTGTATGCCATTCTATATCAATCCCCAATGTTATGAGTTCCGTCTATTTATGAACTGATCAGAGTATATCACAAAATGTGTTTTCAAGATTTGCTTGTTGCTGGAACTATACAATTACATGACAAAGTTTATTAAACTACTGGCTTATTATAACTTGGGTGGACATGTTATGGGGATCAGGCTTTGTATTAATACTGAAAGAGAATTTTTGGTACCAAAATATCATTTCGCTAAAAAATGTAGATATGAGACAGGGGGGGGGGCAGTGTTTTGCCTGAGTCCTAGATATTACATTTTGTGTTGTATAGAGGCAAGCAGGATCAAGGGTGTACACAAATACACTTTTAAGTGTATATGTGGCGATGCTTCCTTTATTTTGGTCTGTCAATGGGCAAATGAATCCTATAACCTGGTTCCTAATGTGTAAGCTTTAAAGCTTAACCCTTAAGCCTTCCCATCACCCTTACTTGTTTGTATAACTAGTATTCAGGTCTTCTGAATGTCTCTGGAGTCTTGAGAAATGTACTAGTTGTAGGAAATTTTGATTGGTCTGATCACACAGTAATCCACAAAAAGTATGAACACCAAGACACAAGAATAGCTTTGTGTCGCCCAATTGCATCAAACAGTACCTTACGATAAGGGATCTCTTGATTTAGAGTGGTCTGAGATTGGCCAGAAGATTGGTTCATGTTTAGGATTTTGTAAGGGTTAAGTATTAAACCATATTTGTTCTTGGGTTAAGCTTAAGGGGGTATGTCTTGAAGTGGTTTGGGTCTTTGTTTGTTGAATTTAAGTCAAATGTACATGGTCTGAAAGATTTGTACCAGAGCTACATGTAATTGGGTTAATTAAATATCAAAATTGAAACTCTTTTTTCCAGTCTTTAGGCATAGGTCAGCCCAGGGCTACTCCTCAAGAGTCCACATCCTATCAACAAAGTGCATGTTTAAATTCAAATAAGTCAAAAGGAACATTTTATATAACTTTCAAAATATTTTATAACAACCGGGGTAAAAAGTTCATTTTGGCTTTCACAAGGCATCGTATTAGCGTAACGGGCCATCAAGCATGCTAGATGGGCACCCTTGATGCAATTGCATGCTAAAGAATGTGTCCAAAGAAAAGACACATATTTTTGGGGCAACAACTTGAGCAAGGAAAAAGGTACATGTAGGCCTGCTAAAAATACGCGATTTTGGAGGCCAAATACGTGCAGGTCGATATTCCAAAAAATGCAAAAATATTCAATTTCTTGCCAAAAAATACAAAATCACCAAAAAATTACAAGTTTGTATCTAAAAAGGGCAGATTTGTAACTTCATAATCTACAATGTATTAAGGGGTACTACACCCATTGATTTTTTTTGCATTTTTTGCATTTTGTGAAGAAATTACAAAAAAAATTGGACAAAGTGGTATGCAAAATGAAGGGGCAAATCTTCTCGCTTTATTGGTGGCATCGGTATCAACGTAGCTTACATGCTTTTAAAAGTAGAAGCCAAAAGGTGGTACATCACTGATGATTTAAATTCACTTCATTTTGGAAAGCTTAATATCAACGGATTTCGTTAAAATTTTGGACATGTGTTGCTAACACGTTAGGGAAATAAAGTTGATATGTAAAATGGGAATAAGTGGTTCCTGATTTCTTTTATGATTTCATGAACTTGGTGCTCCACAACTATCAAAAAAGGAACTGGTTAAAATGCTTCTATTTTCAATGTTGAGCTATATTTTGTATTTTTAACTTGCGACATTAGTTCACTGAAACTTAATTAAGGGGTTGTTTGGAATGACAGGTGAGTCAGGGGTCAAAAACAAAATTTTTACCTTTTTGACCTCAGCACATGTGTATGTATGATCTGCCATACAAAAATTAAAAAACAATACCTCAAAGTATCATTTTTTAATGTTTTTGTCATAATCACGCTTTTCTACAAATTTCATCTGTTTGTACTGGGGGCGTGTCTGTTGCCAGGTAGGCCTACATGACAGCATAGACACACGTTACAACCTTGAATAATAATACAGAATGACGTTATATTCTTCTTAACCTATCTTAGAACTGCCTATTATTTCAATTGTTATACTGTTCTGGTTGGTTTATTGCATATACTGTATAGAAATTATGCAATATGACGCCGAGCATGACAGAGTCATCTTCATTCAAATAAAATTCAGGTACCCGTAAGGTACCACGGAGCAATTCGCACGATAATACAATAAAACAGATGAAAGGTATGAATGGTTGTGGAATCGAATTGCAGACCTGTCCCTCTGTCACCTTAGAACTGCATCTCAGTAGGCAATGGTAGGTAATAAACCAACCGAACGATATAACAATTGAAATAACAGCATGTCTTGGTCTCAATTCAAGATGTGCAATTTGGACACACCTACTCGTTGGCTGATTTATACTTCAACAGTTCCTCAAAGTGATATCAGAAAAGCCACTATCTCATTGTTCATTGGCCCGCAGTATGCACGCCGCCTGGGCACTCAACTTTAGAATTGATGGGTATATGTGCCTACATTTTGTACAAGCGTCCAAGTAGGCGATATCAGTACAAAACGTTGGGTTTTTTTTTATACAAAAAAGGGTCAATTATGTACAATCAAAATGAAAAAGGGGTCATTGGGTATAATATTTTGAAAACTGAAGGTGCCTGGTCATCGGGTATAGTCGGCTTCAAAAGAGGGCATATATTGACAGGCACATACCGTCACCTCTAAAGTTGATGCCCCGGTGCTCGCATTATATTTTGTTCATGGCTCGGCTTTTAAAACTCCCACACATCACAATAAGGCTATTGAAAAGTGTATAGAATAGCTAATGATAGACTGGTCCCTGCGATTAGTCGAGGACCCAAAGCGACAATATAGTAAACACATCGAGTTTATAACACAAGTGACAGTAGTCGTGAATTATGGAGGGTTTCATTGAACTTCTACCAGCAAAATATGGAATAATACTAACACAAGACACCAATCGAGATGATGATACCAGCCATAATGGAAGGCTTGTATTTGACCTTCTTATGAATCCAATTTCGTGGCGAGAAGTTAAAAGGGTAATGTATATTTCAAGAAATTTGGGTTCAAAAATTCCGTATCAGCTCGTATCATCAATTCCGTAAATATGGCGTATAGAGGCACAACTTGACAATAAACTGAACTATTTAAACGTAAAGGACGCACTGGATACACATAAATGTGTGTTTCCTTGCTGGCGGAATAGTTGTAAAACTCTTTTTTGTCATATAAGTTGGACAATTTATGAATTATGATTGGCAAAATAGCGAAAGGAAATAGACTTTTCCAACCATGTAAAACTACACTGGGTTGTTGACATGGTCGACATACATTAAGACATACGCATGTTCCTAAAGTAGGAGGTAAGTACTATAATTAATTGTTTAAAGTGCTCAACATACCAGCAAAAAGTCATAGGGTCATCAGAGTACAGGGACTTTGTGAAATACTGGGTACAAAAATAAAGTGCGTGAGCCGATATGCAACATCAAATATAAAAGCCGATTTACATAATTTCCCATGACCTTACAGAAGTGATCGTGCTCAAATATAAAACTATAGAGTTTGGTCCTTGATATGCACCATCAATTGTGTACTTGTGATCAATATTGCTAGGCAAACAATCACAGCAAACATGCCAAAATCCTCCCATTTCTCCTCCATTTACACACATATAAACCCATCCCTTAAGCCATAGGTAACAGGTTACCACAACCATACTACAGCAATGTTGAAAAAAATTGTATTTCTTGTCACCTATACCACCATATTGGGTAGTTTTCCGTAAGCTTAGCTTTTGTGATTTTGGTAACTATTTTATATTTATTTGTGAAATCCATCTCAACTAGGCATTCTAAATTGTACTCACCATTTACATCCCAAGGTATATTAGTATATCCACCTTGCACTTCTCGATATATATCCAGTTAAAGACAGAATATCAAAATTATTCCTCATTATGATACATTTTGTATCACAGACTCTCACATGTGTATTCAAAATTGATGCTTAAATTTGACCTGAACCAATTGACCTATAACCTGACATACGGTGACCTAATAGCCTTTTCTTCTCCTAACAACACATCAATAACAACATCAATATCAAATTGACTAATGACTATGCATCTATTGTGTAAGTGTTTATTTAATTTATTCAGTGTTATATATTTTGCAAGCACCACTAGATTTTCTATGGAGAGTATAACAAAGGATTTAATGTATTCTATTCATGTACCCTACTTGAACATGTTGAAAAGAATAAATTATGGTTTGTTATGAAACACGCATCTGAGTTACCAGGATACGGTAAACAAAAAATATATAGGGCTAAAATGACTTACTACACAATGGTTTAAAAACACCTTTTTTATTTATTTTTCTAATTTTTTGTTTGTTTCACATGATCCGTGCATATATCGCCTCGCTATAAATGAAAAAATATTTTTTAGACCAATCAAACCAATATATGGGTGTAGTACGCCCTTAAAGATCTAAAAGTACATTGGTATTCTGAAATGACCATAAGTTACATATTTGCCCCTTTTGGATACAAAGTTTTTTTGGGGGTGGGGGGATAAGCCTAGTAAAGCTGTTTGTCATAATGTAATTGCCAAAAGGACCAGTCTGAACAGGATCATTATGAAACCGTACATGCAGGTTGGTAATAATGCAGATAAGAAAGTATACTTTGGTATGATATTAAGGCAGTTCTTTGTGGGCAGTTGTTATCATTGCTATCTAACTAAATCCATATTTCTGTTTGCACTGATGACAGATGGCATGATTTCCAGAGATATAAGGGGCTGTGCAATAATTTGAGCCCAGGGGGAGGGGGAAATAAGGGATTTTTTTTGTGTTAACCCAGAAGTTGAATTAGCAGTTTTTGGCACACATTCATGAGGTACTGTTTTAAATCAACCGCTTTAAAAGGGCTTAGGAAAAATACAGAATTTTGTTTTAAAATATGCAAAATTTCATGCTCGCTAGTCGCTATGCTCGCATAAGTCGCATTATGTCTAAACCATTTAGGCTTTACAAATTGGGATCCCAAATATTTAAACATGTGCAAATGGGGGAGAGGCAAAAGATTTTTTAGCATGTCAAGGGATGCAAGCAATTTTTTTGCAGGCTGTTTGAAAATTTTAACTGGGATGGGGTGCTCATAATTATTGCACAGTCCCTTATGCATTGTAGCAGGGTTTTATCTGCATTAAAGAAAGGGGTTCCAAGGAAAGTTGAATAACCTGTAATAATTTGGTAGATGTACATGTATCAAAGAGGTTAAATTGGGAGGTTATGGAGTCTGCCATGTTTGCGTGTCACAATGGATCCCTGGGAATGGATCACTTGTTTGATGCATATTTTCCACCATGGGGGGGAGGGATAGTGCGTATGGTTATTTTGCTGTGTGCCTGGCAAACTAAAAATTTAGGCCTATTTAGAAATTAAAGTGTGTGCTCGTTTGTTTTGGTTACAATACAAAAACTAACAAAAGTAAGCACTGCATGTATATTCACAGACCATGACACCATGATATGTAGAGAACTTATGCCTTCATTCTGGCAGGCTGAGAGGGGGGCTAGTGATTTTTGGCAGGCAGAGAAAGGGGGAAGCAATTATTGGCGAGCGGTTTGGAAATTTTAACCCCTGGGGCTCATAATTATTGCACAGCCCCAATATTTTTGTTATTTCAGCAAAGCCTTACTCTAGCTTGAAGAAAGTGTTTGCAATGTGTTTATAAATGATAACCAAGAACTTCTTAATATGTTTTTTCATCACAACAATTTTCGAAAGAACGTACAATGTAAAGGGAGCAAATAACAAAAATGATATTGAATCACAAGTACTTATTGTATTGAATATTCAATGTTGAATAAAAGTATGAGACTATGAACTGGGCCCAATTTTGTGTTGCATTGTTATTTTCCAACTTTTTCTATTAAATAAAGGATCTTTTTCATGCAGGATCTGTGTGGTTATTTTTTCTGGTTTGTGACATTGACTATGAAATAACCCAGATTGTTTGTAAAGCGCTACATTTTATGCAGTACATTGTAGGCCTACTGCAGATCTCAATTTGAATATATATAGGTTTACTACTATCATGTACATGTACATTGGAAGTCAACTCAAAAGGAGGTTGCAAAATACAAATGCACATAAAACTTTGTTTGAAGTTAAAGAATACATTCTTAATCCAGTTAACACAGGAATTGCATATTAAATTTCTATTGGAAATTAGCTCACGTTCCATATGTCCCATAAATGTAAATATGTTATTCTTTGTGATTACGAGGGCATACCAAGAAAAGTCAAGTTCTTAAGTCAACAAAATAAGTCTGTATTTCAGTTTTTCACAGGTCATGTCATGTGTACATATTTGCTGAAATGTGTGGTATGGTGTAAGTTGGAGTATTAAAACAGAAATTAATAAGGCTGGTAAAAGAGAAAGGTAGAAATTGTTTTATGTGACAGAGCTGACCATCAATAAACTTTGCTCTGTCTTTTGAGTATACATTACATTGTATCAGTTGTGAAGTAGACTTTGTCCCTACAAATTTTACAATTTCACTTTTTGAAGTTCACAGAAAGTTGATCCACTTGCCTTTGTAAACTTTGTCAATTAAAAAGTTATTGAGTTTTGGCATGAGTGCTTGGATTTCTCACTGGAGTATTCTGCAATAATTATATTATGCTCAAACACAAATACCTTCTCTGACCTAGCAAATGACAGACCCACATAGTATTTGGTCATACCAGGGAAGTGTTGTTCCCTGGTCACACAGCTCTGCATTTAGTATCTATTCCAAAGAGATTAGATAAGGAGACTGGACTCATATGTACTCTGAATTCCTGTGCATAATGCTATGATAATCTGGGTGGTAATCCACCATATTGGGTAGTCATGCATGGAGACCAAAATGGTTTACCTCTGGCATAAGCCCAAAATTGATCATTTGTGGCATCTTTAAGCTTAACACATTCTACACGTCCTATGTGCAACTACCAACATTGCGAATTGTGCGAAATCACACTCCTAATGTATTAAAGTGGCAATAATGTGAGTTGTGTGCATGTACATTGTACACAAAGATGACAGCCGTCTCAGATACATGTATATGCAGCAAAAGAGAAAATATATCTTACAAATTTTTTATTTCATTAATATTTCAAATGATTATTCCTCTTAAATAGTTTTGAAATTCACATCCCAAACATGGGCAGTTTATCAGCAAAATTACATGGTAAAATTAAGTGTAGGCTCAAGGTTTGCAGTATTTATCAAGCTTAGCATCATTGCAATTGCTTCATTGCATATATCTGATCCTGAGGAACTAAACTTGATTTTTTTTTAATATGTCCGCTGACAATTCAGTGGCTGTTCTCAGTTGAATATCATGACCCTGTACATTGCTTTACTTCTTGTGCAAAGACTGTTATAGTTATTCCCTCTAGTTGGTAGCTTAAAAAACCTGTGACTTACAAAAATGGTGTACTTGGGGCAACTTGCCCAGCGGCTGAAGTTAATAGAAATGAAAGTGAATTTTGTGTTTTGCAGCAACTGAAGGCAACTTGGTAAATCCTAGTAGTATGAACTTGTATTACCTTGCTGATCCCTTCTAATCAGCCTACAGATCACATTCTTGCACAGAATCTGCTTTAATAAAGGTAAAAAATGACATTATGTTTGCGTTGGATTCGAACCAAGTTGTATTATTGGTGCTTCTTGATCTTTCTGCCACCTTTTGACACCATCGATCATGGAATATTACTTTCACGCCTTTCAAATCGCCTCGGTGTTGCTCTCGAATGGTTTGAGTCCTATCTCACTGGATGGTCCATTCGCGTTGACGTAGCAGCTGAACTTTCACAACCAGTAACGGCAACATTTGGACTACCACAAGGTTCAATTGTTGGGCCTATTGGCTACACAATATACACACTACCTGTCGGTGATATCGCTCGTAAACACAAAGTGTCCTACCATGTCTACGCTGATGACACCCAACTCTATGTCTCCTGTAATCCAAAGATACCTGGTATATTAGATAATGCTATCGCAAAACTTCAAAACTGTATATATGAAATCAAAACTTGGATGATCCAAAACAAATTACAACTCAACAATGATAAAACTGAATTTGTCATTGCATCGTCTCCTCGTAACACACGCTTTATCAACAATGTTTCGCTCAAAATTGGAGATTCAACCATCTTGCCATCAGAGTCAGTTCGTAACCTTGGTTCATTTTTTGATACAAATATGTCTATGACAACGCACATCACTAATTTATGCAAAACAACTACATTTCATCTCGTAATTTAACTAGAATACGAAAATATATTGACAAAGATACTTGTAATCATGCTGCTCGTTCACTTGTTTTGTCCCGTTTTGGATTACTGCAATGGTCTCTTGTCTTCAATTCCACATAAACATGTCCTTCGTCTTCAACTGGGCAGCTCGACTTGTTTTTAATGTACCTCGCAAGCCACGATTCGCAACCATTGTTGTCTGCTCTTCATTGGATTCCTGTCCAACAGCGTATTATCTACAAGCTGCTCCTCTACGTCTACAAGACTCTAAACCACTTAGCACCAGATTATCTGAATACTTGTCTTCATATTTATCATCCAACCCGTAATCTCAGATCCGTCAATGATTTCCTTTGTTTGGATTACCCCAAGGCTCACCTTAGAGCAGGAGACAGGACATTTAATTTATGTGCTTCACGGGAATGGAATAAACTTCCCATCACAATAAGACAATCCTCTTCCATCGCAAGTTTTAAAAAGTCAATTAAGACCTATCTTTTTCCATGATGTGTTTTACTTTGTTGATATTTTATGACTTGTATTATGTAAATTTAAGGTTTGTACTCTATAATATTATTTGTTTAAGGCTTTTGCTTTGTGTACCTTAAGATGTTTTTATTTTTACTTTGTAAGCGCTACGTGCTTGTCATGAGGAACAGCGCACCAAAAGTTTTCTGTTATGTTATGTTATGAAGGCCTACACTTTATTGTGTCAGTGAGAGTTAGCATAATTGCGAGTCAAAATTACATTTGGCCGATTCTGCTTATATTTGATAGTAATGCAGTAATACTTAGTATATTTTCCAAGTTTCCTTCAACTTTTGGATAAGTTTTTTTTTAACAGGACCATAAAGCTCTTCCTGTTCAACTTCCTGTGAGCTTTGCAGTAAGGCCTACATTTGTATGTGCAGTCCGGAAATTTGAGGCATAACAATCACAAGGTCAAAGAACTGTGTATGGTTGTACCATTTATGGATGTCCTGACCAAAATAATTTGAAATACATCCATGTGGGTATTTCAGGAGTAAGATATTAATTATTACATAGTTGAAAATTAAAGGTTTATTAATGTTACGCTGATTGTGGACAAAGCTATGTCTGAGGTGACAGATGTCCAATTTATTGATTTTACTCATCCCAATTTTTTTAATTGGTTTTTTGTTTCAGAACGGATTTCTGCTTTGTGTTTACAAGATGGTGATGAGAGATTTGTTCAGAGCATCGTCAGCGACTCACCTTGCATCATTGTCTTGGGGTCGACCTTCACTGCCAAAGCTGCCATTGTCAACAGAATCTTTGGAGACAGAGTCATCAGACTCCTAGAACCCCCTGAGGATGTTAACGAAAAGAGCTGGAGAACGATACGATTCAAATACGGCAGTCACCGGCGTGAGTTGCCTTGCTCTGACTGACAGTTACGAGTTGGTTAATGGTGATTCTGCTCCAGAAACACCGTGGAAGGAAATACCGCTCCACGAGGTAGAGCTCCGAGAAGAGCAGAAGTCAGATCCAGCACTAGTGGGTGCTTTAGCTGACATTACGTTGAATCATGCTCTTCTAGCCACAAAAACACAAGTTGTAGTTGCTTCTCATAACTGTCCAAATTCAGATGTAATAGAACTGTTTAAATATTACTCACAGAGGACACTTCCAATTTTAATATATGGCATAGAGAGTGATAGTATCACACATGAGGAACAAAGCCAACTGTTAGAACTCAAAGCAGAAGCACCAGATTTGCCTGTTCTGTTCATTGACTGCAGACCTAATGGGGATGACCATCGCCCTGTAGTTGTTACAAGACATATGCATCCAAGAGAAAGAGCAGTATCCGATACTGATCCTGAAGATGACTCTGCTTATGATACTGATGAACCAGGAATGAAATCAGAGCAGGTGGACGATGAAGCTGGACTACCTCCATCAGCTGCTGGTTTCAAAGCCTTATATCAGCAACTTAAACAACTAGGCCATCTGAAAGATGCCAGAGAAGTTGCTGGGTACCATCCGGGAATACCAACTTCAGAATCTCTACTTGCTGTCAGCAAGTTAGAAAGACTAGAACCTCTACTACCCATAGTGCTATTTGTTCGTCAGGCCTTACAGTTATACCTGGTGAGAGCTGGTAGCATAGTACATGATCTTCATCAGCTGTGTATGAACATGTTCATCACAACAGCATTTGATATGCAGAGGGACATTCAGATCACACCAAGGAGAATAGAGTATGCCAAGGTGAAAGAGACAGAGTTGTTTGAATCGTTGAAGGAGTTGGCCAATGAGAGACAAGAACAAATCAAGAAAATCATCATGGAAACTGTGGAAGAACTGAAAGATGCACTTCTAGCGGAGGCGGGAGAATTCCAATTCATTGGTAAATATACTTTAAAATTTTTCACCACTGCAGTGGCGTAGCCAAGGGGGAGCATTCAGCAAAGGGGAGAAGCTGCCCCCTGTGAGAAGTCTTGCCCCCTCCTACCCCACTGAGGGATGCCTGGCCGCCCTGGTATTTAAGATTTTTAGGCCTTTTTTGAGTTTTTTGACCATTTTCATCAAAGTTTCCCCCCTTAATAGTTGCCATTCCCACTCTCTAAAAAAGTGCTGGCCACCAAGCCTCGAAATAAGCAGGTACCCAGGAGCCATTTACCTAATGGTCATGACATTTTGGCTCCTGGTCCACACCAAAATCATGTGAATCAGGCTCTACATTTTTTTTTAAAGAAAGCCTGGTAGTTAAATCGGTTTTTGTATTTAACATGTACAATTAACAATTAAATGACTCCTAGCTCTTTAAAAATGGCTCCTGGTTCACTAGATAATCACAGGACCAGGAGCCACTTTTTCCAAATGTGTGGCTCCTGGTCCAGATCTGCTTATTTCGAGGCTTGCTGGCCACGCCACTGCACCACAGGGTTAGAATTTGTTGATGTGAATCCAGAAAGTTCCTGCAAAAGATCTTGTGAATCCAAAGTGTGATCAGGTAAACTGTAGTTTTTCAAATGTGTACATGGCAGCTACATTTGTGTTGTAAGTTCAAGGAAACACCTTTGGAGAGGCTCAACCTGATATAGACCTCTTCAAATCAAAACATTGGAAATCTTTGAAAAAACTAAGTCACAAGCACCAGGTGCGCATGTAGCATAATAAAGCGTACACTAGATTCCTTACGCTTTCATAAATTTACATAATCGCTGTCTAGTAATACGCATTGCGCAAAGCGCAACTAACATAGGTGCTGCACCCAACCGCTGTATGATAACCCAGAATATTATAAACGGGGTTATCATAAACAAACAGCAGCTGTCTTTGAAAAACTTCGATTTGGAAAAGGTCTGTTGCACCGTACATGTATGTGTATAAATTCTTCTCAAAAACATAGCAGGTGCTTGATTTTTTAAATACTTTGTGGATAATCAAATCATATTTTTGTATGGGTTGAAATAAAGTGTGGATTCCGAGAGATTTCTTCCTAGGAAATTTTGGTATTTGGAAGGAAATTTTGATATAAAATTTGGCTATATAACCTCAAAACATCTTTTTCCAGACCTGAATCTCAATAATATGTTGGGATGCATGTAGTACATGTAAAGGTCTGGTTTTATGAGAATCAGAATTGATTCATTAGAATCATTGCAAGAGAAGAGATGACCCCCCTATTTCTTGCACGATCAGTCGACCCTTGCAATATAAATAACTTGTATATTCGAATCTAACCTTTTAACTATAACTTGCATCAATGAAGCATACAATTACTATGCTTTTTGGAGTCTGTAATTGAAGGTCTTGCAAACAAACTTTTCTTATTAAAAAGAAATAATTGATTAATTTGTGTTGTGTACAAACAACTGGTCAGTACTTCAATCAAAATGATCAGCAAATTTTTTGTGACACCAAAATTTTAAAAAAGTACCTTCTAAACTCAATAAATAATTATATATACATACGCTTCATTGTTTAAAGGTCAACAACTTTTTCACAAGATATTCATTGTTATCTCCTATAAATCAGCTAGTCATTGAAACAAACATTAACACAGTTATGATTTCCATTGTGTTTTGATATGGATATTATCATACATGTATTAACCTACATTGTGCATGTACATCCATTAAGCCTTCTGGCAAGTTCAGACTCTTGTATCTGTTGCATATACATTACATTGTATATGTACATGTAGGCCTATACTCAGGGTGATGGTGCTTTAAAAAAATACATCTTTTATCCAGAAAGTTAAAATACAATGCACTCCCAACTTCCCAAGTGGGGCAACTCCTACGCTATGCATGTCGAATGAGCTAAATCGAGCCTTTAAATGACCACTATAATTAAATTGTATGATGCAAGTCATAAAGTGTCAGAGGGGGTTTCCTGAAAAGAGCTATTAATAGCCATGAACTATTTCTGGCCGATTTTGGTGGTTTCAAAATCATTTCATTTTTACGCTTATCATTTATTTATACAAGAAGAAATGGTACCTACATGTATATCAACCATTTCCAAGTAATTTTGCGTTGACAATTTCCTTTCTATGTACTAATTTGTACAGATCAAAACCGTTCAAGTACCAAGACTGAAAAATTGTTGAATTCGGGTTAGTACTTTGATTACTTTGATTGATTATTCATTGTGTGCCATTCATACATCTACATGTATCCAGATGTTATGTGTGTACTATGTAACATTTCCAGATTTAATGTTACATTGCATAACAAGGAAAAAATTCCGGTTACACATACATGTATCATGCTTTCGATTTTCTGATATAAAATCATGTATGGATAGACACTGTTGTGTGGTATAATTCCTGACCTACATGTATTTGCCCATGGAATAGGCACTTAATATTCCACATATATCCTGTTTATCAAAAGTACATTTCCATCCAAAGTGAAGGCCAAGTAAAAAACAAAACATGTTTCTAATCCCCTCACTTCCTTTTTTGAAGACGCTTCAATTTTATTTTTTATAAATTCTGTTAAGATGTCTAGGAAGTTGAGCGATACTAAATATACAAGAAACACTTCTGGAAGGTTTTGTGATCATTAGAGGGGCCTACCTACCAGAACATTATAAAAAAAGTTCTTTTTTCAGGCATTATTGTACATTGTATACGCTAAATACTGGCCAAATATGGGTATTTACACTTATTTTTCAATAAAAATTTATAAATCCCTTTCGAAAACCCAAATGAGAAACATGTTTTTATTTTTGCTTGGCCTAATGTCAAAGTTCAATCTAGCTATCATCAAATCGATCAAAAGAATCACAAAACAATTTGTTGTTTTAACTTGGAAAAGGTTAATGATAAACATATTGTACTACCAACAAGTTCAACAATGCAGCACAAAAGTCAAAACAAACAAAAAGTATCAAACATCAATTTGCCCAAACCTCATAAAGTCAATTAGAATTTCTTGGGCTTGCATCATTTATTTCCAATCCTTACATGCATCCAAAGCAGTTAAGTTCAATTCAAATTTATTTACCATAAGTCATACAAATTATTATAATTGTATCTCATATTGTCTCGCAACCTGCTACATGTAGGATGAAGCACATAAGCTGGCTCTTTTCTTCATATTAAAATATGTGGCATAATCTGGCCCATGGAGGCCAAAGGAGGCATTTTTGAAAATTGAGTTACTATAATTCGTACATGTACCTTATGCAAACAGTAGGCTATCATACTCAAAACAACAAAGGTCTAGCATACTTGATTGTAAAGTTTTCTTATACGTGACGTGATCAAGGGGAATGAGTCACATGTCAGCCCTGGTCGAAATGAGTTTTTCACATGTTTCTAAAGAGGACATTTAGAGCTTTCAGAGACTGAAATCCCCATGTTGATACAACTTTTCTTTGCAAAGTTACATCAATTTATCAATCACTGAAAACAATATAAAACAAAAGAATTTTAACACTTTCTTTGTTAATATCTCAAAATCAATATTAGCGACATCAGACTCATTTCCCTTGATCGTGTCATATATATTTTATTGGGTTTTTTTCCCTCCATAATTTTGCCTTTATCTCAATTTCATATTTGTCACCTTTGGCCTCCATGGACCAGATTGTATCACATAGTCTATACTAGCCTACACAGTGAGCGAGTAGGCAATCATGCCTACAATGTAGTTCAGATACCCGTCTGTGAACTCGGGTAGCACACTAGTGTAACTTACCACCGGTAATTGTAAGTCCTGGACTTAAATGAGTCCCGATTTTTTTCTCTCTCCCAATTTATTATGGTAGTTTGCCTGAGCTTAATAAAGTCATTCAAATCATACACATCATTTATTTCCAATCCTCACATATACTGTGACATACATGTACGCTGTTATTTTCGCAAGGGTTTTGTAGAATTTGGACATGCAGGCTTGAAAATACAATTTTATATAAAATTACTTTAAATTCTGTGAAATAAACAACTCAATTTTCAAAACTCCTAAAATTGTGAACAATTTCGTACCGGTACGCGATAATAACAGCGTATACATGTAGTATTGCATTGTCTTGCATTGATGAAAAATAATGTTTATTTATATAATTCCCGTCGATCATGCCACTGTTTTTCCGTGTCTTGCATTGTCTTACACCTTGCTGGGGTGAAGCAGATATGGCTGGCTTTGGGCTGCCTCTTCTCTCCATTATTTGATATATAAATGTAATGCTGAGTTGTACTTGTAGTGAGAGAGTTTTCTCTTTCAAATATGTCATTTGCCCAAGCTTTGTCAAGTCATTTTAAAGCAAACTGACGTAAAGTGTGGTTTAAATGTTGACGAGGAAACTTCAAATTGCAGTCAATAAACTATTCTTTCTCACAGTGCCAAAATTTTACAAATTTTATGATCATCATTTTCCATGACTGACTTAAAAATTTGTAAAAGCCTGTACTCTATATATAGTATGATCAGCTTGTAATAGGCAGGACTCATAACATCATAGATTGATATAGAATGGGGTGTACACAGTTGGTACAGCACCTATGTGAACTGCATTTTGCATATTGCGTGATTGGAGCACTCTTCTGTGAATTTACACAAGTGTAAGTTAGGCCTTTATTGACGCACACAGTAGCAAAAAAAAAATATCACCTATTACAAAGCTGATCAGTTAGGATTTATTAATTTAATTAATTGTATTAAATTGATAAATCCTAACTGATTAAAAATAATTGTCATGTAACATGCTGTGTTTTTGTATTTTAGGTAATTTTAATTACTAAAGTATAATTTCTTTGTAGGTATTGACATTGGAGCTCATGATCAAATCCAAAACATCAAGGATATTAAACGATGTACAGAGCAGATTCAAGATCTGGTATTGGCAAAACTAAATACTGCGATTGTCGATAGGTTGATCAGCTCGGTGGAATACCTTCATGAGAGTTTTGTGGGGACCTTGACAAGGTGTCTGAAGAGTCTAGAAGAGATCGATACAGACTCAGATCAGTCTGCTAGCTCAGCTCTGGGACAGGTTGGTATATCATGTGTTGAAGAGATACCCATAACACCCCAATGGTTTTTGCTATCAGAAGGGAAAGAAACAAAAAAGGAGATAAGATAAACAAAGAGGTCACTGTACTCATGGGATTCGAACCTTAGACCCCGTGAGCCAACCACGGAATTGCCGATTGGTAGCCACAGGGGTTTCACCGGCCCGGCCAGTGCTTCCGTGCATATACATGTATGACTTAAGGTGATTGCGTGGGATGCATGCATGCATGTGTGTGTTGGATATGGCCGTACATGTATTTGGGTTAACATAGCCCTTAACATAGCCCTCAATCTAGGAAAATACATGCTCTTTAACCCTAACACCACAATGTTTTTTTTTATGTATCGAAAAGGAAAGAAGAAACGATAAAGGAGAGAAAGTGAACAAAGAAGTCACTTGGTACCCCTGGGATTCAAACCGTAAGACCCCTCGCGTGCCAACCACAGGATCGCCGACCCGTAGCCACAGGGGTTTCGCTGGCCCAGCTCGCAATTCTGTGCATATATACAGGCATGTGAATCGCCAAGATTTTTCTGGATTTCTATTTCCAGCTTTTTTGAAATCCCCCCCAAATCCAATGTCATGGCAATTTGGTTCCCTTGGAACTTACTGCTAAGTGTCTTGTTGTAACCTGTGCGAAACTCAGGGAGCTGATCCTGGCTGCAAAGGTCATTTGTGGAATGTCTAGGGTATGCGCTTCTAAGCAGCAAAGTCGCTGAGTTGTAACTTGTTGGTAAATGATTTATGGAATGATGTGGGGCTGTAGTGATCAGCAAAAATTGACTATGGCATGGTCTAGAACAACCTGTACAGTGTGCTAAGGCTTGTGGATCAACATACAGTTTGTCCACTCTGAAGTACAAAGTGACAACGCGCGCATGTATACAGCCCGTAAACAGTGTGCAGTGCTGCGTCTCTGCTGCAGGCATGCGTGTCTTCAAAGTCGGCACAAGGTGTGCGTCCGTGTCAGTACTTTGTACTTCAGAGTAGACTGACTGTATAGGTGTTGTGTATGTGCATTGTACACTATAAATCATTGAGCTTAAAACCTTCAACCTGATGTCAATAGCACAATCTCTTAATCCTTTCTTTAAAACCTATCCCTGATCTCCATGAGTGGGCATCAGTTATTCTTAATATTACCCAGTAACTTCACTAATATGATTATGATTCTTACTGTCCTTGAAAATATCTTACATAAAAAATCTTGCTCTTTTCAGATTCTAAATGCTGCATATCAAGTAGAAGTCAATGTCAGGACAAGTTCATCAATTGTGAGGGTGATATGGGAGCGAATGAAAGAGGTAAGAAGTACACATATGGAAAAATTTGGAATTGCTTTAAAGGGCATTTCGTGATCCACGTCATGATCCCCTTACTTTTCTCAAATAAAGTTGAAATTTGTAAACCACTGGAAACCTCTGGCTACATAATGTTTATGTACAAAAAATTTGTTGCAGATTAATTTGTTCAGCAAATAATTGAGCAATAATTATAATCCCACAGGGTGCATTTAGAAATGGTCTGCAAATAATCGCTTACCACCCTTCCAGCAAAATAATCCTCTCCCCGCCCTTACAATGTTCACACAAATTCTTGCACATCTCCAATGCACATGCAGCAACATTGTAGCTGCATGTCATAAGAAGTTGGAACACAGTGAAGAGGATATTTTGCATTATAATTATTAATATTTGAGCTTTTTTCTGCACTATTTTGGTGTGAATAATACTAGCGATAAGTGCCCCGACAAATATAAACGGAAAAGTACACCCAAAAATATAATGCTAGTGAAAAGTACCCCAAAAAGTAAGTGCCAAAAATTACTTTGGTCCCTCTATTTTGACCTGTCAAAATATATTTCCTCTCTTCCAAGAAATGCTTTCCTTCTCTCCTTCCCCTACCCCTCTTCCCCTTCCCCTTCCTCTCCCCGTTTAAAATTCACCTCTGCTGGTACACATAAATATTGCACCTCTCCTTAATGGTAATAATAAATAAGTGGAAATGCAAATTTCTCATGGTTCAAAAGTTGATACAACCAGCTTTATGCAGCTGTTGTAGAACCAGTTGTAGGCGTAGTAAATGTGTATCAAGTTTCTGATAATATAGGATTAAAAGGAAGTCATCAAACATCTGTATTTTATTGTATTATGGTAGGCACCAGAGTTTCGCGCGGTTTAAAACGGCAAAATGCGCGGCCGGTTTTTTATAAAGCGCGAAAATGCGTGAAAATTCAAGTCAAAAAGCGAAAATCGTTTTCCACCACTTTTTGTATCCATTGATGAAGTCACACGCAATTGAAGTAAATCAAGTATGCGAATTCTGCACCTATTTCACACGTGCTAGTCCGATGTTTGTCTCTCCATGAAGTTGATACATTATGTGAACAATGCAAATTTTATGTGAAAAGCTACTACTGTACTGTACAATAAACATTTTAATGCATAACTGTACTTTTTGGCGTCCAAATGTTGTTTTGTCATGAACTGATTCGTATATATCGCGTGCGTTCTGTGACTTATATCCTACCCTTCTTCGCTCAATCAATTATGCATATGATTAATGACGTCACTCAAACATACGATCGATGTAAAGAATTAACTACCACACATGGTAACACGTCATGGAAAAAATCGGACATTTGCATATCACGGAAGGGCTTCCGGGGAGGATATTGTGCTGGTCTGGACTCACGTAAACAGTAAATATTGGTGAATTTACATTGAAAAGTAGTGTGTTTGGCAAAATTCTCAAAATTCACGATGGACCACCAAAATCGCGATGGACCCCCAAAATCGTGATTTTTTTTGCGCGATCGCGCAAAACTCCGGTGCCTATATTATGGATGTCACTTTATGGCCTCATGATAAGTTTTATACACAAAAGTAATGGAACAATCAAGTCAAAAATCATTATAAACGAGGGTTCAGAACCAGAAACCTGTAACTCAGTATGACCAGCTCTCACAATAATTATGAGCATAAAGTTGGCTCTTTGCTATGGTCTTCAAAAATCAATACTTCCTCCACAATTTCTTTTGTTTTCTATTGAATTTTGTCATGATTATTGGACTGTATCTTCCATAGTGCCCTGGTGACTTTATGCTCATTTTGTGGGAGCAGATGATTGTGAGTTAAGACTTTCTGGCTCTCAACCCTCGATAATGATACCATTTTCACATTCTTTTCCTAGTGTTGGATTTTAGAAAGGATGCACAGGAAATGCTTTAAAGGATATAAGCTAAATATCTGTTTATAGCAAGGTGACTTACACTATAGCTTTCACATGTAGATATAAAAATGCATATTTTGTAGGTCTGCAATTTAATTGAACTGATTTTTGAACAGAGCTTTTTCATGTTCAGAAGGGTAGAAACATGTGGACAAATCCTGAAGGTTAAAACTCAATAAAAACTCGACGCAACAAAAGGAAACAATTAGTTTTTCAAGAACACTTGGCCTCGGGATCTCCTTGAGTCTTCAGTTGTAGTAATTTAGGCTAAGAATATGCGATTTATTTTATTTTATATTTTGTTTTTTCTTTTTGATGCTAGTTTTAATTAATTTTTTTGTGGATTTGGAGAGTCCCTGAACCTTAAGCCATGTGCTAAAATTATTCATGGTTGATTTTTAAAAAATCACCAAAAAATTACATTGCATATTTGCATTGGTTTGGTACATGTACACATTTCTAATTACAATTTATAAATCTGCCCCTTTTGGATACAAAATTATAATTTGTTGTTGATTTTTTTCACCCATTTTTTTTTAATCAACCACAAATGATTGCATCACTTGACTCTAGGTCAAAAGGCTCTCCAAATCTGCAAAAAACCAAAACATTTGTGGTACAAATAACACAATTAGCATATTTGTAGTTGTTACTGAAGTCTCGGCAGCAATCACTTTACGTGCATAATAAATTATTGCTGTTATTTGGAGAGTGCTATTCTCACCAAGATTAAAATGTTTTCAAGGCAATTTTACACCTTTTCTGACCCCTGTACTTGGCTGCTTTTGAAGGATTGATTGTTCTGTGTGCCGTGGAATTGTTATTTTAGCCTTTTCCTAAAACTAAATCTGCCTCACTGGTATACATGTTCATGTATGTACTTTGTCACAATCTTCACATATTTAATTAAAGAACTTTTAAAGAAGGAAAGAAAAAGAAAACACCAGCTCATATGACTTTGCATTGTGTAAAACATGCATTCTGCATGAATCTTTTCTCATCTAACATTTGCCCAATAATTACAATATTTAATTACACAAGTGGGGTTACATACAACATGATTTATTTTCTTTCTGTCTCAGATTCTGTCAACCATCAAGCCATTTAAAGCACCTCCCAAAGTGAATAGTGATTGGAAACGCAAGGTTGCATTGACAATGATCAACAACCTGGACGAGTCCAAACTGGCAAAGAACATCTGCTCACAGGTAAGGGATTTATATTTTGTGTGGTAGGTACTCGTCCTGTGCATTAACTCAGATACATTGGTCGATGGCACTTTCACAGTGATGCTTATATGTGATGTGGTCAAGCAAAATCAGTTGGAACTTGGAAGTATTAAATTTTCAGTTTCGTATAGGATAGTAAAAAGCATTTACAAAGCTGCATTTTGCAGAAAACCCCATTGAAATTGAACAACCAGTTCCAAAGATATGAGCAAGTAAAGAGTTTCCAAAACAAAAGGAAACAAAAGGAAATATTTCCTTTGTGTGGCTATATCTCAAAATCAATATTTCCGAGTTGCGACTGATTTTGCTTGATCGCGTCACATATAAGCAATATTGTTGTTGGGCAGGAAAAACCTTGTATGCATTGTATGTGGCCCTTGAACATGTTTAAAGCAAAACTGCCAAGAGGTTACATAGGAGGTTTTGTTCTAAACATGTTCAGAGGCCAATGTCATGGGAGTTTTTAACTGCCCAGTGACGTTAATGAAAAATATTTCTTCATCTATCCGGTCCGACAAATCTTGAAATTTGTTGTTTTTGTAATGTCAATTCAGTATTCTCATTCTGCCAAAGATGTTTAACGATCAAAATTTTGTTTCAAATGCAAGCAAACCTACATGTATATACATGTAACATGGGATTTACATTGCAAGCAGTGTTCGAAATAAGCACTTATCCTCTTGTCCTCTTGTCCAAAAATCACTGGGGACAACCATATTGAGCTATGTACTTATCCCCTGGATAACCACTATTTGGATTCTTTGCACTCAAAAACGTAACTTATCTGTTTTGGGGACAACCAAAATATTTTGAGGACAAGCAGAATTCATGCTTTAGTTGTCCTCGGGACAACCTCCATATTTTCCTTATTTCGGACACTGACTGCAAGGATACATAATATACCAGCCGGCATTTGCATCTCTGAAGAGAGTCAAGTCTTAAACTATTTATTTCCTTTCATTCAGTTTCGTGCAAGACTTCACAACTCCCATGATTCCTTCTCCTCATCACTACGACAACTTGAAGCTAAGCATTCTGGGAGGCTAGAGAAGACAGAGGAACAGCGTATGAAAGTGCGCAAGGTTCATGCTCCCAGACTGGCTAGATTAGCTTTGGACAGCACTTCACTCAGGGATATGGTTCTTCATGGTAAGTAGGACTACCTATAATCGAGACAGAATTAATTGACGTCGCTGTCAATCAAAGAAAGGAAGGTTGAGTCGTCAAGTCGTCTGATGCCTTCATCGTATAAAAGGAAGCGTAGAAATGGTACTTTTACAAGGACTAGGCATTGTTAACATGGTGCCTTCAGGAAAGAAAATGGCCTATTTTTAAAACTTAACTTTTGAGAGGGTTTGTATGTTTGAAGGTGCAGAATTAATCATAAGGCTTGTTGTATTACCGCCACATTCTAAAACCCAATCATCACAGCATTCAAAAATAAATCTTGCCCGAGTTTGATTGACAGATGATGTTAGACGCAAGCTAGTCTTTTTTAATTCTGTCTTTGATTATTTATTTATTTTTATTTATTTATTAGACTCTATACACTGGAGATTGCACAATATCATAATAACAGTTAAATATAAAATAGCAAAATACATTCTGAAAAGATTACAATAATATACATGTTTAAAATACAATTAATACCAGTGCAGAGAATGGGACCGAACAGGTGCGTATCACCTCTAAGACCATCCCACCTCAAGACCAAAAATAAGCCGCCCATGCCCAGTCCCTCCCCCTTTAAGTAGACCTGCACCTAGTGCAGCTACATGAAAAAACCACGTGCACGTACTGTTGGCTTCGAAATTTGAATCAAATTTTGAGTTTAAAAAAGAACCGCATTAGTTTTAAAAATAGAAAAGATAAAGAAGACCTAGTACTAGGAGGAAGCCGATTCCACAAAGATACAATGCGGTTGAAAAAGATGACTTGAATGCCTCAGTCCTACAAAAAGGAACCTTAAGAAGAAGAGGAGCAGTAGATGATCTAGTGGTGGGATGCCCTTGTCCAGACCCAGAGTTGCAAAATTTGACATATTTGTCAATGTCCAGGTCATACACACCTCGCATACACTTAAAAAACAATGACAGGTCAAGCTGTTCCCTACGCATTGTAAGAGGGAGCAAGTTCAATTGGCACAAGCGCTCCCGATAGTCCAGATCAGGATAGTGCATAATGAATTTGGTAGCTCGCCTCTGGACACCTTCCAGGCACTCAACATTGTGTCTGGAGGTACCACTCCAGAGGCAGCTACCAAACTCAAGATCACTCCTGATCAGGGCTAGATACAGGGCTTTGGTGACTTTCACAGGTGCGTTAAAACCTACAGTGCGCTTAATCAGACCCAATTTTCTATTGCACTTTTTGACTACATTGTTGATATGAGTATTCCAGTCTAGTTTTGAAGATATTTCAATACCAAGATCTTTAATGGATTTAACAGAACTAAGTTTAATGTTGTTCATGAAATAGTCAAAATGAAATGGTTTTCGTTTTCTGGTGACGAAATAACTTGACACTTGGAGGGATGAAAATTTAACTCCCAGGTGCTGCTCCAATCAACAAGTGCATTGAGATCATTCTGGAGCAATTGGCAATCATTTAAACTGTCAATATTCAAAAACATTTAGCATCATCAGCAAAAGGGCAACTTTGGTATTCTTGGCAACACTGGGCAAGTCATTGATATATAACACAAAGAGGAGGGACCCAAGATGGATCCCTGCGGGACACCGGAAACCACAGGCAGCCAGTCAGAGTAAGTACCATCCACAACAACTCGTTGACGTCTGCCTGTCAGGTAAGCTCTAAACCAACAAATAAGATCGGAATGGAAACCAAAAGAACTGAGTTTGTGAACAAGGAGGTCATGAGAAACGCTATCAAAAGCTTTGGAAAAATCCAAATACACCATATCGACTTGCCCAGAGTTGTCAAGAACAGAGTTAATGTCATGGAAAACCTCAATAAGCTGAGTAGCTGTGGAGCGGCCCTTAATAAACCCATGTTGGAGATGGTAAATCTGGTCTTTGACTACAGGAAAAATAATATCAAAATGGCACGCTCCATAACCTTACCACAAATACATAGTAATGAGACAGGTCTATAGTTACTGGCTTGCTGTTTGTCAGATTTCTTAAACACAGGGACAACGTTAGCATCAAGCCACTGGCTGGGGAGTTTACCCTCTGCTAGAGATACATTAAAGATATAACATAAAGGATATGCGATTTGTTGGCAACATTCTTTAAGCACTCTAGGTGACAATCCATCCGGACCAATAGCCTTTGATACATCAAGCTTTTTAAGGATTTTAAGCACCTTATCTTCCTGAATTACTGTAGTACCCAAAAGATCATGGTGACGGATGGAAACTGTAGGAAGACTAGCACGGACCCTAGGTTGAGTAAAAACAGAGAAGAAATAGTTATTGAAAAGTGTGGCTTTCTCACTGGGAGTGGAAGCTGACGTGCCATTGTGACTCACAAACTGAGGCAAGGATTTAGATCTCGTTTTGGATCGATAAAAAGACCAAAAGCGCTTTGGGTTGTCAGACAGCGTTGAACTAAACCCGCAATGTAATCATCATACTTGCGTGAGATCAGGTTTTTGAGACGATTGCGCAATTTCCTAAATTTGGCCCAGTGGTTAGCCAAATCACTTTTCTTTGCACGTTTCCACGCAGTGTATTTCTTTTTCTGTAGATGCCGAACCTCTGAGTCAATCCAGGCAGGACTTGTGCTGTCTTTTACTTTGACCTTAGGTATATTCCTGTCAAGGATGGAAACAAAAATATGAATAAAGTTAGACCATGCGGAATTGATGTCAATGGCATTATAAACCTCAGAAAAATCAACACAATTCAGCTCAGCTCTAATTTTGTCAAAATTTGCCTTCTTGAAATTGTAAACATGCCTGCTTATTGGTTTTAAGCGAACAACTTTGGTTTTTATAGTAAATACCAAAAGCTTGTGATCAGTTTGAAAAAATTCACAAGAGGTTACAACATCAGACAGTTTATCAGGCGTGTTTGAAAAAATAAGATCCAAAATGTTATCACAGTCAACCCGAGATGGAATAAAATTGACTTGGGTGAGACAATATGAATTCACGGAGTCAAGAAATTGACTCTCAGCATCAGATATATTCAAATTGTTTCTACAGCCGTCTATCTTTGGCAAATTAAAATCACCAAAGACATGAACAGTGTCAAAACAATCAGAAACACGAGATAAAGTAAAATGGAATCTGTTTGCAAAAAGATCAAGATCAAATAAATGCTATTTATTATCGTGATCACTCCGATGTAAGCCAACCCGTGTTGGTGGAGGATTCTTTGACAAAAATGGGAAATGCACATGGTCTCCTGAGGCAATCTCGGTTTTATCCCCTTTTTTTTTTTTGCTTTACAAACCAGCTGAAGTTAGTAAGCCTCAGTAATACCATATTATTTACTACATGGTTCATAATGTGTAGTGAACAACTTTGTTGTGTTCATTTATGTAGTTGATTGCAATTGGTGAAGCAATCATTTAATTACAGCCTTAATGTACGATCTCCGTCAAATTTTGATTTTGTTATTCTTTATTCAAAATGTTGAAATAATATTATTAATAACTGGCAGGAAGGGTTGCTGTCCATTTTAGGTTAAAATAAGAAGGTAAAGTGAAAGAAACCCCACTGGTTATTTTGCCCATTTAACACGCAGTTCTATGGGAGGACATATTATCATAATTTTTAAATTATGATAATATGTCAAACTTTGCTCTGTTGACCTACAAAGACAACACATTTGGCCGATTCCATTTAGGTGCAAGTTGGGACATGTGTAAACATTATAAATATGCAAAAAAATCAGGTTTGAAAAAAATTAACCAATTTCATATTATAAGATCGTACATTATGGCTTTAACTTTTTCATGCTATATCATATGAAATGAATTATCTGTGTCTGACCTTACATCTCAGCAATGTAAAAGCTAAACGATTACCTTTTTTTATATGTTCATTTATAAACTCAGTAAGCAAACACATTTTGTTCTATCAGTCATTTAGTAATGCAAACTGTAAAAAAATGTAACAAATGATGACACCTGTCATATTATCCAACAAAAGAACACATGTCTTGCCTCTTAACACAATATAATGATGATGTTCACACAATCATTGTAAAAACTGATGGATATTTGACAGATGTGTCAGTTTTTGTATGCTAAATTAGCAGTACTGAGTGATCTCCAAATACAGACTTTAACATACTAAATTAAAAAAAAAAACACAAAACAAAAATCCTTCTACTCATCTCCTCCGTTATGTGAAAAAAAAAAGTTGATTTAATTTGATTTGAAGAAAGAAACCAACAGGAATGAGATTCTTCCTCAGATTAGAAGAATTCCTCCTTCTGAGGGTTTTCTTCCCAGTAGAAAAGTATAGGAGATTGATTAATTTACCTCCTTTTTGGTGCTTTTCCTCTTTTTTGATTGAACCTCTGTTTCATACCTGAACCAAATGTATCACCATCCTTCGTATTTTTTTTTTTTTGTACCGGTAACAGGTATGCCGAGGCTGGAACGTGAGATTGGTCGTGGTCAGTATGGTGTAGTGTATGGATGCAGATCTTGGGGTGGTATGTCTCCTTGCGCTGTCAAATCAGTTGTACCTCCAGATGACAAACATTGGAATGATTTAGCTCTGGAATTCCACTATACAAGGTTAGTGAAGTTGATTGGATCAATTTGATGGTAGTCTTCAATAAGCGACATCGGTATTACAAATTCCTAAAGCATTGTGGGACAATTTTGGTAGTTTTGGGACACATTGATCTCTGACCTATCAGAGAAATTGCTTTACTTATTATTCATTCATTTATTATTGTAATAATGTTAACATTAAAATATTTTTAATAATTTTTTTGGCATAAGTGTAAGTATTCCAGAGGAATATCGTCACTGGGCGGGAAAAACCTCATTATGTACTTTTGGCCCTTGAACATGGATAAAGCCTTGTAGGTATAGACTTTATATTGAAGGGGTTGCTTCATCCATGTTCAAGGGCCAAAAGTACATGCAGGAAACACCTCATTATTACTTTTGGCCCTTGAAAACGGATAACGCCTTGTTGGTGTATATTTTATATTGAATGGTTTGCTTCATCCATGTTCAAGGGTAAAAAGTACATATGAGGTTTTCCCCGCCCTTTGACGATATGCGATTGCAGTATTCATGGCTGCATTTGCATTTTTTGGGTGCAATTGCATTTTTTTTAAATTACACAAATTTAAAGTTATAGACCCTGAATTACTTATTATTCAAAGTTGATACCGAAGAAATACTGCTCCTTAAACAAAACCTGAGAATTTTAATTTTCTTTTTCTATAGCAGTTTTTTTTGGGGGGGGGGGTGTGGTTGGGAGGAAATCATGTTTTGAACATTTACCAGCTGTCCACATTAATTCTTTCCCATCATTTTTTTTTGTCAGTGATAAAATTCCTTGGTCATGTGTATATAAACTGGCCTCAAAAAGAAACTTATAATTTTTCACAATGTAATATCTTAAAATCCTGTCCATAAAAACGAACAAAAATTGCACACAGGATAACTTCAATACTCTACTCTAAACACTGGTCAGTAACGTACCAAACAGTTGTCCAACTGGCACAACAGCAAAATGCACTGACATGGAACAGCTTCCTGGACCACATTCACAGCCCAATAATTGGCACCCAACAGGAGAAATCTGTGAGTAAATGGAATAGTGTGGAACAAGACCTGTTTCTTGAAGAAAGTGTGTGAAAAGCAGAAGCAGCCCCATTACACACTATTCCACTTACTCTTTGGAAATAATCACCTGTGTAAGGATCTTGTTCACATTCTCACAGATTTTTTTTTTGCTGGGTTCCAATTATTTGCCTGTGAATGGGGTCCCGGAAGCTGTTCCGTGTCAGTGCATTTTACTGTTGTGTCAGTTGGACAACTGCTTGGTTACTGACATGTGTTTAGAGTACAGTATTAAAGTAATCCTGTGTGTAATTTTTGTTCATTTTTATGGACATGATTTTAAAATATGACCTGATGAAAAATTATAAGTTTCTTTTTGAGGCCAGTTTATGTCACAACAACTTCATTCAAATAAAATGATTGCTTTACAACTTCAAAGAGTAAAAGTGAGAGAAACATTGATATCAGTTTCATGTGGCATTTTGCACACGTCTTACCAGGATATATTTTATTACATTGCACATACAGGTTGTAAGGATATGGTTTTATGACCTAAAGGTGTCACAACCTATTCAGGTTATAAGGATATGGTTTATGACATAGCGGTCTTACAACCTATTCAGGATGCTGATCCCACTGAAAGGGAATAAGAGATGTTAAATATAGATCCATAAGAGATGTTAAATATAGATCCACATGTAGGTCGTCAACCACATCCCTGCTTTTGGCCGTGTCAGCATTGAGGTTTTGCTTTTTATATTTCATAGTCGGTAAACAAAATAGAATTTATGTAAATGACAGGGAAAATGCAACTAAAATGTGACAAACTTTCATAATTAAATAACAAATCTTAAGAATGTTTTATTAAACTTTACCCATCTTGAAAATGTCTCAGTCATATAGATAATGTGATTTGTTCCAATAGATTATTCCAGGTGAAATCCGTACACCCATTGTGGAAAACATGACCTTAATCTCTCACACAGGGGTGTAGATTTAAAATGGAATTCGCCCATTCAGGTAACCCTATTTGAAATTCACATTCCCTGTGTTGAACATTGAGGTCATGTTTTAAAAGGACATTTTTAAAAGACTTTCAAAATACCATCTCTTTGAACTTGCTATAGTTTCTTTTGTGATAAGCGCTTCAGTGCAAAGTTTTTGGTTTAAGTGCTATATACATTACAATGAATGACTGATAGATGGACTGCCTTCCACAAGGGTATATAAATTTCAATTGGAATAACCCAATAAGGCCAAAGGAGTTCTGAGTAAAAGAAATGAAGTATAAATTGCTATTATTAGAAGCTCATAACCTTTGGTTTTAAGGATTTTATCATAGGCATTTTTACTATACTAGACAACTTGATAATAATTTTATTTTTTAATTTGCCTTTATAGACATGATTGGATCAGATGTGTTGTATCTAATCAAAAGATAAAGTATTGTAATTAGACCTCTCTGTTCTTTGTACATTGTTGTTGTTTAGATCGATACCCGAGCATACCAGAGTGGTAGCCCTGCGAGGGTCAGTAGTAGATCACAGCTATGGTAGTGGCACACCTGCAGTCTTGCTCATCATGGAGAGACTTCAGCAAGATCTTCATACAGCCATCAAGAAAGGACTGGACTTCCCTAACCGCTTACAAGTGGCGCTGGACGTTGTGGAAGGGATTCGCTACTTACACAGTCTGGGATTGGTGCACAGAGACATCAAGCTGAAAAATGTGTTGGTGAGTGGGTAATCCTAATAATGATTACAACTCATGATATTCAAGTGGGCTACACATTAAACTATTAGAATTTCACTGCTGTATTGTTTCCACAGAATTAAATCCAGAGAACCTAGACTCGACCGCCATCTTGATAAACGCATGGAGTAAATATTGGGGATATTTGTGTTATGCTTCAAATACACCCAAACCGAATCAGTGCTTGTATATGATACTAGACAGCCTTCATGGCGTGACACATTGACAACGACTAGATGCGCTATAGTGTGATTATCACCCAGAATTGGGTTGTTTTTTTGTTTCCGTGTACAGATGACAATAACCTGAACACCTCAATTCCCCCCTATAGCTGATGGCGTTATTGTATGTGGCAGTATAGAGAGTCTGGATTACCTGGTTTTAATTCTATGATTGTTACTAATAAAGGCTTCCACTCTTATGGATGCTCACTGCCACTCAAAAATGCCACCTCAAATCTCAAGAAAATTCTGGTTAATTTTGCTGTCAAAAGAAGTTCAATTGTTCCAGAATCAGTGTACTTGTAGAAACTGGCATTTACCCACTTCTCAGGGGTTACTATCTATGAAATTGATTTGATTTTGATGAAAAATAACAACTTCAAAGACCTGTATCAAATAAATAATAATATCACCTTGATATTTCATCATTCATACTGAAGGATTAGAGTTGGAATACTAACTTGTTGCAGAGAGCATGTAAAACAAGGACAAAGAAAGATACTAAAGTAAAGCAGTCATAGAATAGTACTGAAAACTGCAGTGGAGCAAATACCGGACAAAACAAATTAAAAGCCACAAGTAGGAAAAAGTTACCGTGAAGACAGACAACCAATATATTTTTTGTGTGCAGATATTATATACCAAGTCTCAAATTTTAATTTGTTGGGGTACCCATTTTCAAGGCCACTGGGCAAAGACAAACAAGGGCACAAGGCCAACAAGTGATGAAGAATGTCTTGATCAGTTGACAAATATCTGGGGCACCAAAGCCAAAACTGAAAAAGACAGGCAATGTCCTCGGTGGCCTCACTAAAATTTGAGCCCTGTCATATACCACCCTTCTTCAAGGATAAACAAGCTAATTACTGCACCAAATAATAAAATTTAGAGCAATTTGACAAATACTACAGTAAGTTAGCAAATATATTATCAAGTTAACTCTCTTTCCATCTTCTCCTGGCTCTATCAAGTTGGCATTCCAGACTCTAATCTATATGTTGGTGTGCTTTCTAAACCTTGGCTGTTGGATACACCATTACCTTCTTTTATCATTTATAGTGAATTATGATGTTTTTATTACTCCATTAATGGTATACTCATTCCATTCTTATTCTGTTGTGTAGCTTGATAAACATAACCGTGGCAAGATCACAGACCTTGGATTCTGTAAGCCAGAGGCTATGATGAGTGGTAGCATAGTAGGCACTCCCATCCACATGGCACCAGAGTTATTCTCAGGCAGATATGATAGCAGTGTGGACACCTATGCATTTGGCATTCTATTCTGGTATGTGTGTGCTGGCAGTGTAAGGCTACCACAAGCATTTGAGCAATGTGCTAACAAGGATCATCTATGGAGCTCTGTCAAGAAAGGTAATTTTCTTGTAATATATACTTTTCCATGTCTTTCAGGAATTAATAAAGAGAGTATATAATTTACAGTGAACTGGTGAGATATTTTAAGTAGTAAATCACCGGTGTGTCCCGGATCAGTTCCTGCGGGAAGCTCAGAGGGGCTTTCAGAGTTATGCGGGGGGCTTAATGGCTAACATCGACAAAATACGGCTGATTTTACATGATTTTTAAACTGTCATTTATAATGATTTGGAGGATGAAATTAAGGTATCAAATCATTAAAAATGTGTTTTCCAATGAAGATCACACAGCCCGATAACAGAGAGGTCCGGATAAGGGAGATTGGACTGTCATAATTGTAAACCATTTCATTTTCATTTGAATTATTGTTTCATCAAACTTACACTCAATGTTTATATTTTGAATAGGTGTGAGACCAGAAAGACTTACTCCACAGTTTAATGATGAGTGCTGGACACTGATGCAAGCCTGCTGGCATGGCGAGCCATCCAAGCGTCCTCTTCTGGGAGAAGTTTCCACTCGTCTTCAGGAAATCCACCTTCAAGCATCGGTAGTTCGCAAGCTGAGCACAGGTGGAAGGTCACGTAACTCCAGCTTCAATGAACCCAGGCTGGTGTCATTATAAACAAGTGAGCATGCTCAAAAAGGATGTCCAGGTTTAAGAAACATTGTAGAATCATCTTTGTAATCTTTCCAACATTTATAAAAGAATTGGAGAGTATTTTGCTTAACCCCATGAGAACTACCTGCCAATTGGCCAAAAAGAAGTTTTCATTATCGATTGGACCAATCAGCAACATTGTTAGAATAATTTCACCACACAAAAAAATTGGGGTGAAGTATTTGCAAAGCTCTATTCTGATTGGTGATTAAAATGAAGATATCACAAAATTGACCAATCGAAGGCAATGTTAGATTGGCAGGTAGTGCTCAGGGGGTTAAGCCAAACGTGAAATCAGTCACATGCAGTGACAGGTGGATTAGGATAAACAGTACAGTAGCAATATATACATGTATGGTCCGAGGATCGACTGTCAAAATTAGGGCTGTTGTCGGATAGTTTTTATTGTTGACAATCGTCAAACCTCAAGATCGGATGTTGACAAGTTGTCGACAAAGCAATTTACATCAAAATATTACCATAACCCATATATGCACCATCAGAATATTGGGGTTGTAATGAAAAGATAATCTGCACCACTTAAAAATAAAAAATTGAAGACTGATGCAGTTATTTCATGGTAAATAATGATGATGTTAAAAGTCATTAAAAATATTAGAGATAAACTTCAGATAAACAGCTTATCTTAAGCTCATCTCTAATATTTTATTTACTAATTTTTATATCGACAATTGGTCCATGCTTGTTGACAATCAAGAAATTGCTTTGTTGACAATATTGTCGACATCAGCCTTGTTGACAACAGCCCTAATCAAAATTTAATAAAAGCATCGGGCCCTTTTATTGTGCATAATTATCAGTGTTGTAGGTCTCGAGACCAGGTCTCGGTCTCGAGACCATCTCGAGACCTTTTTTGTAGTGTCTCGGTCTCGGATGTCAAGGTCTCGGTCTCGGAACTCAAAAGTATCGGTCTCGGACCTCAAAAGTCTCGGTCTCGAACGTTTTTTTGTTCGAGACCTGTCGAGACCTGAAGAAAAAGATATGATTTTCTGTTTTTGTTCATTATTTATTCCTTACCCTAAATTTCAATGAATGTTGAAGAAATTGTTAAGAATAAAGATACAGAAATCATTTTATAAGGTTATAAAAAGATATAAATGAATCATAAGTGAGCTTGTTTGGATGTGAGCTTCCAATTTCAGTTCATGATTAAACATAGGTGGGCAGGTGGTGGAAGTGAGGATCCCACTTAACTTTTGCAAGGGGAACATTCTCCACAAAAGCAAAATAGATGAACAAATAGTTGCCCTGTGCATCTTCTTTTCAGCACGAAAAACAAGTGTGTTTTTGGCCCAAATATGGTAAAATTGCTCAATTTTGCGCGCTTCGCGCACTGTTGTTTCCAACCCTTCACACACTAGCCTAATTTTGCCTCCACTATCGCCAACATTTTTGAAATTTCCCCAAAATTTGGAGAAAAAATTGCAAAAATTAAGACAAAAGTGTTAACTGCAGGTCCAAATTTCTTGAACAGTTGGTACAATGATGGGTTCCCTTTTAAATTCTCAGCGGCACACCCCTACCCAAACCAAACTTGAGTATCCCAGGGGATTAAACCAAGGTCTCGGTCTCGGTCTTGGTCTCGGAACTTAGAGGTCTCGGTCTCGGAAGGGTGGTCTTGGTCTCGAAGGTTTGGTCTCGGTCTCGGTCTCGATCTCGGACGGGCAGGTCTTGGTCTCGGTCTCGGACATAGAGGTCTTGACTACAACACTGATAATTATACAGTAGACCACAGAGGTTATAAGTAATAAGGAGTTCTTGTTGCATAAGTCATATTTGTACCAACCAGGGCATAATTTAGCATCAGAATATTGCATAGGGAAGTTGCAATGCAAGTTTTGATTTGTATAGCAGTGTGTATATAGCAGTATGACATACCACTCTATAGTTGCATACCAATTTGGCTAGATCATGTAGCAAAATGCAATGCGATACCAGCTATATTATGCCCTGCTACCAACTGATGTACTGTACATACAAGATATTTTACAATTACAAAGTAGGCCTCATTGTGTCCATGTTCGGGTTATCCTGAAAAAAGCAAAATGATATGCTGTTTAGAATGTGTAGCTTTATAGGTTTACTCTCTTATTTCACCAGTTTTTAAGTCAGCACTTACCAAGTGTACTGTAAAAGTAGAAATTTTCGCGAGTGGACATAAAATCACGAAAAAACTCGCAAAAATAACCTTTTGCATTAGGTTTCTATTGTATCAATATCAAAACCGCGAAATTGAATTCTCAGGCAATTGACAAAATCTTCAAAATCGCGAAAATATCTTCTCGCGAAAATATTGACTTTTACAGTATTAGAAAGAAGTGCATATTACTTGCGGTGCGATGTGACCACATTCTCTAAATAGCATGGTTCTGTTGTAATGGTGCAAATTATGTAAACTTTTATAGTATAAATCATGAAATACACAATTTTTGATTTTGTTGTGTAAGGTTTCATACTGTTAGATAAAGTCTTCCATTATGGTATATTTTGTGTGAATCGGTGAAATAAATTTGCGAGAAATTTATATGAAGTCATTAATTGAAAAATTTGAGGAAGCTTTCTCTAATAATATTTGTTCATGTCCTATTACAAGCAATATTGTTCTAATTTGGCACTTTATATACCCTTGACAAAAGTATGTAAGTTAATAAAGTCCAGTGCTGAACCTGCTTAAAGCTTATTGTGTCATAAATACTGGAATATCGCTCAAAATATCCAAAACTACACGTAGTATGTGACCAAGCCAATGTAAGGTTGCAGAGATTAATAAAGCAATAAATGAGAAATTCCATACCACTGTGCAATTTATTATTCCAACAAATTTGAATTCAATATTGGACGTTTGGAATGTAACTTGCAAATTCTTGTAGACATTTCAAGGAATAACTGTAAATGGTTAATGTATATTTATGTAGAGTTATGTAAATGCTTCCAAAATGAGTAATTTGTGGCTGGCTTTGATGTGTATTGTGTATTTTTTTTATGTAACATGAAATGGAATCAGAGAAGATGTCTCACCCTTCCCAGAATCCTTTGCAACATGATGCGCAACCTCATTACATCAAATGATACTTCCATTACTTTGTACAGGTTTCCTTTGTTTTCATGTTGAGAATAGACTGGCTAAATACGGGTTGATAGTCAAGAAATAAATATATTTTGCAAGTTATTGAGGTACTTTTTGTCACTATTGACCCATGTTGCACTAGATAGCAAAATACTACAAAAAATTGAAATGGAAGAAATGCATTGTGGGAAGTGTAAGCTATCTTCTCTGAAATGGAATCTTCTCTGAAGCATAAAGCTATATCAAGGAAATCTTTTCAGCATATTTGGCCGCTCTGATCCAATCAGACCATAGTCAGCAAGACTGAAATTGAGATTCTGGCAAAAAACATAAAAAAACAAACATACATATGTGTAAAAAGTTATTTGTAACTTTGTATGTATGCCAGGGATTTTGGGATTCCAACATTGGTAAGCTTTGGTACTGAGCAAGATGGTAATGGTAGTTAACCAATGTTTGAAATGTCCTACTTTTGTCTAAGTTACTAAGTAGGTCAGTTTTCAGATTGTGTAACATAAAAAAACAAGTTTGTTTCCTGTAGTGCACGCGCATTTCGTTTTTGATGGCTTATTTTGCACATTAGAATTTTTTTATTCATTCTTTCAAAGATGAAAAAAGAAAAAACCGGAAAAATTGCAAAAACACCACTGGGTAAACATTAAATGTCACACATTACAACAAACGAGCGTAGTGAAAAACAAAACGGACGGTGTTGCTTGTATATATGCAAACCCAAGGCCATGTGTGTCCATGAACATTTCTCTTAAAATACAAAGTATTAAAAATCACAGTCACACGCAAATATAAAAACACACACAAGTCTCAAATTTAGAGATATGTATTTTTATTTGCGAGGCAGTGAAGATTTATTTTTATTTATAATAAGTTAAACTTCCAAGACTTGGCGCCTTCAACACTGAAGCAAAACATCTTGTTTCAGTGAGCAAACTATTTAAAGAAAAGAACAGTACTGCTTCTATGTTATCCTTACAAATTAAAAAATATCTATTGTGATTTTTTTTTATACTTTTTTAATCTGCCGGTTGGAAGGGGATCATAAATACTCTTGAATATGAAGAAACAATGCCTATGATTTGTGTGTGTGTGTGGGGTGGGGATGGGTGTCGGAGAAACCCACTGTAAATTACCATTGCAGGATTTTCATTTCTAGACATGGATTTAAAAAAACGCATGTCGCATTTGACTTTTTAGACCTGCAACAGGAAACAAACATGTTATTTTTTTTGGCCTAATACTGATTTTGCAAAATAAATTACTCATATTGCATGTTAACTTGCTACTTGAGATTTTCTGACAACATTTGTGAATCAAATGCATTGTAGGAACTTGCCATTATATTCAAAGTATACTGAATCATGCACAGGTTGTACATAATATAACCTTGCAACAGTATGACTATCAGTCCAATGACGTGATGTAGCATAGCAAAGACTTATGACCCGAGTGTCCTGAATGGTCCTTTGATGATGACCAACAATGCACAGTGTTGCCAGTCTTCAGGAAATTTCCTGATTTCAGGAAATTTTATACTGTACAAATGTATGGGCAAAGTACATTTTTCAGGAAATTTGTTGCATGACTTTGTTATCACTTCACCAATGTTCAGCTGACATTTTGTTGAAAGGGGTTGGCTGTGGGGCTCAAGCCTTCCACCTTCCTGCAGAATTATGCAATATTAGCCAAACCTCAATCAACAAACCTTGAGCATCACATGCTCCCCTGTATCATACCCTTGCTTTGGCATCAAAGTCACAGCAGCTGACAGGCGTATCCCATCATGCTCTGCAGTACCATAATAAAACTGTTTGTGCCATAGAAAGTGTACACAAAATCCCTCACTTCAACTTTCAATTACTCGCTTATATCAGGGGAGCTTAGACTTTTGTTTGAAAAAATATGATCTCTAAAGTATTGTGAATCTATCCATAGCTTTCAATATCTAAGCGGCTCTTGTTTATATTTTGTATACATTTGCTATGGAGCATGCAGATAGACTGCAATGCATGATGGGATACTCCCTTCAGCTGCTGTGCATCAAAGTATATGTTAACACAGTGACTCAACTCTGGAATTTGCGAGATCATCTCTATAGCAGAAACTGATAGATGGTATCTGTCAACTAGATTATGTTATGAGAACCAAGCTAAGAAATTACAGCCACTAGATTTAAATATATTGTATATAATTTGTATATTATTATTGACAAAGTGCCTAAAGATATTGTTTATTTTCAATTTGTAATTATGTCCATAGTGGTAATATCCAAACTATATATTTAGAATTTTGGGCAACAATTTTGTCATTAAGTGATCTTATCATTGTTTAAACTCACATTGAAGGTAGACAAAGTGCTTAAGAGTAAAGTTAGGGTAATTAATGGTTAAGTTTTACATGTTCAATTATTAAGAGTTAGTTTTAATGTAAGATAGACTAGCAGTGGTCAGTGGAACATCAAAATAAGATAGTAAGTAGACCACATAATGAAGCACAATTCATTATTGATATACAGTTTGTCCACTCTGAAGTACAAAGTGACAACTCGCGCGTATACAGTGCGCAGTGCTGCGTCTCTGCTGCAAGTATGTGTGCCTTTAAAGTCGGCACAATGTGTGCATCCGCATCGGTACTTTGTACTTCAGAGTAGACCGACTGTATATAGTTGTGAAAATCTATGGTAAGATCTATAATGAAACTTCATATAGTCACAAAGAGGGTACTGTATGAAAGTAATAGGAAACTTACTGTAGAACTCCATGTACAAACATATGCATCCAAATGACAGGTTTTATTTTGACAAAAGAAACAAAAGGTAGACACCTTCAACACAAACATTTGGGAGTTTCAGCAACTATATTACTAGTGCATGGTGTTTGCTTCAAGTAATTGTGATTTATATGAACTCATCATAAAGTTAAGATGATTACAAAAGACCCGTGAACTTAAGGGCAATTTTGAACATATTATACAGTATTTCGTCAAATAAACGCCCCTGGGGACGTTACATTTTCCCAAGGGGGCGTTTATTCAAGGTCAATTTTAGAGCGATAATTCACGTTAAAATCATTAGGTAAACTTAAAACTCACGCTAAAATGACGAACTATGAACTAGAAACATTGACTTCTGGTTCACTTCCGGGTTTCTGATCAAGATTTTCGCCAATTATTACACAAGTTAGCATGGAAATATCGGCATTTTTGAAACATCTTGGTTGAAAAAAGTGGTAGGGGGGGTGTTTATTTGAGGGGGGCGACTATTTGACGAAATACGGTAGCTGTTAATTTGGCGATTTGTTATTGTAGAATGATTCATTTTGCATAGTCTTGTCGCATATATGGGCAGCTGTGATAAAGAAACAGATATTGAATACCGCATTAGGTAAACCACGTAGAAGTGTGTGTAGCCTTAAATAATACATCTTGTGATGTTAGTTTACTGAAATCTAAAACGTCTTTCTTCCTCTTAGTTAGATCCCATTATGTTTAGCCCCTAACATGTATGTATATGGTAAGTGTAATTTAGATAGCTAGAATTTTGCCAACTTGCCATCTAACTTTTCAAATGAAAAGTTCCATTTTTATAGTCATGTTGGTAGACATGAAACAAAACGAAGGAATAAAACTGCCATAGTGTGTCTGGTCTGGTCTCAAGTTGAGAGTAACGTTATGTTGGATTTTGTAGTGGCAGATTCTAATCATTGTGATTACGCAGTTTGGTTGTCAGTATACAGGCAAATCGCACTTCTATGCGTGTGTACATACTCCGGGTGATTAGGTTACTGTGTGATTCAAATCCGCCATTGCGAAATCCAACATGGCATTACTCTCAACTTGAGACAGATTATAGAAAGGTGATATTAGCTTGAATATATTTTTGAAACAGTCCCAAAGTGGTTCTTTTCTCAACATTACCTCACGTCGAGGGATCAAATCGTCTCAAAATATTTGGTAAGTTTTTCAATCACAGAATGTAGTTGAAGATCTTTCTTTTTAAACTTTACTGATGCTTGGTAATGCTGCTTGGAATAACAATCTCAGGCTTAGATATGGTCACAACAATCAGACAATCATAATATCCTGCTTTTGATTTTTTGCCAAACATGTCTTACTAATTCATTCCAATATTTTATTTTATTTAACCTCCTTACATGTAGACATTTGCTAGTTATATATAAGGTATTATAAATAATAATGCAGGACAAAGCTGATTACTATGAAAGTGTGGTTAATGTCATAGTTGTAAGATAATTTGTAGGTTGCCTAATTTAGGTGTAAAATGGTATCCAAAAATCCCATGTATTTTAGGATTGTAAATACTAACTTGGTGTACAGAATGTAATGTTACAAAGATAAATATATAATTTAATACTATTTTCAAAATTATTATGAAAAAATAAATAAGTTTTACTCCATGGATGGTTGTGAGACAAGATTGAATAAAAAATATTGATGAACAAGCCTCATGAATTTCCCTTTGTTTAAGATCCTCACACTTGAATGTTAAAAATACTGAATTTTCAATGAATAGTGAGATGTTTTATGTAAAGGGGGTTCCAAATTGCTTGTTATGTATGCAGGTTGAAAGAAGACATATTTTAGAAGAAAAGTTGCCTTTGACATATTTAACTTATCCCTTTGTATCGATGTTTACTTTCTGTTGCTGTAAATTATTTCCATGTACACAATTACCCATTTAATATTTGGTTTTATTACATTATCCCAGGTAACCATGCATTACAAAAACTTTTTGACCCCTAAATTTGTGCTTAATTTTCAAGCATAGGAACACTATAATATAATCTAAGCACACTTTGATCTAATCATGAGACATTAATGGAATATGTGTTAAACTGCAATGTGTATATAAATTTTACAAAATAGTCATATATGATTTAAATCTCAAAACCATTATAATATCAATCATATAATCAATTCTTGTCAACAAGACTTAAATTCTCAATTGCTGGAATCACCAAAATTGTTATCACGACATTTGGTCTTTGACTGAATAGATGATTCCTTGAGTCGGGTCGACTATTGCCCATGCAATCAACCTAACCACACAAAAGTATTTGGAACTCTTGTGATGCTCAATTGATCAGGACATACAAACTAATAAAGCAATGACTTGAAACCCACTTATTCGCACACCCTCTCTTAACACCTTTAGTCTTTAACCTTAGCAGTCCATAGACCTGCGCTCCTCCCACTAACTATTTTCCAGTTCAATGTCATCATACGCCTAGTCAATGGACAAAGGTTTTAGCTGCAAAGTTGATGGGCCAAAGGTTTTAGCCGCAAAGCTGATGACTCTAGCAATCAGAAATATGAATTTGGTTTAAAAGAATTACGAACTAATTCCCAGATGACATGTGTTTTTCATTTATTGTTTAATATTTTATTTGCATTCCTATTTATTTTTATTCATTTTAGTTTGCGAATTTATTAACATACATATATTCTTGTTGTAGGCCATCAAGTGAATGAGACACACATCCTTGAAGCCTAACAGAGAAACAACATCATTTTTCGGTTTAGTCTACTTAAATATTCATCATCTTTGATTCGGAGAATAGAAAATTATATTGTGTGGGGGTGTGTGTGTTTTCTTTTTGTTTATATATTTAAGTTGAAAAAATTGATTTTCAAACATGTTGATACACACATTAAATTAGATCAATGTGGCCACCATTATCTATGAACTAAGTATCGTATAATGAGATGAGTACGCCATTCCATAGAGGAGAATAACAGTGTTTCTTACTGCAGGTCCAAACAAATGATTTCTCTACAATGGTTTCTGGATATTATGTAATTAGTGTAATAAAAAGAAATATTGCATGAGAGAAATCAGTATGTTGGGCCTGTTATTGGTGTGCACTGTAGAAAATGTTTACAAGCAGGTATTAAAGGCCTATTCAGTGATTTTGACTGCTCAGTGCTAGATGTGAGTAAGTGGAATAGCTGCTATGTAACTGCCAAATGTTCACTTGCCCGCGTCTGGCATTGAGCAGTCGATTTGCTCATCCGGAGGATCATAAAAATCATAAAAATTCAGATTTTGGCACCTTTGTTAGTGTCATAGATGTGCTAACATAGCCTGCTCTGGCGGTTAAGCCGAAATCTGTGTATTGAAGACAAAGTAAGACATTTTACATGAATCTGTAATTAGCTATATGTATTTGAATATGGTTTCAACTTTGTCAATACTGTTTTTTTGCCAAATTTTTAATTTTAAAATTACCTAATGACAATTACTATAATGACATCCTTCACTCTTAGGCAATTTATACACAATCTTTTCACACTTTTGCCATGATCACTGAATAAGCCTTTAAGCAGGTGATATATAGCTTACAGGATGAGACGAATATAATTATTTTATTTATCACATGTAATTCCTTGACTAATTGTTTTCTGGCTGAAACTATATGCAACATGTCTTTGTTTATATTTAAGCTATTCCAATTCTACTTCCAGTAATGTTTAATTTGTTACAATTGTTTGAAGCCATAAAATCGATAATATATTTTGACCAGACATTCAATATTAATTATTTATTTAACATTCCTGATAATGAAACTAGTGACTTGCAAGTGAAATTATAACAAGAATTACATAGTTTGTAATTTAGGTGGCCCTCACAACAAAGTTTTGTAAACTGTAAAACAATGTAAAACAAAGGTTTTATAAACAAATAACATGCAAGTAAAAGAAGTCATTAATATTCATAAATGTGCAAATAACATGACATGAACTATATGCAACACAAGAGGTGATTATATTCTATCACCCTACCAATTGCTGTTAGCTTCAGAGTGGAGTAATGGCATTTCAGGTAAAATATGCAAATAAGGTTATTAATGTTCATAAATATGCAAATAATCTGACACACAACTAATATACAGCACAAGAGATGATCATACTCTACTATCCTACCAAGTTAATCAGTTATTGCATCAGAGTGCCATGCACGCTAACCTAATGCTGCAGGGTGTATACACACGCATAGAAGGGCAATTTGTCCGTACGCTGGTTACACAACTGCATAAATGCGCGGATTCAAGTCTGTGAAGTGTTTGATGTTCAGCAAATTGGTGTATATCTGGGGTCAACTAAAGCTTGTTTGACTTGTAATTGGCGAAAAAAATGACTCATAACATTGTGTATTGATATAGGATGGCATGCAGGCAGCTGGGCACAGCACTTATGCTAGTTGGACATTGCGTGGATGACACGTGCTTATGTTAATTTACACAAGCGTAAGTTGGGACTTCATTGATGTGCGCAGTAACAAAAGCCAAATAGTTTTCTCCAATTATAAGCCGAACAAACATTTCATTGGTTAATAGCCAAATAATATAATACCGTATCGTTCAGTTTTCATAAATTACTGTACAATATATAGCTGTAATAATCGGCACCAGCAATCAGCGGTGGAGTATTGTGACCGTGCTGATCGCATATGCGGTGGAGGTGGCAATTACGCGCTTACTTGTGTCACGTCCAAACTGTGCATTGGCAATGGCGCCCCTTATTACTTGCCTTTGTAAAAGCATGTATGGAAGAGTTTGGAGTATAAATTTATTATTTGAGGATTGTGGTGTTATTTATATTTGTTTGTATTTATATATTCATGTCTACTGAATGATAAATTCGTTACCCACTGTCTGTTCATGCATTATGAAAAATATCACTGATTTGAGGTTATATATAATGATACGACCTCAAACCAGTGATATTTTTTGTATGAACAGTAACTAATAGTATACAAATATTGACTGCTATGAGGGGCATGGTTAAAATTATAGGCCCAAGGTGATCTCAAAACCATGACTATGCCCCGAGGCGTAGCGAAAATATTAATGCGTGCGTAATATCATTTTACGCTGGGAACAACGCACACGCAAAACTATGCCCGGGGAATAGTTACTTTTGCGGGCATAGTCAAAACTATGCCCGCTCTCTTAACCAATCAGATGACGGGAATCTTTGGATGAGGTATATAATACGTACTATGTAAGATCATTTCGGGATGGAAATAAATAATATGAATGAATATGAATTATCTCGTTCATAGTTCATACACATGCAGTGCCTTTGCAGGAATTGAAACTTACCAATGACCTATTATATGAACCAGACAAAACTATCCATTTATTTTATTCACTGACTTTTCTCATCTTCTCTGCTTTAACACCGTTTAACTCTGTTCTTTCACTTCCATTCTTTCTGTTCTTTATGGTATAGACATTCAAGATATATTCTATAAGGGATGAACTGCTTTGTTCTCAAATGTTTGCCCAAGAATCAATGTAAAAATGAAAATAAATTTTCTTCATTATATTAATAACAAAACTGTATTGTACGTTTCTTATCTCCGAATGTATCAATTTATTGAAAGGGTAGGGAATGGGAATAAGCCAGAAGTTTGATGACATGGGGGTCCGATTATGGTTGTACAAAACTAGTTATAAAGTATCAGTCAACGGTAACATTTCAGGTTGGAATTTTCACAATATTCAGGGAGAGGGAGTTCAGCTTCCTAACGAACTGACTATTGTTTGTAGGATGTCATCAAATTTCTGGTTTGTCCTCGTATATAACATAAAATTCTTGATGCCAATTTAATTTAAAGAGTATGTGATATTGTGCAGCAGTCCAGACTCCCAATTCGCACCCCTCCTTCATTTTCAAGATCCAAAGTTCAGCAAGACCTGTTTTTTTAACACAATCCTGCATAATATTGTTTTGGTTCTCATATCAATCATCACTAAAGTATCCAGAATTCGAAAGTTGCACTTCCTACCCATTGAAATTTTTTACTGTTTTCAAGTGCTATATCAAGTCATGCAGAAATGTCCCATATACAAGGTATTAAAATGTTTATTTGAACAGAACTTAAGGGGAAAAAAGTTTTTGTTTGCCCAGACATGGGGTAGAAAGGAGTGGGTCAGTATTTGTTATTTTTACTTTTTTTAGATCTGTATATGTGTGTATGCATGTACTTCAAGAACCCCATATTACAAGCCAGTTCAAGGCCCCTATTTCACTCTGCATCAGTCCATAGACCATCAAGACCTAAAGTACAGGGAGTTATTGGGCGATTTTTGAGTTAGCATAAAGTTTTCCTATATTAGTGGAACCAATGTTTTTTGGCATCCTAAATCTAGAATTGGTTCCATTTTTTTTCTATGCTCCTATACTTCCCGTCAAAATCACCTTGGATATGTGGCTTCACCTCCCGCTGTGGTAAGGTATGGGCACTCATAGGTCTAGGTGGTATGTCTATGCCGCAGGAGGCATAGAAAAAATAGAACAAATAGAACCAATCAAATGTTTATCCTTTCAAGTTTAAGTTTAAGGATACAAAAAAACATTGGGTCCACAAATGTAGGAAAATCTCAAACCCATAGCGCCCTGTCAATTTGAAGCTTAAACCAATCCACCTCAAGTTTTGGCATATTATCGACATCAATTTGATGCCCATGATCAAGGTCGACAAAAGTATGGCTTCAATCATCGGTATCAAATCGACAATATGTCGAGGGTTGAAGTGGGCAAGTTCAAGCTTCAAATTGAAGCAAGGCACACCCCTTACCAAAATTAAAGTTCAGTGCCCAGTGCGCATCACACAGTTGGCATAATATATTGACACACACACACACAAATTACTTATGGTTTAATAATGCTTTTATTTTGTTATATACAACTGTTTTCTTCTATGTATATTTCTAGTGATCAAAATTTGTGGCTGTAAACATCGCTAAGCATTAGCAATGAATACACCTGTGTGTGTAATTTTCCCAAAATACAAAATAGAGAAGATTTATTATGTCTAAAGCTGTATTCTTAGTTTGTAACACCAAAATTCATGGAAATTAAATTGATTATATTAACACTGGAAGTTGTTTTTTCCCCCAAGTTACATGTTATCACTTCAAGCAAGTGGGTTGAGAATCGTTCTAATATTATGATTATCATTAAAACAGGATTTCCAATTACAGGGCCTACTGGTATTTAATATAATCTTTCAGGGGAATTCAAAATCACATTAAATCCTCTCTTTACTCAGAATCTATCAAATGATTGGTGCCCATTGAGTTTTCAGTGATTATGACAAGACTGCCACATCAAAATTCATCATTTTTAATTTGTAGATAAATGTTATTGGAGGTCATATAAACAACCAAATCTAATCATTCCAAGATGATACACATGTTGCAGTTGGCAGATGAATGCTTTTCAATAACATCAAAACTGATGGGTACCAATCATTTTGATACAGCCTGTACTTCACATCATGCAAAATTAAACATGCTTACTTTTTTTTCAGAATCTTTTTAACTACATGGATCACCACACACTGTAATGTAAATATTCAACACAGGATAGAATTGTTTTCTTTTCACCAACAGTATACACTGGCGAAGTTACGTAATTAATCGGATTAACTACCATAGCAATAAGTCAAAACAATTTTGAACATATCGCGCTGCACTACAAGCAGGTTGAACTAATCACCTGTGTACAGGCATGAGAATGATCATCCATGAAAAAACCTGAAAAGTTTGAAAAAGCCTGAAAAAGCGCGTGAAATGAGGCTAAAAAGGCCAAAAACAGGCTGAAATTAAAAGAAAGTGCGGAAATTTGGACCACAAAAAAGCAGGAAATCCTGCAAAAGCAGGAAGATTCTCATGCCTGTGTGTATGTCTGCAATCATAGATTGAATACAATACTGGTCTTTTCAAAGATACTAATCTTACAGGTGCAAGTGATCAGCATGATATGGTTCAATGCAGAGGTACCGCGTGAGCGTATCAGTGCAGCGCGATATATTCAAATATTGTTTTGACCTATTGCTGTGGTAGTTAATCTGATTATTACGTAACTTCGCCAGCGTATTACTTCCAATATTGATTTACATGCATAAATTCTTTTTTAACTCCAGGTAAAACCAAGAAGTGAGTTTTATTCCACAAAAGAAAAGATGCACTTCATTGTTTTCATCCAATACTTGACTGCATGTAAAACATTCTGTTAATGATTAAAATTCTCTTTTAAGTCCACACATAATAGCTATGATTTTGTGTTTGTGGGTGGAACCCATTCTTCAATCTTTTTAGGTGTTGTTGTGCTTGGTACATAACATTGCTTTGTCCCTGATAAATTCATTTCATGTTCTTGCCAGATGAATTTGCGTGGTGTTGGAGGGACTTTACTTGGAGGGTCATCAGTCATACCATGTATCCACCTATGCCTGCAACAAAACAAACATGAGATGTAAATCCTATGCACAATCATTTTACTATTTAACAATCTATTTCTACAAAACTTTTTGCATACAAATTTTGGGTTCATATCCAAACAGTACCAATGTGTAGTAAAAGGAGATGATCCTGTATATACTGTGATCATAAGAGAGCCCATCTCTCTTTCATTAGCCATTGGGCCAGACTCCTCCATGTAATGTTGCTGTAGGGTGATTGCCACACCTCCTTCACAGCGAGTCTGTTACCTTCCCAACATTTAATAATGTTGGTACCCATTTAAACACCTGGGTGGAGAGGAGTAATCAAGATAAAGTGCCTTACTCAAGGGCACAACACTATGGCGTCGCCGGGGCTTGAACCCGCAACCTTTCGATTATGAGTCGCAGCCTGTTCCGCTTGGCCACCGTGCTCCCTAATGTGTAGTGCTTTGCTCTACTTCAGCCAAGTGAACTGGGTACCACAGACACTGCACATAGCTCTGCTTAATATTAAATTTGAGGCTTATATTATAATATAATCAGAACTGGTTATATCCAAATGTGTTGATTCTTTTTGAAAAGAAATTCCAGCAAAAACAATGATTCTCTGACTTTCCTTGATATTATAATTTTTAAACATAGGACATAGACACTTCTTGCAAAGTGACCATGTCCAGTTCATGCTAAAATGGTGGATCAAATCCAAATACCCAAATACCGGTATTCGGAGTCTAAGCCCTCCAGATGTACAGTTCACCATTTTTTATTTGCCAATTACGTCCTCTGAGAAACATTCTATACTTATTACTCACCATTCAGGGGGCACCATACTAGCATCATAGTTCCAGTATTTATCCTCTCTGTATTCTACCCATCGGTTACGTGCTGTAGGAAAAGATTATAGAACAAAATAGAACTATTAACAAACTGTTCTCACATGCACTCCTTCTGCTACACTAGTTTTACTACTCTGCGTTAAATAATGGCATTCAAAAATATTTTTGACAACTACAAGTACAATGAACTACAAAGTTACGATACACTCTATTTTTAATGTTTATGTGACTGACAAATTGGATGTAAATTCACAAGTTTGACACTCATTTTAATAAGTCCTCTATCCACGAAAGTGACCAACTTCTCTCCCCGCAGGTGTCGACTGCAGACAACAAGTTCCAATCTTTTTTTAAGATTTGAAAATTTCGGAATTATTTAAATTATGTTCATGGCCATCTTTGGAATCAGCTGAAAAATGTCTCAAAATAAGTAAAAACAAGCCTAGTATTGGTTTTGTGGTTCTTAACTTGAGATAACTCTTGATATTTTGAGAAAATATCTTAAAACTAAAGATTTTTTATTGACGCCTATGGCTAGCACACAGACCATTAATACAACCCAATCCCAGGCCCTAGGCAAATTTATAAGCTAGTTCAACTTAGTGTTCACACACATGAGTCACACTTACTGGAGGATATGGATACAGCTTCAGCTTTCCTTCAGATCCCCATCATTAGAAAGTTTACATCATACATTGTGGCATTATGATACATTGTATATTACTCAAAGAGTTCAGATATAAAATGGGTGTAACTTCAAAACAAATTTTTATTCCCAACATGTTTGATCTAATTGATATATAATTTCCCCCATCCCCTGATTTATCAACACTTATGAACACTTACTCATAAAATATCTGTCGTTCTCAAAATACTTATTGCCTTGGTTATCCACTCCAACTAGTGTTCCTATTTTCAAGTCTGTTCCTCTGTGGACAAGGAATACAAAATAACGATATCTTATATTAATTATCATGAAATAAATAAAATTGCACTTCAGCTTCAACCAATTTCTGAAAATATGCAATCTTTACTCAAAAGATCTACAGTCATGACAGTTGACTCATCAAAATAACCTTCATCCAAATCTAAACATTAGATAAATAAATACATGTATCTGTTGCAAAAACTGTTAAGAAGGACAGACCAACAAACGATAGCCAACGGACTAGGGCTGTTGTCAACAATATTGTAGACAAAGCAATTTTTCCGACTAGTTCTTTGTCAACAATTGTTCCGTACTTGTTGACAAAGAACTAGTCACTAAAATATTAGAGACTAGATTTCGCGGTTCTCGGATTGGGTGGTTCTCGGGTTGGGTGGTTCTCGGGATAGGACTTTCTCTAATTACGCAACACCCGTTACCCATAGGCCTACCTGCCCTGACCTTTTAAACTAACTATGATATACGTCTCTCAATGATGAAGACTCAATTTGACACAATAATCAACTTAGTAGTTTTGTAGCTGTGACGTTTACTTGGCCGTAATCATGGTAATCTGGAAACCCATCGTTCGCCTCTTCCAAGCCCTGTCCTGCTACCACATTATGAGCCCCCCAAAAGAATACCCTGGAAATAGCCATGTTCTGAGTAATAGGCCTCTGCACGTGTGTGTTGAAAATAGGCCTATTGATCCGATCAGATGCACCTGCACGATTAGCCACACTGTAATGCTTTCTGATGCTACTTTGCGCCCGTTGGTACTCTGCGAACTACGTGATAGCGCACCGCTGGAGGACGCCGCCATGATGCCGCAGCAGACGCTTCGCGATGCGCACGCATGAGCAGCACGCGCGTTAGTGAGCGCTTGAACGCGATATCGCATGGACAGAGGGACGGACGGACGGACGGACGGACGGACACGCCATAATTAGTATTAAGATAAGCTTAAGGTGGTACTACACCCCTTGATAAATTTGTGACTATTTTTGCATTTTCTCAAAAATAATAACACACTGGTAACAAAAGTTATGTATATTAGGCCAAAAAAAAAAATTGTTGTTGCCCTCAACCGTCCGACCCTAAATCCTGAAAAATCAGGGGTGCAATTTTTTTTTTTTTTTGAATGATGATTTTTACAGATTTGTTCAAAAACTCAATGTTTTTCACTTAAAATTAATATTTTATTGAAAGACTAGTTTTAATTGATGTCTAACAGGTATCCAGAAGTCAAAATTGACAAATGTCCCCTAATTGAAGAAGCATTATTTAATATTTGAGGGATTTTAAAAACTGAAGGTTTAAAAAAAAAAAAATCCCAACGACCGTCCTACCCAAATTTCCCATTTTCCCACTTGAGGGCAACACAACAATTTTTGTTGGCCTTATAGGGGCAAGGAATCCAGTTACTACACTGGAATTTCAGTGACTCAAGACAAGCGGTACCAGTACATTAGTTATGATAAGAAAAGAGGTACGGCTAGAATGTACCTCATTTCTTAGCATATTAATGAACCACTTGTCTTGAATCACTGAAATTTCAGTGAAGTAATTGGATTCCTTGCCCCTATAATATACATAACTTTTGTTACCAGTGTGATATAAAATTGGATCGGTTAAGCCCATATTTATTGGTCGAGCTATGAGTTTTAAAATATTGGATGAGACGTAGTCGAGTCCAATATTTTAAAACTCATAGCGAGACCAATAAATTGGGCGTAAAGCATCAATTTTATCATTATTATGTTTTGGATCCAATATTATCACAACTTGGATCCATCAAAACATAATAATGTAGTAAATTTGTGAGAAAAATGCAAAATTAGTCACAAAATTTATCAGGGGGTGTAGTACCACCTTAAGACATGCTTTAAAACATCGCAATTATTTACCATAAAATAACTGCATCAGTCTTCTATTTCTTCTATATTTGACCATTATAGTCGACAATGAAAATTCTACTCGACAATAGCCCTACATGTACATGTACAACGGACTCTAGCATTGACTGCATATTTGAAGCTAGAGTTCTCAAGTAACAACGCAAGGACTATAGACTACACTTACAGCTATTGCAAAGATCTATCGCAACGCCCGATGTTGTGCAGTTTATAGTTCCGGGTTCCAATTGACTACATGTAATCACATCATCATCACATCATTCGTCGATTAATTCTACGTAGTATTGCATGTTTGATGTGTGATTTTTAGTAAACGATGGACTTTAAGTAATCAGCAATTGTTCGGCCAGTGCGATTGGTAGAGTGTAAAACTGGCACTTTTACTATACCGTACTGATACTGGAAAGTTCAATTGAATGAGCTTTGAGCTTTGAGCTTTCAACAGCTGTACACGATCCAACCGCGATTCCGTATTGTGTATTTCAATTTCAAACTACAAATTGCAAACGCATGACCTTGGATACAAATCATACAATACTAACCAATCACAAGTGTGAAAACTGTGTGATTCTCTTGGTCGGGCTGACATCACACAAGGGAAATAGCCTTACAAAACCAGTGTGCGCATGTGTAATTGATTCCCCTTCGTTGAGCATGTTGAGCTGGTTGTTATGCGCGCGCTTGTTCAAAGTTGTTGTTGTTCACAAAGGTAGCCAGGCTCACATCACACACTGTAGGTGGCGCTATTCGTCCATAGGGAAGTGGAATGTGCCTGTACTGTCCAAAAATGGCTTTACTGTGGGGCTCAATGGAAAAAATTACTAAAAATTAATTTTGACAACCAAAACCTAAGTGATGTTGACTTATGTTGGTACTAGCATAATAATGGATTCATAAGCTATCACATAGTGTAATCTATGTTCCACCAAGTGGACACTCGTTAAAGCGCAAAAGCAATTTGTGTGTAAATCAAAACCATCCAAAACAGCTCTCTTACAGTAAAGAATAGGAGGTCATCTGGGGTCACATACAGTAGTGTACATTGTACATGTGCCTGCTGTCACAATCTCACACACAAAATTTTGGGCAATTTGGTGACACTATTTTTGTCTGTAACTTCAAAAGTATATGCACTAAAAACATGATTGACCCCTTATTGTTTAGGTAATTTGATTCTCTTTCAAATGAAAGAACTTTCAGCTAAAAATATTGAACTTCAAAATTTTATGAGCATACCTAACAAAGGGGACATTATCATGTGACATGTTCCCGGATGTCCGACCGAGTGAATGGCAGGGTTGGATTCACTTCCGGATCCGCATCACACGCACACCCCCACACGAAAAGAGGATTCTACATACTAGATTACTATAGCTAAAATAATAGTTTCCCGATCATGAGAATATGAATGTACTGCGTGCACTGCGTAATGTCGCAAGTTTAGTGGAATGACACGCTGTCGATAGCGCGATCGATTGTGCACAGGAAATGCAGCGCTTCCCAAAGCGTATGTGGTAGGCGTTGTACACCGACGCAATTGTCATTGCGTGCCTATTGAGCTCTCATGATCGAGAAACTATTATTTTAGCTATAGTAATTGTAAAAAGCAAGTACTAAACAATGCTAAAGTCTCCGAATTCTGCGACCTTTAAGCTTAACAAAATCCCCAAAAGGGTGCAGAATTCGTGTTGTAAACGCTTAAAAATTTGATCAAAACTTTCAGAATTACCTTAAAATTTTCCATAGAGTGCCACGCATGCCACCATTAAACCGAATGGTCTCAAAAAATCGAGATATCAAGTCCCGATGGCTTGTGAATTTCGTGGTTATTTTCTTGGACGCCATTTTTTGACCTTCGAAGATTGACCTCATTTGACCTTCGTTTACATTTCAAAATCAAAACAAAGTATGGCGGCTGTTTCAAGCAAGAGATCTAAAGAGGAATTGTCACAGTCATTTAAGAAGCGATTACAGGTAATGTATCGATTATCAAAACTTATTAATTAATACGATTATATAAAAGCATGCAGTGCAAGACCACAAAGACTAAAAAAAATAGTCTTTGGCTTTATACCTTGACCATTTTATGATTATGATTTTTAAGCTTACTGAAAGTGAGTGAAACCATGGCATGGACTATACCTGTAGTGTAGGCTGTACTGTGTAAAGTTAATTTTTTATTACTTCCGTGGTCTGGGTACGCGCTGGTGAATTGCGATCGCGTAGAAATGACAAGGTCGCCTGCCACGCGCCGCGCCAAAGACCAATGGGTCAACCAGCTTGTTGTCAAGTGCGTTGATCAGCCAATCAGCGTGATTGTTTCCCGGTACCCCAGGTCAACATAAAAAGTGGTAACCATGTGTGTTCTAAATTTCGCAGAAAAGGGGTATTTTGTTGACTGAAATCGCGGACCGCAAAATCGCGAAAAAAAGGGGGTATTCTGAGCATTGTCTCCGCGAAATTTTTAAAAAAGGGTATTTCACAGGTTCGATTCGATCGATGTCTTCAGCCCAGTCTTCAGCCTCCATCAAAGTAATGTTCATACTTGCACATTTTGTACTTAATATATTAAAATATTTGGAGTCATTGAAAAGGGGTGTCTGGAAATCTTCTCATTGAAAACCTTGAAAAAGGGGGTATTTTTTACCCTGATTTTGTCAGTGATTTGGCAAAAAAAGGGGGTAAAATCAATGAAAAATCAGTGAAAAGGGGGGTTTTGAAAAAAGGAAGAACACACATGGTTACCACTTTTTATGTTGACCTGGGGTACCGGGGATTGTTTATTTCTTATGTGAGACTGTGTGTACGCTCGTCTACGCTGCCTTATTAGCGCACAGCTCGGACCACGGAAGTAATAAGAAATTAACTTTACATGTGATATGTGCTACATTGGGGGGAGGGGGGAGCAATGTTTGGCAAGCTGGGGGGAGTGAGTTTTGGCACACATTCTTGGGGCACTTTTTAATAAATAAAACGCTCTAAAAAGGCAAAACAGTACGGAAACGTTTTTGCCAATTTTCCTACTTGCTGCGCTCGCAACATGTATCTAGTTGCTCGAGAAGTCTAGGCTTTGCCTTTGCTCACCGATAACTTCACATTCTAGGCTAGAGACCGTAGCATTCAAAATGTAGTCGGATTCACTGAAGCATGACACCGTGTAAAGCAATGGAAGTTCAGAAGTAAACACAGCCGATCACGACAGGCGATTGCATCAAAAATGTTGCTAAAATTACACTCACAAGCAAAATTTTAGACTGCCCAAAATAGGCAAATCTTGCTCAAAAGATACAGTTGACTCATCGAAATAACTTTCATCCAAATTTCAACATTTACCAGAATAAATAACCTCCGGTGCAAAAAATTACACCGCTGTCCGACCGAAAAACCATAGCAAAGCACTCTAGCTTCGAATGCGTATTATTAAAACTATCATGTGCAAATTCGAAGCTAGAGTTCTCGAGTAAGTATCAAGGGGCTGCATGTGCAATAATTATGAGCCCCTGGGGGGTAAAATTTCCAAGCGGCTTGCCAAATATAGCTTGTCCCCCCCCCTCTCAGCCCGCCAAAAATGCGCTCCCCCCCCCCTCCGCCTGCCAAAATTCTTTGCACATGCCAATTTTTTTAATCCACATTTGTAAATTGTAGGCTGGCAGTCCAGGGAGTCGCATGTACATGTGCCGTCGTTTTCCATGCACACACAAGTATATGGCCCATCAAAGGCAAAAAGTTTAACATGTTTTAGAATTGCTCTCATACAACTTTGTAAGGGGCGCACCATTAGATTTCCAGGGGGGGGGCATGGGAGTTTTTTGAAAAAAAAAAACTTTGCCCACTAGTGAGAAAAAAAAAAAAAAAACTTTGCCCACTAGTGATAAGAAAAAAAAAAATTTTGCCTCACTGATGAGTAAAAAAAAAAAATTTCCCCCACCCAACTTTGTATAAAAATGTACATTAAAATTGAAAAAAAATAAATCGGCGGCGAAAAAAAAAATTTGGTGCTCTTGGAGGCAAAAAAAAAAAAAAATTCGCGCTTCAAGCAAGTAAAAAAATAATTCTGCCTAACCCAAACTCCCATGCCCCCCCTGAGAATCTAATGGTGCGTCCCTAATACCGGTACAACTAAAAAAGGAAGAAATGAAATAGAAATCCAAAAAATATTGAGATCTGATTATTGCATCAGCGATTTTTTGAAACGTACGGCACTGTTATTTTCCTTGTGTTTTTTTTTGGTTTTTTGTTTAATGTAAAGAAAGTTCTTTCTTCCATTTTTTACCCAATCCAGGACTTGGATTGCCCTCATGTAGATGGTGTTGATGAAACATGGATAAATGAACTTCTCTTCAGACCTGGTGAGGCTCGCATCAGGCTCCTCCAATGGCTTTTTGCAAGGTATGTATCATTGTATGTCATCGTGTAATCCAGTGATGGTGGTTGATAGCAAAAAATACACTATCACTCAGAAGTCAGAATCAGATAAAGTCAAGTAAAAGTATTTGCCATGTTTTTTTACTGCTGTGCTGTTGCTGATGCTGTAACGGAACCCCCAGTAGGCACCTCAGTAGGCCTACTATTGTTAATATTGAAAACCATTATTTAAACTTCGGCAGGACTAATCATATTTTTATCATATTTAATAATCTTTTCATTTCACTCTTTATTTCATTTGCTTAGGTATCGCGTGCTTGCTTTGCAGGCGCAGCACGTACGCAAATTGCGCAACCCAAATTGCTTGCGCGAGATAGAAATGAAATGCCGATCGTGTTGTTTTGGAACGGCTGAGTTGCGGCCCAGGCTTCATCCTGGACAGACGTGTATATTCGTTTGTGCAACTCGTATTTCCATGACTTTGACATGACATTCTGATAGATTCGCTGATCCTTTTTAGGATCAGCTACGTGAGTGTTATAATAATTCGTAATGATTCGTATTTAATTTCTGACTAAATGTGTTGATTAATTTATGTATGATTTAGTATACTTTTGGATCACGGAGACTCAGTAAGCGCGGATTAATCCGAGTGAGTGCTCGCTTATGACGTGATCAGGTTTTGGCCTTTCTATTTTTAACTTCAGTCAGATAAAATACGCATCAGCGATAAAACATAAATCATTAATTTCTTTAGTTAATTCATCTCATTAATTGTCACGATTTTCTAATCAATACGTCGGCCTTTTAATAAATAAATAATATAATAAATGTATTTGAGAGATTGGCGATAGAGTTCGATACTCTAAATTTCGTCATCAATTTGAACGTGGGAAATTACAGCAATCAGCTGTACATTTGTAAACAAACCCACGATAATTTTATAAGTGAAGCTGTTATGCCGATGCACTCGTGACTTTTACAGGATGAAGTGACTGGTTTTAGTGATTAAATAATGTCGTTATTTTGCTGATAATTTCAGTGATGAGATTGGAGTTGTAAACTTGATACGTGAATATTGAATATATTGTTGTGCATTGTGAAGCTTACAGTTTATGCTGGGAAACCAGTACAATATAATACTGTTGATCATCATTTTATATGTTATCATTAAGGTAGGGACCAAGTCCGGAATTGAGTTCCCCTCGGTAGCCGAGTACCGGGCAGGAATTCCATGCCCGGATACCCGAAATTAAAAAAAAAAAGACCTAAATGCTAGGATCATTCATGGTTGACCTAAAAAAAAAAAATGTCATACTCTATTAAAGGGGGGGTAACCCTATCGGTTTAGGATATGGATTCTCTTCAAACTTACATACAATGTCAAATATTGTCCCCTTTATCCATCTATGTGAGAAAACGGGAACAATTTCAGCATAAATGTGAATAATTAGCATATTAGCAAGCCAATACACTGGTACGCGTGAATTGCATTCTGGTCAGGCATCCCGAAACAACGGCCGAGCGCATGTCCCGGTGGAAACAGGAAGTGTTCGCCTTGGCACTGAAAACCGGCTCGCCCCTGTACACTTTTATACCCTCTATTCATACTGATTAATCTTAAAAAACATTACATATCACTGCGCTCATTATCATTCTTGACAAGATAGCCCATGCTGTATTTACTTCGCTTAATTATTTCTTTATTTTTAGCTATATGATACACATTTTCACATATTTATGATTTTTATGCCTCCACCGCGAGGCATACTGTTTTTGCAATGTCCGTCCTTCCGTCCATCCATGCTTCCGTGCTTCCGTCCGGATGCCATATCTCGGGCATGGATGGGCGGATTGACTTCAGATTTTCAGGATAGGTGGGTCATGGTCAAAATCTCTGGCTACTTTTTTTTGGGTGAGGTTCAAGGTCATATACTGAGGTAAAAGGTCATTTGAGGTCAGGGGGCTCATTTTCCTTATTTACCTCTTTTCTCTGAGACTAGGGGTCGCATGTTCCTCAAACTTGGTGGGTGGGTGCATCTTGACCCCAGGCAGAACAAGTTTGTATTGGTTAGTGGGTCAAGGTCACCTGAGGTCATGCAGGGGTCATTTGAGGTCAAATTAGCAAAAACTGTCATATGGCCATGAAACTTGGTAGGTACAGTCAACATTTAGAGCCGAATTTTTGGAAGGTCATTTTGGGGTCATCCAGGGTCACCCAGGGGTCATCTGAGGTCAAATTAGTAAAACTGTCGTATGGGCATGAAATTTGGTGGGTACAGTCAATATATAGAGCCAAATTTTTGGAAGGTCATTTCGGGGTCATCCGAGGTCATCCAGGGGTCATCTGAGGTCAAATTAGTAAAAACTGTTAATGGGCATGAAACTTGGTGGGTACTGTCAACATTTAGAGCCAAATTTTTGGAAGGTCATTTTGGGGTCACCAGGGGTCATCTGAGGTCAAATTAGTTAGAACTATCATATGGGCATGAAACTTGGTGTGTACAGTCAACATTTAGAGCCAAATTTTGGGAGGTCATTTTGGGGTCACCAGGGGTCATTTGAGGTCAAATTAGTTAAAACTATGATATGGGCATGAAACTTAGTGAGTACAGTCAACATTTAGAGCCAAATTTTTTGGACATCATTTTGGGGTCACCCAGGGGTCATCTGAGGTCAAATTAGTAAAAACTGTTGGATGGGCATGAAACTTGGTGGGTAGTCAACATTGTTGCGCTTTGTAGCCACAGGAAAAGGCGCATTATAAATTATGTTAGTTAAGTTAGAGCCAAATTTTTGGAAGGTCATTTTGGGGTCACCAGGGGTCATCTGAGGTCAAATTAGTTTGAACTATCATATGGGCATGAAACTTGGTGTGTACAGTCAACATTTAGAGCCAAATTTTGGGAGGTCATTTTGGGGTCACCAGGGGTCATTTGAGGTCAAATTAGTTAAAACTATGATATGGGCATGAAACTTAGTGAGTACAGTCAACATTTCAACAATCAGGGGTCATCTGAGGTCAAATTAGTAAAAACTGTTGGATGGGCATGAAACTTGGTGGGTAGTCAACATTGTTGCGCTTTGTAGCCACAGGAAAAGGCGCATTATAAATTATGTTAGTTAAGTTAGAGCCAAATTTTTGGAAGGTCATTTTGGGGTCACCAGGGGTCATCTGAGGTCAAATTAGTTTGAACTATCATATGGGCATGAAACTTGGTGAGTACAGTCACATTTAGAGCCAAATTTTTGGGAGGTCATTTTGGGGTCAACCAGGGTCATCTGAAGTCAAATTGGTAAAACTGTCATACGTACATGAAACTTGGTGGGTACAGTCAACATTTAGAGCCAAATATTTGGAAGGTCATTTTGGGGTCATCGGGGGCCACCCAGCTTTGTATCAACTTGTGAATACGTGCCGCATCACTCCCTTTAGTGGAGGCATCACGGTCGACGCTTGGCGTCGAAAACCGCGACATCCGAGAACCGCGATCCATCTAGTTCTTTGTTTTATTTTTTAACTAATTTTTTAATGGGGGGAGGTGCTCTCATAATTTTTTTTCATATTCCTCGTATCATGCTTGACAATATAGGTCATGTTTCCTTATTTATTTCGCCTCTTATGTATTTCTTTATTTTTGTTTTTTGTTTTATATCATTATAGCGCCATCTATAGTTTGACATTAGGGGGCCTATTTGATGTATTTTTGCGGACGAATTGGTACTGGGGTGAAGTCTTCCGAATCTATTCCGATTTAATTCTATGACTACCCAAAACTCCCGTGTCGTGTAAAATGCGAACAACTGGTAGCCTGTAAAACCGCTGTGTTTCATGATTTCTCGGAAATACATCGACTTGGAGCGTCAAATTTCAGGATAGTAATGAGAAAAATAGTATCTATTATGTGATACCAAAACCTCATCAACAATGAAAAAAATCGGGGATGATGCTGTCGATCGGATTACGGACCTTTAATGATTTCAAAATGCATTCAAATCCAATGCATTTTGAAATCATTAATAGACTATGACATGAATACAAATTATCAATTTTCATATTAAAAATACAAAACATCTTGAATTTTTTATTTTTTAGGTCAACCATGAATGATCCTAGCATTTAGGTCTAGGTCCAGGGACACTACAAAACCGAAAAAAAAAAAACTTTAAAAAAAAAAAAAAAATTTCGGTACCACCGAAAAATAAACGGGTACCGGGCACAAAATTACCCGAAAATCCCAACCCTAGTTGTCATGAGTCACCTTTATTGATCTGATGTCTTTAATTAACTAAGTCACTTAAATTAATTAATTCACAATCCGTGGCAAATCACAATCAATTCTACAACCATTTTCATAATTAACGGCCAGGTATTTATGTTATTTATGATCCTGACATTTAGGCCTATATTTCACATCGATCCTTGGGACTTTCACGCTACCATGTTTAGTCCATATTTGTATTTGTAGGCCAAGGCGCATCCGTTTCAATACTGCTGCTTCTGTGGCTGCTGCTGCTGATCATTTTGTTTCTGGTGTTAGGTTGGTGGACAATCTTTGTGATGCATCAAAAAGATGTTACATAAAACTTGAAAGTTAAACATTATTTTCATTCCAATTTTTCTGACAGGTTTGACAACAAATTAAGTGACTTATTAGAAGGCCAGTATGGTACATCAGGAGCTAAGATGGATTCCAGACTACAAAGTAAGTAACTTGACTCACATTGCTATGGATGGTTTCAGTGATGGTGCGATGGGGTGCATGGGGGGGACAAGGTAACTTCACTCAGCAAGAACTTGTTTCCCCAGTTGGCCCCCTAGTAAACACCCAAAATTACAAATATTTCCACTTTTTGCAGCAATTGCGTGCAAAATGTTTTGATTTTTGCGCGCCCCCATTAACTTTCCCCCACCATGCACCCCCCCACAAAAAAATCCTGGTGCCGCCACTAGATGGTTTACAAACACTAAGTTTATCGATTTTAAGTGATAGGTACTTTGTGTAATTGTATATTTATCAACAAAATGTTTGATTAACTGGCTTGATAAAATAAAAAAAGAATTGGAGAGTGTTTTGGGTTGGTAGAAACATTGAGGAAATTTTGTAATATATTGATGTATCTCTAGCGATACACATCCAATCAATAGGCCAAAAACTCAAAATTGTGAAAACAGCAAAAATTTCATATTAATGTTCAAAAGAATACTAAATCTAAATGTTTGCAATGCCAGAAAGGGTTTTGCCTCTTAGAATGTTAGCATTCTGAATTATGATAAACAAGAAATGTCTTTAAAAAAGACAATGCCTCCAAGATACCAGTGGGCACCTTTTGTTATTAGTTAAGGAGACACTTATAATGCTAGCTTTAAGGTAACGCTATTGGATATAGATTTTTGTCTGATTGAAATATGTGAGTCCATTCTCTCCTGATTACAAGACTGAAAATTTTATTTTAATCGGATATTCGTTACCAAAATATATGGCCTGTCAAAATGGCGCTGAAACCAAGAAGTTGGCAACAAATTTCTTTTATTTTTGATATGCAATGATGTCAGGTAGGCCTTATTTTCTAATTATATATGCAAGAATTGTACAAAGTAGAATGTTCAGATCGGCTACAAAATAAGATATAAAACCCATGAATGTTTTTTTTTCCATGCAAATTTCCATTTGCATAATTAATTAGGGCCCTAATCAACTTTTCTAATAAGTGGCCCAAATTAATTATGCAAATTGAAATTTGCCAAACGCTAACCGTAATTTTGTAGTAGGTCTACAGTGTGTGTTCTACCCATGTACCATGCCTCAGTAGGCCTACTATAGCTCTTTTAATTGTATCTGAAATCTTTACTTTGCATAATTCATACATGTAATTAGAAAATCATCTGGCAACTGGACTTGTCAAAAATATAGAAAATAAAAAGAAAGTTGTTGCCAATTTTTTGTTTTGGGTTCGCACCATTTTGACAGGCCATATCTCAAGAACCGAATGTAATCTACAGGGCATAAGCTTTAACATATTATTTAAATAGAAAGAAAATCTAAATTTGTGCATTAGCCAATAGGGCCACGGTCACCTAAAGCCATCTTGCAATCTTGCAGATAATTCTGATGTATGAAATAAGACCTTCAAACTTTC